>NC_133662.1:186502732-186848210 GCF_037893015.1 Macrotis lagotis | reverse complement strand
TGTAGAGAACACATAGGAGTCAGGTAAATAAATTCTTCTCCCCTTGTATGAAATAAAATGGGATGCAAGAACAAACAATATTACAGTGCTATGTAAAAGAGGGAACTCTGTATTACAGGTATAGAGACATTACTGAGAATTAGAGGCATCAAATATCCCAGAAAGAGAAGCTAAACAAACAAACAAACATACAAACAAACCAAAAAACCTGAATCTGGTAAGAATCCCACACTGAAAGTCCCTGAATCTATATTCAAGTCTGCCAGATCTATGGTAAACTGAGAGAAATAGAAAGATCAAATGGGCAGGTCAGGAAACCAAGAATACAGGACTAGCAGAGCTACCAGAACCAAGGAATTATGAGTCACGGAGCCACAAATGAAGGAGTAAACTTGGACCTTGCCTTTCATAAGTTTGGTAAGTCATGTGGATTTTATAAATCCAGAAAATGATTGACTACTCATGACAGATCCCTAAGGGAAAGCAGAGGTGAGGTGAAAGGGTCTTCTTGACTATCATTTTCCTCTGGAAATAGTCTTTTTGTTGTATAATTAAAACCTTTTTTTTCCCATTTTGAAACATTTTTGTTAACCTGCATATTTTTAGGGGAGTTTAGGGCCCTTTTATGGACTTAAATAAAAGCAGATACTGAAGTTTCTGGGCTTTTGCCAAATGGAGGCACAAGAGAGATTTTTGGGGAGCAGCCCAAATCATATCCAAGTCCTTAGGTCAGGAGGGACAAGCAGAGGTCAGAGTAACATTGATATCTATCCACCTAGTTGACTCAAAGAACAGACATCCAAATTATACAAATAATCTATCTTTCAGTCTAGAAAAAGGCAGCTTAATATGTTATACTGGATTCAATAATATAATTATCTTAATACATAATAGTAATACTAGCTAACATTTCTGTCATACTTAAAGTTTGTAAAACATTTTTCAAATATTATATAATATGATCTTTACAACCTTTTGAAGCACTAGCCATTATCACCCTCATTTCACAAATGAGTAAACAGAGACTGAGAGAGATTTTATCACTTTGCCAGGGTCCCACCAATAATTAGCTTTTGAATTAGGATTCAAAATAGGACTTTCTGCCTCCAATTCTAGCACCCTTTCCATTATGCCATACTCTCTTAAAGAACCATGATTATTTTTCATTAGGCTATCAGCAAACTAGACTAGTGGTTGGAAATAAAGTATTTGAAATCCTCTATTATTTGGTTCTAATAATTTTATGGTTGTAATTTCTAAGAGAAGCTTAGGAATTAATTAGTATCTCTTAAAAATAAAATTTTAGTAATTAGATATGAAAGAATTTTATACAATTCCATAACTCATTTCGAATGTATTGTGGTACCAGGAAACTTTTGGTCTCTTGTTAATAGGTGTATATTTCCTGAGAGCTATTTTAAACTCTAGTTCCCACATTAAAGAAAGCTGGAGTAAGATGACAACTTGAATTTCAGTTTATAAATAAATCATGTAGTAGCAAATTGTTTTAAAGGGGAATTGTCTTAACAATAAATGTGCCATTAGGTAATTAACCAGATATTGATGCAGCAGTTTGTGTATAAAACTTTGTTTCCATTAGGTGCTGTATGTGCAAATTTTATAAATTAAATAAAGAAACCTTCCTGGAAACACTGAGAGCAATGTATTACTTTTAAATTACAGATGCAAGCAATCATTTTATGAATGGATTTTAAATTATAAAAGTAATAAAGTAACTGAGTCCAATATTTAGTAGTTAAATTTAAATTTAGCTGTATACTTCTTTGATGAAACCAATATGTATGTAAGGTTCTACAGCCTTTCTGAATTACTATGCTTAGAGTACACTAATGGATAGTAATGAACTTGCTTTAGTCAAAAGGTATGCTTTAGTCCCAGACTGAATTTAGCTTCTACTTTTTTAACTACATGTATCTTTCTCATCTACCATGATCCAAATCTTAAACTATATGAATGTACCTGCAAGTATGTATTTTAATGAAGATATATAAATATATATATATACATAAAGATTTATTCATTTTAGAGTGTTAAAGTAATAATTTAGGCTTGAGATTTAGTGTCACAACTGTTCACTTTACATGATCTGTGATTTTATAGTTATGGGAAACTCCTAGTGTGGCAACCCTTAACTTTTCCAGATGAACAACTCATTAGTAACTTAGATTGTTAGAGGTTAAATGATTTGACCATGTTTATTCAACTAGTATGTGTTAGAAGCAGAAATTGAACCCAGATCTTTCTGCCCCCAAGGGCAACTTTTTATTCAGTCTACATGCTGCCTTTCATGACATTTTAGTTAATATTTATAAAGTATTATTAATCTATGAAATTACTCTGTCCTTCTTATACATCCTTGAATCTGCCCCAGAATCCAGAATAGGTGCTACACATAGTAGGGAGTCAATAAATATTTCTTAAATTGGAAAATGTTCAATTTAATATTGTTAATAATGTGGGTATCTATTTTTAAAAATGTTACCAGTGTAAAATTTATAATCTTATATGGCCTTAATTTCTCTTAAAAGAAATTATAGTACCTCACATTTCTACCCAATCAGAAATATAAAGCTTCACAACCAAGCCACAGAAACTTTAATTTGAAGACTTTAAAAAAAATGTCTTAGAGTTATTGTAACTAGTTATCAAGATTCTGCCCATCTGGCAAGCCTAACCACTAGGTACAGGAAATGGCGTGCAGCTGGTCACTGTGGTTTCCTGTTGTGGTTTTTACTTCTGTAGGTGGTGAGAGTTATGTAAAAATCTGGTTATTTTTCTTCTTTCTTGTTCCTTTATAGAAACCTAACCCTACCAACTGTACTGAACATTTTGATGTATGTGTATGTGTATATATATATATATATATATATATTATATAATATATATATTATATATAATATAATTTAGAAACATTTTAAAGACAATTTAGAAGCAAATATAAATAAAAGGATAAATGTTTATTTATTATGCAGAATCTCTATAGAGAAACACTTATTTATATTATATTTTACATTCTAAAAAATTAACACAATATTAAAACATTGATTTATGCTGTCAAGACATCTGATGACACAGAGATTTTCCAACTCTGTTCTTTCATTTTAACTGAGTTTGAATTTGCAAATTGTTTCAAATTAAGCATCATTAAGTGACCCCAGCACCAAAGAGTGCCTTCTGAAAAAGTTCTGATTACTATCAAGTGTGATAATGTATTTGAAGCTTCTTGCAAATTTTAGTTATATAAATGTAGACTCAATCCTGTGGGAATGATGATTCAGTTCAGGGAAACTGAAAGGAGTTTCCATTGATTTACTACTTGTTCTTCTAAAGGCTGGTGTAAAGCTGAATATAAAAGGTATGTGCAAGGGAATTGAAATCTTTTTTGCTATGATTTCACTCTATGATATTGGTTTACTACTATAACCTTCTGTACCTCATTTTCTATATCTGCTAAAAAAGGAAGATTATAAAACTGCAATGTAAGGCATTATGATATTATACTTGTAACATCTGTTAATTTTAAAATTCTAGAATTGCAAAGTTCTAAAAAATGAATATTGGAGTCATAGCAAAGTTTAGGAGGTAGTGACTGATTGTGCCCTTTTATATTGACTAATTGTGACTCTATTTGGAAGGAGCTGAAACCATATTACAGGTTTCAAATAACACTGGAAAACATTTAAATTAATTTTTGTATTCTGATTCTATATGACACTCAGTTACACATGCAAGAAGTAACTTTTCAGGTATTTGGAAAGATTCAGCTCATTAACAGGAATTTTCCCATTTCATCAGATATTTGGGCTCTGATTTTCTTTTTATATTGTTATTTAACTAATGCTATTGCTTCCTTTCTCAGTGGATAGGGGAAGGGCAGGAGAGACAGAGAGAAATGCAAATTCAAAATTTTTAAAATGTTCAAAATAAATAATGATTTAAATTTAAAAAATACATTTTATTTACATGAATCTTACATTGTTTAAAACTATGTGTCCCCTATTACACTGTTGGTGGAGCTGTGAACTCATCCAACCTTTCTGGAGAGAAATTTGGAACTACGCCCAAAGGGCAACAAAAATGAGCATACCCTTTGATCCAGCAATACCACTACTGGGTCGATACCCTGAAGAGATGATGAAAAAGGGTAAAAACATCACTTGTACAAAATTATTCATAGCAGCCCTGTTTGTGGTGGCAAAGAAATGGAAATCAAGTAAATGTCCTTCAATTGAGGAATGGCTTAGCAAACTGTGGTATATGTATGTCATGGAACACTATTGTTCTGTTAGAAACCAGGAGAGATGGGAATTTAGGGAAACCTGGAGGGATTTGCATGAACTGATGCTGAGCAAGATGAGCAGAACCAGAAAAACACTGTGCATCCTAACAGCAACATGGGGGTGATGATCAAACTTGATGGACTTGCTCATTCCATCAGTGCAACAATCAGGGACAATTTTGGGCTGTCTGCAATGGAGAATACCATCTGTATCCAGATAAAGAACCATGGAGTTTGAACAAAGTTCAAGGGGTATTCCCTTTAATTTAGAAAAACAAACATATCTTATTGTCTGATCTTGTTATCTCTTATACTTTATGTTTCTTCCTTAAGGATATTATTTCTCTCTCTTATCATACTCAATTTGGATCAATGTACAACATGGAAACAAAGTAAAGACTGACAGATTGCTTTCTGTGGGGGGTGGGGGGAGAGAAGTAAGATTGGGGGGGGAAAATTGTAAAACTCAAATAAAATCTTTAATAAAAGAAAAAAAAGCTATGTGTCCCATGGCTGCCAATCTTGCTGCCTACTAAAGTAAATGGAAAACTAAAGGGATATCCTCCTATGGGGAATGGCTAAATAAATGGTAGTACAAGAATGTAATGGAATATTATCATGCCATAAGAAATATTAAAAGGAACAATTTAAAATGAAATTGGAAAAATCTTTATGAACTGATGCAGAGCAAAGGGACTCTAGTCCCTCACAGAGTGTGGTTAATACATATTATATATATTAATATATAATATACTATATATATAATATATTATATATAATATAACTTTAATGTATTTTATATATAATATACACATTTACATACATATATCTTTCCCTCTTTATTTGATCTTTCTGGGATATATGCTTAATGTGGTATTGCTGGATCAAAGAATATGTACAATTTAGTGACTTTTAGGGTCTAGTTCCATATCACTTTATAGAATGGTTACATCAATGCATAAACCTACCAATAGTATTGGTCCTCCACAAGCCTCCCACAATTGTCATTTTACATTTTGTGATCTTTGCCAATGAAGTAGAATTCCAAAATGACTTTAATTTTTTTCTTTTATTATTAGTTATTTTGAATATGTTTTCATATCATTATATTTTTTCCTTAACAACTGCTTATTCATATTCTCTGATAATTTATCTATTGGGAAATGGCTCTAGTTCTTATATTCTGGATCATTTATATGGATTGGATATCAGATCTTTGTCAGAAAGATTTGCTGTAAATGTTTTCTTTCCAATTTTTCTTTCCAATTTTCTTTCCAATTTTGACTGCACTGAATTTTGTTTGTGCAAAGACTTTCCAAATATATGTTATCATTCTCCTATGATCCTCCCTAAGCCTTGTTTGGTCAAGAACTATTCCCCATCCATAGTTGTGAAAGCTATTTCCTTTCCTGCTCCTCTGGTTGTTTATATTATGACTTCATATTTAGGCTGTGGGTCTCTGGAGTTCGTTGTGTAATAAAGCATTAGGTTTTACTAACAAGAGTTAACAGGGATTTAAAACCTGCTCAGAATGCCTCAGATAACATTTCTAGATAGGAGGGGGGATATTGGGGAGTTGCTTCAGGGAGAATCATGATGATTTATAAGAGAAGTACTTGGAGAATCCAACTATGGATTATCATCAGGTTAGCTCCAGCTACTATCTTTTTGCCTTATTTGATCTTGAGGGAATATGGGCACTCCTTTATTCATGATATCCAGTAAAAGGAGAAGAGTCTCCATACTTGGGAGTTTTGAATCAGATAAATGGTCAAAGGATACGAACAAGTAAGTTCCAAGGGAAGAAATCTACGTTATTAACAATCATATAAAAATACTCTAAATCAATAGCAATTAGAAGAATGCAAATTAAATCAATTTTGGATTACCAGTGTTCTGATAAATATTTTCATCTGACTCTCTGAAAAAAAAAGTATTCAGGACACTTTTTACACTTTTGTTTTTGAGTTTTTGCAAGGCAATGGGGTTAAGTGGCTTGCCCAAGGTCATACAGCTAGGTAATTATTAAGTGTCTGAGACCGGATTTGAACTCAGGTCCTCCTGACTGAAAGGCTGGTGCTTTATCTATTGCACCATATAGCTGCCCCTCATGAACTGCTTAAAGCTAGCTCTGGCAAACCCCTGAACTTAGAGGTTCTATCTCCTATCCATCAGACTGGAAATTAGGAACTATGCCCAGAAAGTTATCAAAAACTGTGTATATCCTTTGACTTGGCTATATTATTACTGGGACTATATACCCTAAAGAAATCAAAGGAAGAAGAAAAGGAGACATATAAGAAATAATGGTAAATTTAAATTTAAGTGGTATTTTCCTATTTGAGAATAGTTAAATTAAGTGTGGTACACTAATTTAATGAATTACTATTATGCCATAAGAAATGCTAAAAGGAACAATTTCAGATAAGATTGGGAAAATCTTTATGAACTGATTCAGAGCAAACTAGGTACTAGGAGAATGATTTATAGAATGATAATGTCATTATAGAAGTCTTTAGAGTTCTATTTGACATCTATAGAGTTCTAATTAATACAGTGCTCAACTATGAGTCCAAAAAAATGAAGATAAAGTATGCCACTCAATTTATGACAGAGAGGTGATGAACTTGAAATGAAAAAAGAAGCATATTTTAAGATGTCACAGTGAGAAGTTTTTTTGGTTCAACTATATTGAAATTACCTATAGAAAGATTTGTTTAAGGAGATTTATTTTTTACATTTCTTCAATTTGGGAGGGTCGTAGGAGGAACAAGTTATTTTAAAATTAACATTTATTTTTTATTTTTTGATATTTTATTTTTATTTTATGTCATGAAAGCCTTTCAATATTCATCAACTTGCACAATTATAAATTATATATTTTTCCACCACCCTCCCTTTCTACCCCCACCCCCATCCTCAGTGATGAACAGTCTGGTAAAAGTTGTACATGTACACCCATGTTCAACTTGCCCACATATAAGTTATGTGTATGAGTAATTAGGACAAAAGAGAAAAGAGAGAAAAATTATGTAGTCAGAAGGAAAAATATGAGATGTTTTTAACAAAGTGAACATAGTATCCATTCATATTTTGTGGGTTTTGTTGTTGTTTTCCTCTGGATGTGGATGATGTTGACCATAAGAGATCTCTCAGGGTTGTGATCTCTGAACTGCATTCATCATAGTTGATCAAATCACAATGTTGTTGCTAATGTGTACAATGTTCTTTTGATTCTGCTCCCTTTGCTCATCAGTTCATGTATTTCTTTTCATTCTTCTCTTAAGTCCAACCAATCATTGTTTCTTATATAACATTTATATACCATAACTTGTTCAGCCATCCCCCAATTGATGGGTATCTCCTCAATTTCCAATTCTTTTCTAATACAAAAATTGCTGCTTTAAATATTTTTGAACTTATCCCATTTTTTATTATTTCTTTTGGGTATAGGCCTAGTATTGCTATTGTTAGATCAAAGGGTTTATTGAGTTTTATTGCTATTTAGGCAAAGTTCCATATTGCTCTACAGAATGATTGGATTAGTTCACAACTCTACCAACAATGCATCAATGTCCTAAATTTCCCACTCTTTCCAATATTGATCATTAAAAATAACTTAATTCTTGAAAAAAATTAATTGCACCAAAGGAGACCAAACTACCAGAGTCCAGGAGTCAAAGTTCAAAATGTAAAAACTGATTCATTGCTAAAGGTTAAATGGAACTGTTTAAATGGAAATGAAATGCGAATGCCCTTGTCAATGAGAAGAACACAACTGGAAGATATGTAAATAAATGACAATAGAGGAAAATCTTCCGCATTCTCCTCAGGGTATCCTGAAGCTTTAAGGATAGATGTAACCCATCTGGCCTCAAGAGATCAGAGTATATGTGCTACATTGGTCTAAACTGAATTTCTCCATGACCTTTCCTATTTTCTAAATAGTTTTTGTTAAAGGGTGAAACTTCATCCTAGTCACTGGAGTTCTTGAGTTCATCAAATATTATATCACTTTTTGATTGCTTCTGGGTTTTGTGTACAAAAAGTTCAAAATCCATTCTATTGATCAACTTTTCCAATTTTTTTTTACCATGGATTTGATAATTATTACTTTGTAATATAGTTTGAGATCTGACAGAACAAGGCCCACTCATAAATCCTTTTGAAAGTAATACATTCTGTTTATAAAGGGTTTCATGTTTATTAAGCATTTCCTGTTATGTCTAATCACTGTTTGCAGAAGAGATAGTCTCCTTAATTTTAACATTCCTTCACATTCCTTTGTCTGTATTTATTTACTGTACCACATACACAGTAGCATCTTGAAGTTGTCTTCAGAAAAAAAGGATGAATCTATGAAATATATCTCCTGTGAATTGACATTTATTTTTCATCAGTTTCTTTTAATGTAAATGATAATGTTAAATGATCTTGAGGCTTCTTTCTAGCTCTAAACCTGAAGATCTATGAGATCATAAACCATTTGAGGGCAGGGACCATCTTTTTGTTTCTTTTTCTATCCCCCTAACACTTATCATAATGTCTGGCACATTGTAGATGTTTAAAAAAAATGCTGATTGATTGATCCTATTTTTAAAATTCTTTCAAGTAAGTCCCAGAAATATATGTTTCTGTACATAATTTCCATAATTTCCAGTTTATTAGACAAGGAAAAAAATCTACTTCTTTTGCTCTTTTCACTATTCATTCCTATTTATTTCTAATTCTGATGAAGAAAATATTTAGAAATAAATGATAGAAGATAACTTTCCTATTCTTACTGTCTGAATGACATTTATCCACAATATGTTAGTGTGTCCCTTTGATGGACAGAGCACTAAGTTAAGTATTCTGGCCCTTATTTGCTTTGTGACCTTGTATACAAGTCACTTATTTTCTGAGTAGTTCAGTTTTCATATCTGTCCCTATCTGGTTTTCAGAGATGTTTCATATTTATCAGGTGCAGACAAGCATATAATTTCTTAAAAGTTATACTTATTTATGTTCCACCTCTGCTGTTTGTATGCTGAGCATTTACCCATAAGATAGGGATGGCAGGTGAAGGACAGGGACAGAAAATAAAAGAGAACTCTAAGAAAAATAGATTGTCAAAGGTTCTCTGACTAACTCCTTTTTCTCTACAAATAATGACTAGGGTAAAGCTAGACAACTATTTAAGGGGGAAGAACAATTTAGAAAGATAATATTTTATAATATGAAGTATTAAAAACTATTATTTTACATAAATATTATATAATATTGCTCTTCAAAAAAGTCACGTGACAATCTTACCACCCAAAATAAATTATTTTTTAATATAATCTATATCCATGCATATAAAAATATATTTTTATATGTTTCATCAATTTAAAGAACTATTAGGGATGAACATCATTGGCTACTGGAGAAGTACACTATCTCTGCAACTTATTGTCTTAGAGAATTGACTGTGACATTAAGGAATTAAGAGACAGGCCCAGGGGTCACACAGTGGATTACATGATAGAGGCAGAACTTAAACCCAAATCTTCCTGACTCTTATTAGGTCAGTTGTTTATCCAGGGCATCAGAATTTTAATTTTCTTTCTATTTAAGTTAATATAATATAATTACCTACTGAAGTTAAACTCATTTTTCACCTGACTACACTACTTTGGGATTTTTCTGACTTTATCACCATGCCCCAGGAAAGCTTCTCATCCTACCACATTGCATCAGCTGAGGTCACCATTCTCTGATGCTCTGATTAGCATGGGGAGCCATGAAGTCCAAAAACTCTCCATAAAGAGGGAGCTCAGCTCTAAATTTCTTACCTGGCTGCATTACTTTGGATCTTCTCTGATTTCTCCACCAAGCCCTATCTTTGAGTACTTTCCCTGGCCTCTCCACAACTATTACAACTTCTTTTGTAAGTTGTCTTGCCCCATTCGATTCTAAGTTCTTTGAAGGCAAGACTGATCTCTTGCCTCTTTCTATATTCCCATTGCTTAGTACAATGTTTGCTTAATACATTGTTCCTTCTTTAGTGGATTAAGGCAAAAAGATAAAAAATCTGAGACTACATTTGAACTCAGATCTTCCTATCTCCAGACCTTTAGTGCTCTATCCACTGAATTGCTTGGTACATAATAATCACTTAATAAAAGATTATTGATTGATTGATAATGCTTCATCTTGGATTGGAAATGACCTTACTTTCTTAAATTTCTTATAAGTGCTGAAAAACTTATCAAGTTAGAGAGGTTTCATTAAGTTGGTGGATTGCATGTCTCTCAGTTGAGAATCTCTTCCCTTATTGCTTTCTATTCTTTTACCACTACTATTTCCCTTTTATAAAGAAAATCTTTCAGTCAGACATCTTTTAGTGAAGGCCAGTTCTGGATGTATGATTACTACTAGTACAGGTAAAGGATTCAAAAGCATATCTGAATTTGAAGTGAGAGCAAAAACAGAGATACTCCCACTTCAGGTAGTGATTTCTCCCTGGAGATCACCAGATCTTTGGAGATTATTTGTGTTACTACTTCCAGGCCAGCTCAAGCTGATAAGCAGGAGATTTAAGCAGAAATTAATAACCTAAAACAAAATCCCTAGAGAAAACAAGAGAGATAAACTTGCAAATCAATTACCTGAGAAGGCAGTAGACATTACCATGTCTACTGCATGAGTTCTATTTTCGATCCTTTACATATATATATATATATAAAAAACTGATTCCCTCCCTCCCCCACACTTCTCTCCTGCCATGAACAATATTGTTTCCTGCCTCTTACTATCTTTTTTTTAGATTTTTTTTTTTGCAAGGCAAATGGGGTTAAGTGGCTTGCCCAAGGCCACAGAACTAGGTAATTATTAAGTGTCTGAGACCCAGGTACTCCTGACTCCAGGGCGGGTGCTTTATCCACTGCACCACCTAGCTGCCCCCCTTACTATCTTTTCCTGATATAAACCTGGTTCCCCATCACAATGGTTTTCTGTCTCCTACCATGATTATAGTAATTGCTATATGAGGGGATAACTGCCATCATGTATCTATAGCTACTTAATGTGTATGAAAATTTAGTTGAAAAGATCACTTTTACTCAGTCACATCATCAGTTGTATTATATATATATGTGGTGTATTTATTCTTATATATATACATAATTATATGTGAATATAAAATATTATGCACATTATGAAATACATATATGTGTGCATGTCTAATTCATAAAGTTCATTTCTCACATGATGTAAGTACTACATGTTTAATTATTCTAAATTTACAAATAAACTAAAGGTCAGAGAGAATAAGCAACTTGTCTAGAGTATCCTAGCTAAAGAGTATAGAAATCAGAAGTTGAATCCTGTTCATGGATACTAAAACTGAGAAGTAAAAAGATCATACCTTCTAACTCCTTAATTCACATAAGGAAATTGAGGCAAACAAAGGTTAAATGACTCATCTAGAGTCACACAGATAGATTTGAACTCAGAATAGATGGTGCAGTAGGTAGAGCAGTCTGGAGTCAGGAAAATCTGAATTCAAATCTCAGTCATTTATTAGTTGTATAACTCTGGTCAAGTCACTTAACTCTTATTACCTCAGTTCCTCATCTGTAAAATAAGGACACTGGAGAAGGAAATGGCAAACCAATATAGTATCTTTGCCAAGAAAATACCATGGACAAAGACCATGGAGTCAATGTAGTCTTGGTTGGGACTGAAGGAATGAAAAACTTTCTTGACTCCAGGTCTAGTATCATTATTCATATTATATCAGATGTACCAAATATTTATTGTCTCCAGAAGGATCTTGTTATGTGGAAGACACAGAGGATCTCCTTTAATTTTCTCTTCTTAGAAAATTAGTATAATGAGTTTATCAGATTATCAGATAATGTTACCTTGGAAGATTGGAATAGCTTGACTCTAAGGGCCTGAGGTGAGGGGCTAGAGGGACCAAAAGGAGGAAGAAGACTCCAGGCAATTAGCTAGACCTTGTTGTTGGCAGATGGAAAGAGGCCTAACTGGGTGCCCCAGTAAGGGTGTTGAGTTTGGAATATAAGGAGTGGAAAAAGGCAAATTCAAGGCTAAAAGTCTAACCTACATTTGTTTATCAGCAATCAAGCTGACTGACACCCTTTATTTTCAGTCTCATAGTTATTTGTCGCAACAATAGACATGTTAGGTACTAAAGAGAACATCTTGAATATATGCATATATATATATTCACACATATATACTAACACACGTGTGTGTATCAAACAGCTACAATACTCTGCTAGGGTGGACTATAGATAGGTTAGGGGCAAATTCTTTATTACCACATCTAACAGAGACTTCCTATAGAAGTCAGTTCTTGCTATAATAGATTAGCCAGGAAACTACAAGGGCCTAGTCAGGGGTTTTTAATCTAGGGTTCTTGAATTTAAATTTTAAAAACTAGATAGATAGCTCAATATAGTTGAATTTCAATTCAGTTAGTATTTCAATATAATTGGTTTCCTCTGGAATTCTTTGCATTTTATTTTATGTACTGAAAAACATCATTCTATGAAGGGGTTCATGGTTTCACCACACTACCAAAGGGGTCCATGACCCAAAATAGGTTGAGAACTCCTGACCTTAGATGAAGAGAGTAGCTATAAAGAAATTGCAGTAGAGTAAAAAATGTCACAATTTAATGACTTTAAATTTATGAAGTAATAGACAAACAAGATGCAATGAAAATTCCATTTTTTTCTTGCTTGGCCAAATTGGTATTAATTACCTACTTGATGGAGATTTTGGGGCAGAGGTGAGTTATAGGATGAAAGATAAACAACTTTAACTTGGTCAGGATTGATCTGACAATATTACATTTAATTCAGGTTCTCTTGTGAACTAAATGCAAAATCAATTTCATGAGTCATCTAGGTTCAGATAATCAATGAAATTATCAGTCCTGTAATGCTATTCTCTTTCCATGACATTTCTATCTCCTGCATCCAGTGCTGCTTCTGCATCTGGTACTTTTTCTTCTCCTTCTTCTTCCCACCTCCTGTGTTCTTCCTCTTTTTGAGACAATCCAAATGTTTTGAACTCAAGTCCTGACTCCAGGGCTGGTGCTCTATTACATCACCTAGCCTCCCCTCTACATTTGCTTAAGATATTCATACCTGGAAAGCTCTACTTCCTCATCTCTGCCTTTTGAAATCTCTAGCTTCTTTTAAGAGTCAAGTCATATGTTACTCCCATAATAGATCTTTTCTGATACCCCCAGTTGTTAATGTTCCTTTCTCCCTGATGATTTTGTATTTATTTCATATTTGTTTGGTAAACAGGTACCTATTTTTACATGCTCTTTCTTCCCCTTCATCAGCAAGGAACAAAAAATACAAAGACAATGTTCTTAAAACTTCCACACTCAAGAAGTGAGTAGAACCAGAACATTGTACATATTAATGGCAACTCTGTGTGATGATCAACAATGATGGACTTGCTCTTCTCAGCAGTAAAATGATCAAAAGCAATTCTAAAGGACTTGTGATGGACAATACCATCCACATCCAGTGAAGGAACTATGTTTTCTAAATACAGATCAAAGCATACTATTTTCAATCTCTAAAATTTGTTTTATGTTTTATGGATTTTCTCTCCCATTATTTTTCTTCCTTTTTGTTCTGATTCTTCTTTCATAACATAATTAACATGGAAATATGCTTCATATAACTATATATATGTATAAATTATATTAGATTACTCAGTATCAAAGGGAGGAAGGAATGGGAAGGATAAAATAGTAGAACTCAAAAAGTTGACAAAAAATGAATGATGAAAACCTTTGCATGTAAGTTGGAAAAATAGATAAATTTATTTTAAAAAATTCTTCCACATCAACAGGAATAAATTTTATTAGACTTATAAAAATATTAGCCATCAATAAAGAAGGTAGGCACCATGAAGGCAAGGAATGTCAAGTTTTTTTTATATTTTTATTCTAGAACCTTGGCATAGTGCTTTTACATACAGTACATAGTTAATTGTCAGTTTAATTGAATTTAAAACCTAAAACCAGGAACAATTCCAAGCAAAATTGTAAAGTAGGTGAAGTTTGGCATTGACATTTTCCCTATTTTTATGCCAGTCTTCCACCTCCTCAAATCCTTTTACTCCATCCCCCCCCATAGGCTTACCCCACTAGATAGGCCAATATTTGCCTTTAAGATTGAGATAAGATAAATACCTAGTTCTCTTCCCTACAGTCTTGCTTTTTCAGTTGACTTTCTCCTTGCCAAAGCCTTAGCTGATAATTCCTTAAGTATTTATACCTTTTTCATTTTGGGAGAATTTAAAGCTTTTCACTGTCTAGCTCCTTCCTATATTTATAGACTTCTTAGCTCTCTTTCTCTCTACTCATTCTCCCATCTAGAGGTACCAGACCACCTATTGCTCCTCTCACACTGTTTTAATCAACAGTTTCTGTGTCTTTGCATTGGTCATCCTTCATCCCTGTAATACTTTTCCTCCTCACTTCCATCTCTTAACATATTGACTTTCTTCAAAACTCATCTCTAATACTACCTTCTGCCTGCCTTCTGTAGGAAATCAAATTGAATCAATAGACTAAGGTGATATTAATGCCTATGACTTCTCCAGGCAAGTCATATCTAGCATGATTGGAAACTGCTAAGGCATCCTGAAATCAAAGTTCAATGAGAACATGTTTGAATAAATTAATACCTGTGCAATGTCAGTCTTAACATATTCAATTGTTGTTGAGTCATTTCAGTTCTCTGACTCTTCGTGACCTCATTTGGGGTTTTCTTGCCAAAGATACCAGAATGGTTTGCCATTTCCTTCTCCGGCTCAACTTACAGGTGAGGAAACAGAGGCAAACAGGATTAGGTGATTTAAAATGAACAATAATATAAAAACTATAAAAGATTCCTAACAAAACCATGTTCAGTATTAATAACAAACAGGAACCACTGCCTTAAGTCAGCAATGGGGAGATTAATAACTTCTTACCAAAAATGAGAAAAAAAGACTAAAGATGTTTTTAGACCAAAGAATAAAGAGGTTGACCATGGATACATTCTGCTAGGTTACCTGCTATTTTTGTTTAATTTAATAGCAAGTGTTTTATTTCTGGATAGAGTTGAAGAAGCAGATTGGTTCCAAGCATTGAATTATAAGGTCTTCCATGAATAGTATCTATATGAACTTAATCAAAAATAGTCAAAAAAGAGACATCACATAAATAGCTGAGCCATAAGTATTGCTTTTAGAGATAGAAGGGTTTATAATGGTAATTTAGCATTAGGCTATCATACCAGCAATTTTATAAATATTCTTAAGAAGTCCAGACTTATTGATCAAGAAGATATGGAAGGAAATAGCATAAACTATACTAACAAATCTCTGCAGGCTACAAAAATTTCTGGAAAACCAGCTTGATGCTTAGAATTACATACATCATAAGAATGTTATCTTTCATAGATAAAGTCTGTAAATTCCTGTACTACAAACACAGACTTTAAAACATCCTTTGGAATTCAACCGATAAACTGTATTGGAATAAAAGCATTATGATAGGCAAATGAATTGTCTAATGTTGCCTGGGCATAATATTGATTCATAGAAATTTAAGTATTAAGATATATTTTACCATATCAAATACTCAAAATCTCCAAGTTTCATAGAATAAAAAGCTTTCAAAATACATAGACCTAATGGAAACAATCAAAGTCATGTGGGAAAAGGTTGAAGTATGCACATCCATCTTCCCATATGTCATACGAGCATGCTTTCATTGCTCCTATAATACGTGAATTTATATTCTGATTTACTTAATTGAAAAAAAAAGAATATCAACAGAAGAGTGGTAAGATAGTGATTTGTTCATGTATCATTTCTATTGGAATTCCATTGAATGCCAAGTAAGAATAAGAGTAATAATCATACTTCATATTTATATGGTTCTTTAAAGTTTATGAACTTTATAATATTATCTCATTTCATCTTCATGACAACCCTTAAATGAGTGAATAAGATAACAGAAAATTACCAATTCTAGAGTAAAACTAAAAAATAAAGTTCATATTCTTGATTCCCAGGGAATGAAAAAAGGGAAGGAAAGGATAACTCAAGTCCTCAAATGGAGCCTATTTTTAGAAAGGTTCCTTTAGGATCCTTTCTTAAAGTTTTGGTTTGAGGAGTAGAGGTGTTAGAAGCAAACATAATATTATAAACAGCAGATACAAACTGAAAGTAGAAGTCTGGAGTCATTAAATGGGAAGGTAAATAGTCCTGTGTATATCTCAATAGCCTTTGATAGTATAGTTCTACATTAATAGATGACCCAGAATCATAAAAAAACAAGTAATTGCTGTTTAGTGTATACTGTCTAACAAGGCATGAAAGTATTTATACTTTTGAAAAGTATTCCCATCCAAAATGGTTTAGATAAAAATAAATTTTCATGTTTAGAAAGCATTCAGACATTTGGAAGAATCTCATTTCTTAACAATATCAACTGATTGAGGCTTCACTGTACTTTAAAAATAATCAGATTTTCATATAAATTCAGTGCTCAGAAGCTTTAAATCTCATTGATTTTGTCACTAATAAATGACACAATTGCATAAATCATGGCCATTTGACTTTGGTTTGCCTTGTAATATTTCTGTGTGGACAACTGGTTCCCAGACCACTATAACTTAAGGGGCTTCACAAAAATTCAGACAAACTTGTAACTCAAATAAGTTAAGGATGAGATGGTCAGTGTGTGTGTGTGTGTGTGTGTGTGTGTGTGTGTGTGTGTGTGTGATGTGGAGTCAGGGTATCTGGTTTAAATTGTGGTTCAGGATCTTAGTAGTTGTGTGATCCTGCATACAGCTCTGGTCCCTTAACCCTTTGTTTCAGTGTCCTCATTTGTAAGATGAAAGAGTAACAAATTCTTCTAAATCAAGAGTTTGACCAATGTCCCTGATATATAGGTATCAGTAATATATTTAGAGCTGGGATTCTTAACCTTTTTTGTGTCATTAAACATTTTGAGGCCTGTGGACTTCTCTATAAATATTTTAAATGCATAGAATTAAATACATTCATTTATAGAATAAATCAATTATATTGAAATACAACTATCAATTTTTTCAAAACTGGGGATGCAGAAAGTCAATCAAAGTCACATAAAAAATTAAGAAGCATTTGTTTTCACTCCTTCCTACTCCTTCTACCCCTATGGTATAAAAAGAAAAACAAAACCCTAGTAATACATATACATAATCAAGCAAAACAAATCACCTCAGTGGCCATGACCAAAAAAGTTGCTCTCATTTTGTATCTTAAATCCTTCAGTCTCTCTCTCAGGCAGAGAGTAGCTCTGTGCATCTTAGCTTTTCTGGAACTGTAGTTATTCATTTCATTGATCAGAGTTCTTAAATCTTTCAGAATTGTTTGTCTTTATATTGTCATATAAGGTATTCTCTTGGTTCTGTTCAATTCACTCTGTATCAGTTCATACAAATCTCAGATTTCTCTAAAACCATCCCTTTCATAATTTTTATAGGACAATATATTATTATTATATTCATAGATACAATACCATTACATTCATAAATCATTATTTGCTCAGCCTCAGTTGATGGGCACCTCCTTAGTTTTCAGTTCTTTGCTGTTGTATAAAGGAACGCTATGATTTTTTTTTTTAACATATAAGTCCTTTTCTTCTTTCTTTGACCTCTTTGGAGTATAGACCTAGTAGTGCTTTTGCCAGGTTAAAGGGAAGAAATAAAAATGAAATGATTTGGTAGGGTTGAAAAATCAGGAAAATTGATCCAATTTTAATTATGTTACTTTATGTGTGACCTTAACTAAGTCACTTTCCTTTTCTTAATTTGTTTTTTTTAATTTGTAAACGAATACATTTGATAAAAGGCACATTTTGGCAGGAGGGAACAGGGAGACTTGTGTGAAACTAATATTGAAGTCCCTAAATGGAATAAAAGAGAATGTTTTTATTGAAGACTTTTCCTTTCCTCTTTGGGAATCTCAGTAAACCCTGAAGGAAGGGGAATATCAGGAGAAACCAGCTTAGAAGTACCAGGTAAGGCTATGGGATCTATTGATAAATTCCCAATCTACTAAATTTAGATCTTTGGAGCTAGTAGCTTAGTTAAAAACATAGCTCTTACTTTGTTGGGAGGGTGAATTAGATGAGGTCAGGAATGTGCTTTGTGACCCACTCTGAGAAAGATGCTCTTTAAGTTTGTGACGGCCATATAATTATCTGAGGAGAACTATCATTACATGTCTGAGGCAGGTTACTCTGGTTTCTCAGGCCCAGTTGAAAAATCTTCATGCACTTCACAAAAAAGGAAGTTTTAAATAAATGAAGGTGATGATTATGACTTTGAACCACCAGAACAAAAACTCATGCTCTGGATAATGATGTGTTCCAAAGATGAAAAAAATCTCATTATTAATTTGAGTCATTAGTCTTATAAACAAATTTACATTCATGACAGTTTGCAGAAGTGGAGGATGAGTATTAAAGAGCAACAACCATATCCAAATTAATCCAGTTAAAAACCCTACATTATATGTTGCTTTCAGTATTATAAATATTTATTTACACTTCACTTCTCTTTAATGTCAAATATGAACCTTGAAAATAATTTCAAAAAGTCATTAGAATCATATTGTATCTAACTCCAGAAATTTGACCCTTTCTTTTAACCAAATGCAACATTCTTATCTTCTACCTATTTTCCCCCTTTTCCTTAGTTTTCTTTATCACTAGGTTGCATAAACACAAGTGGGGAAACTTTTAATTTCTTTACACATAGGGAAATTCAGCTATGCTACTAAATACAAATGAGCAGGGGGATTCAGTAAAAGCAACTGTGGCTTAAATAGTGTCAAATGACCCAACCTAAGTACTTTCTAAAAAACTGAAATAACCAGATGGACCACATGTGTTAGCATAGTGTAGACATAGCCCAAGTCCAACAACAGTGACAAAAACAAACAAAAGGAGACTAAAAAGAATACATTAGATTTTTTTAAAGTCCTACTGTCTGACTTCCTTGAGGACCACTATGATATCTGGGGACTCTAAATACTTCATGTCAAATAAATGTGGGACAGGAACTGGACTTGAGATTCCATTTTTTTTTTTAGGTTTTTTTGCAAGGCAAATGTAGTTAAGTGGCTTGCCCAAGGCCACACAGCTAGGTAATTATTAAGTGTCTGAGACTGGATTTGAACCCAGGTACTCCTGACTCCAGGGCCGGTGCTTTATCCACTGTGCTACCTAGCTGCCCGGAGATTCCATTTTAATAGAAAATTCTTGGATAAGGAAAATTCTCTGTACCAAAAGTAGAACTTTCTCTGTAACTTGTTATCTTAGAGAGTGAACTAGAATAGCTGTGTTGACCACATAGTCCGTGGACCACATGGGGCTCACAAAAAACCTGAATATGGCTTGAAGCAGCAGAAAATATAATTGGAAAATATTTTTTAAAATAAATAAAAATAGATAATATTCTATTTTGAAATAAGGCAATATATGTCTCACAGGGATTCTTATGTACGGTTTAGTGAGGCTCCCCCAATCCCCAACCTCCATTCCTATTTGAATTTGACACCACTGCACTAGATCACTGAGAAATAGAGTGACTTGTCTAGTCATATGGCTTGTACAGGTTAGAGGAAAGATTAAATACCTAACCTTTTTGGTTCTGAGGTCAACTCTCTAACCATTTAACACATTGCTTCAAAGGGAGCACTCAGAGGTGAGTTTATTAGACAGAAGAGAAAATGAAGGAAACAAATAAACATATTTTTTTGGAACCATCTACTTTTTGGAAGTTATGTCATTACATTACAAAAGTAGAAGATTTGAGCATTAAAAATGAGATAGAATTAAAACATGAAGGCAATATAATGTGAGTCTCCTGGAAATCTTTTTTAATATATGGCCTTCAAAACCTCCAATATATTATGTCTAAAAGCGAAACTTAAAAGGATGCAATTTTAAGGGGAAAATACACCATTTTCACCTCATGTGAAATCTTTCAAGTTTCCAATTATTTGTGTGGTTTCACTTATTCCAAAGAATGCTTAAAGAAATAACTCTGCAACAGCTCTCCACAGTTTGATGCTTGTTAGTGGTTTCTTTTCCAACTTGTAATTGGCAGTAATCCTTTATTTCAATACACCTTCTTCCAAAGCTGGAAATAGCCTATGCCAGTTTTTTTGAGTGACAAATTGCTCTTTGTGGGGGACCAAATGGTGTATGGTGAAGATTTTTATGTAATTCTAACACCCCATTACAGTGACTAGCAGAAATAACTGCTACAAATGGGGCTTTGATCATTGTTAATCCACTTCCTTACTTTTGAGGAGGAATTCTTGGTGTGAAAACTCTTTCCAGTTGAAGATCAGCAACTTTTGTAAAACCCATGATCTTAGAGAGTCGAGTAAGGATGCCAAGAGATTAAACTGATTTGTCAGTTGGTCACGCTGCTAATTTATGCCAGAAATAGGACTTGAAACTTGGTCCTTCTCATTCCAAAGCCAATCTCTAAAGCCTGTCCACTTTGCTCCCTCCCTCTGCTCACTATTATTAAGAACATTTTTCAATTTTTTTTCTCAATAGCAAGAGAAACTTGAGTTGATTTATTTTATGTATACTTCACTTGTCTTTTCTCTTCCTTGACCTTACAGTCTTGGATCACTCCTTGGTAAATGTTTATAGCCATTTCAGTGACCTAGTTAGGACCTGTCTTAACTCTTCAAGAAACTTTATCCTGGCAACTTGCCTGGAATTTAAGACACACCTTATTGATATAGTTAACTAGCATTTATAGAAGTCTGCTTCTGCTGGAGGGGAAGAGGGAAAAAGAGATAAGAATTTGAAAGGCAGAGACATGGTCCCTATACTGGAAGAAGTTCATAAGCTGTTTGGGAAAATAAATATATGTGATTTAACATGAGACTAATTACAAAGCAGCCTATCAATAAATACATACTGATAGGACAAATTGCATATGAAAGTGCTAAGAAGATTCACAAAGGAGAGACAGACAGATGAGGAAGGAAAGAAGGGGGATGGGAGGAAGAAGAGAAAAAGAGGGAGGGAGGAACCAAGAAAGGATGGAAGATAGGGGAGGAAGGAAGGGAAGGAGGGGAAAATCAAGGAAGGAAGGAAGGAAGCATTTTTTGGTCACTTAATTTATGCCAAACACTATGTTAAAAACCGGAGATTAAATTCAAAAGCAAAGATAGGATAGCATAGTTTAGATTAGGGAAATGTGTTTAATCAATTACAATTAAACTTTTTGAAGAAGCTGTTTTCATATAGTTCTTCAAAGGGAAAACTCTATTTCCTTTATAAATATTAACTAGAGACACATGGGGAATAAAGGTTTCAGGCACCATATGATACTTTGGGTACCCTTTATGATGCAGAGAAACCTGGGCATGGGAGTGAAGAGATCAGCTGGAGACAAACTTTGTAAATCTTTTGTTTGCATTGTAAAGGGAATCCTCCTTCTTCCTTCCACACCTGAAGTCCTGACCTTCAACCTGATTTGGATTGCATTGTCTTCTGGTGGGGCAGCCAGGGAGCACAGGCCCTGGAAGACCACCCAAAAGAGACCCCCCTCCCCAAAAGGCAAAATCTCCAATGAGGGACTTGGGTCACTCCAAGGGCACCACCCCCTCCCATGGACTATGGGAGAGAATTTAAGGAGAACAGAGGGAGAAGCTCATTCTCTTTTACCATCCAACCTCCTGCTGAACCCTGGCCAGCTGGCCTGGACAATTCAGTTAGCAATCCACGCGGTCTTCTCTTTAATCTCTTTTTAACTTTTCTATTACTTTCTTAAAATGTTGTAACTTCCTTTAATAAATCTCTATTTTCTTTTTAAAAACCTGCATTCTTGAGTCTGAGTCACGATTCACCATGGGGCAGAACTGAACCCAAGAAACACTTAGATCCAAGAAATGAAAGGTCCTGCAATGTTGATTTAATTTCAGATAAATATTCAAAAACAGAGAATCTTATCATTGAAAGGAACATAGCTAGAAATCACTTAATCCAATTCATACATAAATCACCTTAACTGCATCAATGATACCTTTCCTCTGCTTGAATACTTCCCAATTATAGGATTTTTTTTGAAGAAAATTTGTCCTTGTATTTAGTTGAAATCTACTGCTTCCACCTGAGGGTCATGATTTGATAAGTTGAATAAGTTGAATCATTCTTCTGCATCAAAGTCCTCCAAATATTTACATACAGTCGTATCACTCCCAAGTCTTCTCTTTTTTAAGGCTAAACCAGCTCAGTGTCCTTAACCATTCCTCTTATAACATTGTTCCAGCTTGGCCACTTTCCTCTGACATGAAGTGGGCCCAAGACAACTTTTGAGGAATTCAGATTCTTCATAGAACTTAACCAGTGGACCTTTGCCATTGACTTTGAGAGTTTTTGTTACTCTATTTTTTTAATCCTCCACTCAAATGTTTTCTCCTCAAATTTAATATATTTCCATTTATACATACAGTTTATTGCTACATCCTCCTTTGTTATTGCTCATAAACCCCTCCAACTGTGTGACACATAGAAGGGAAATCATATAACCTCTGTGGGACTCAGTATCCTCATATGTAAAATGAAGAAGTTGGACCCAGATGACTTCTAGGTCTTCTCCACCTTTAAATTTTATGAAACCAATTCATTAATCAACACTTTTGGCATGGTTGTTGTCAGTTAATAATCAACCTACTAGTCATTAACACCCTAAACCATCCTATCACTTGAAAATGTTTTATTGCCAAAACCCTAGACTCAAATTCTTCTTTCTGACTCCAGTCTTTTCTTCTACCTTTCCCATTTCTTTACTCCTACCACATTTCTTCTTAACTTTCTTCATGACCTCTGATTCCCCCATATGCTTCTGGTCCATATATTATTTTTCTGGTCTCTTTTTTTTCCCCCTAGGCAGTCTTGATCTAGGCTCTTTGAGAAAAATATCTAGGTCATATTTATCTTTGTGTTCCCAACACCTTGTTACTTAATGAACAGTGAACTGAATTGATGTAAGTACCATTTGACTCAGTGCTCCATTCTTATATATGAACAGAGCCAGGAGATTCTCTAGAGTTTGGTAGGATCTCTTCAACTATCTATTTCTCTCAAAGTCTTTAAGATTTAGAGGACTCTTCTTGAAGTGTCTTAAATGTTTTTATGTTTTTTGGTGTGTGTGGTATAAGGTGGGAAGGAGGGCTGACTTTATCAGAACAGAATTGTGTAATATCTCCAATTAGCTACATGTCCTTATTAGGTTGGAGGAACAAGAGAAACATTTTGTGAGGTGCCTCAGTTCTATTTCCAATGCCATGACCTACTTGGGACTCCATGAATTCGTGTCCTCTCTGAATTAGCTAATGATGATGAATCTCTCTCCTACATTTCAGATTTCTCTGTAGATATAGAGAGACTTATCCTCAGTTTCTCATATAACCTAGATTGTCAAATTTTGTCATAGATCATAGAAACACTGGGTCATAACTTAAAAACTTTTTCCACTTAATCTTCTATACAGGTAAAAATTTATTTAAGCCTGACTAACTAAATGATTCTCAATTGATAATGTGGTGGGGAGAGGGACACATAAGTGGGGATTCAAGAAAATGGAATGGTCAAATTACACTTGATCAATCAGGACTGCTCCTGGAACCCTGAAGATGAGATGTAGCTAGTCAAGATGAGGGGACTTTCTCATTTGTGAGAGTGAAAGTTCTGAAGAAAATACTTCAGAGATACTGTAGATTACATTAATTTTACTCTAAGAGAGCAGTTCTACATTTATATTCAAATTAAGGATCAGACAAGCACCTGTACCAAACTAAATTGAATTTTTTAAAAAATGTGACTGATGGAGCAGCTAGGTGGGGCAGTGGACAGGGCACCAGCCCTGGAGTCAGGAGTGCCAGAGTTCAAATCCGGCCTCACATACTTAATAATTACCTAGTTGTGTGGCCTTGGGCAAGTCACTTAACCCCGTGTGCCTTGCAAAAACCTAAAAAAAGAATCTGAGTGATGATTTTTATGGATTATCTTCATTTACTTGGTATTATTTTATCTACATGTCTTGTACTTTCCCCTCCCCTTCTTTCTATCCCTAGGATTTAACATAGTTGTCATTGTTGTTCATTTGGGGTTTTCTTGGCAACCACTGGAGTGGTTTGCTATTTCCTCCCCCAAATCATTTTACAAATTGAGGCAAACAGGGTTGCCTAGGATCACCCAACTAGTAAGTATCTGGGATCAGATGTGAACTCAGGATGAGTCTTCTTGACTTTGGACTCTACACACTATCCACTAAAGCACATAGCTTCCCCAGAGCTTACTGATTGACCCTAGGACATTTCTATATCTCTTTTCTTCCTTTGGTTTGTTTAAGTATTTATATGGGGATATGAAATACAGTATCTAGCCCTAGGCAAGTTAATAATTTGTTAAGGCTTTTCTACTCTTTTAGTAGTCAATCTGCCATTTCATTTCTGAAAATAATCACTGACATTTAGAGGGGTATGAGCACTAATAAAAACTCCAATGACCCATGAAAAATCCCTATGATGGAACCATAACTCAGTAGCAAAGAATAGCTTAAAACCAGAGTGCAGATCATGAGAAGCAGCAGCCCAACTTCAGTGGTTGCAACATCATTCAATTAGCTAGATGCTCCGTGCAAGGAAAATCCCTGTCTTGAAATGATATGCATTGGAGGCAAGAGCACTCAGAGAGAGCCAACTAGCATTGCTGTGGTCTATCAGTCATTCAGGTTGGGGCTTGGTTAGCCTCTCACAACAAGAAACAAATTCAGATTCTGGTAGTTCCCAATTGTGCTAGCGTACTTATGCTTACCATTTGACTACAGAATGGGAGACAGATGCATTCTTTCCTGAATTCACTTATGACTAGACTTTCCCAACATAAGCAAATGCAGAGTAAGATCAGATTGGTACTGCGCCTCTCTTCTACAGCCTTTTAGCACAAGGAAAAGTGTATTGGGCAGGCAGTTGTTAGTTCTAGGTTGTTCTTGGGGTCTTTGCTTATCAATTGAGACAAATCTACACCTTTCCTTCTGACTGGATTAAGAGTCTTGCCCTAGCAATTTTCTTTGGTTGCAAGAGATTGAAATCAAACATATCTATGGGCATTGTTGCTTTGTTATTCACGACTTTTGACATTCTTTGCAGTAGGTTTGGGCTTTCTAAAAACAAAGCAAAACAAAACAAAACAAAACAAAACAAAAAACCTCTTGCCTAAACAAAACTTCTTGCCTTGCTTGAAGACTAGTACATCAAGATGAGTACTTTCTCTATGATCTTCATCTGCTTTGTTTTATATTTGCCTTTATTTTTATTTATTTATTTAGGTAACTCATACAGGTAATATTTAAGAGAAGTAATTATTATGATATTGAGGCCTCCAGTTAGGATCTGCAGGCAGGACAGACCTAAGTTCAAATCCAGTTTCAGATACTTATTAGCAGTGATACCTAGGTAAGTTATTTAACTTCCATTTGCTTTAATTTGCTGGAGAAGGAAATAACAAACCACTCCAGTATCTTTGACAAGAAAACTTCATGGACAGTACTGGTGTGCTATGGTCCACAGGGTCACAAAAGGTCAGACACATTTCAAAAACAACATGTCTATAGCTGAATTTCAATATAACTGGTTTCCTTTGTAAAAAGGTAAAATTTATTTTATCCTTTCTGAGAAAGTGTGGTAGGCTTCATTGGATTGCCAAAGGGATCCATGACACAAAAACCATTAAGAACCCTTGCTCTATAGCAACTCTAAATTTCCCATTCAGGCAGATAGTATAGGTATACTTCATTTTATCGTGCTTCACTTTATTTTACTTTACTGATAATGCATTTTTACGAATTGAAGGTTTGTGACAACCCTGCATCAAGCAAGTCTGTAGATAGCATTTTTTCCAACAGCATATGCTCATTTGTCTTTGTATTAATTTTGATAATTCTCCCAATATTTCAAACTTTTTCATCATTATTATTATTATAATTATTATGATGATTTGTGATTAGTGATCTTTGATAGTACTATTATAATTGTTTTGAAGTACCACAAACTGTGCCCATATAACCTTACAATGTCCTCTAAATATTCAAATGAAAAATAGAGTCAATTGCTAAGGCAAACTTCATCATTGTGCCTTATTTTAAGAACTGTCACAGTTATCCCAACCTTCAGTGATAAGACCCTGATCTTCATCTGCTTTGTTTTATATTTGTCTTTATTTAGGTAACCTCATATAGGTAATATTAAAGTGAAGTGGTTATTGTGATATTGAGACCTCCAGTTAGCATCTGCCCAGTCAGCAGTCATCATATTGAGGCAAAACCCTCCAACAGCAAAAAAGATTGTGATTTACTGAAGGTTCAGATGATGGTTAACGTTTTTGGCAATAAAGCATTTCTTAATTAAGTATGTATGTTGGGGGTTTTTAAAGACCATCTCACACTTAGTAGACTACAGTATAATATAAATATAACTTTTTTTGCACTGAGAAATAGTCTTCAATAGTCTGGAACTGAACCCATAATATCTCTGAAGTATGGTTGAACCCTACTATTTTTTTCCTTTTTGGGAATCTGCTGTCAGAAAATTGTCTAATATTATTCATTTATACCTCAATATGAAATTAAATCTTAGGATCATAGATTCAGAGTTAAATGGAACCTTAGAGTTCATCTAGTTCAACTCCTTCATTTTACAGATCACTTTACATTATCATTTTACAGATAAGAAAACTAAGACCTGGTATCTTGTCCAGGCTCACACAGCTTATAAGCATATAACTGGAATCCTCCTATTATCTCTTTGTCTATTTACCTATTGAATTTTAAAACTCAAATTTGTCTTTTCTTGTAGGAATTAATAACATAAACAAAGCAGCTAAAGCATTTGTTAAACACTATATACTAGACATTGTGCTAAGTAATTGGGAACAAAGACAAAAACAAAATGGCAGTCCCTACGAACAAGCTAATGTTGAATGGTGTGGCTCTTGATGGACTTAATGAGCATTTATAAATTCCTTTTATGTTCTAGGAACACTTTGGGTAAGGAAAGACAAAAAAAAACCCAAAATAAATTCTGTACTCAATTTCTTAGTGAAGGACTCTAGCAACTGAGTAAAGAATAAGAATAAAAAGAGACTTCTATTAGTGGTGGTGCATGATCTGAACTTTCCAAGAAGATAGGGTTTCTATGAGGCAACAATATGGCAGACAACCTGTATTATGCTGAAGGCAGCAGACCAGTTTGACAAGAACCCAGCTAATACAGAAAGTCTTGTACAATAAGCCTGGAAGGTTCCAGATGGTAAAGGGCTTTAAATTTCAAAGGAAGGGCTTTGTATTTTATCATTATATCAAAATGAAGCCACTGGAACATACTGAGCAAATGAGTGATATGAAAAGAGGAATAATAGTTATATGGAAGATGTAATGAAGAAGGCAGAGGTGGGCGGCAAGGAAAGGTGAAAAGGTTTTGCAATTGATTGAGCAACAGTGATTTATCAACTGGAATTATAATGATATAAATGGAAAGAAAGTAGAATGTTGGGGTAGGTTCTAAAAATGTTTGTGACTGGGCATAAGAAGTGAAGGAGAGAGTAAAATTAAGAATTACTCTGAGGTTACAAACCTGGGTGACTAGAAGGATTTTTTTTTTAAGGTTTTTGCAAGGCAAATTGGGTTAAGTGGCTTGCCCAAGGCCCCATAGCTAGGTAATTATCAAATGTCTGAGACCGGATTTGAACCCAGGTACTCCTGACTCCAGGGCCAGTGCTTTATCCACTTCACCACCTAGCCACCTTGACTAGAAGGATTTCTTAACAGAAATAGAGAAATTAGAAGGAATAAATACTTTGGAAGGAGGTAAAGGGGAGGTAATGAGTTCTATGACTACTGACTGGGCAGATGCTAACTGGAGACCTCAATATCACAATAACTACTTCTCTTTAATATCACCTATATGAGGTTACCTAAATAAATAAGTAAAAATAAAGACAAATATAAAACAAAGCAGATGAAGATCAGGGTTTATCTCTGAAGGTTGGGATAACTGTGACAATTCTTAAAATAAGACACAATGATGAAGTTTGCCTTAGCAATTGACTCTATTTTTCACCTGAATATTTAGAGTTTGACATGCCTATGGTCATCTAATTGGAAATTTCCAAGAGGTAGCTGCTGATAGGGGAGTGGAGTTTAGTAGAGAGATAAGTTCATTACTCCCATTACATATAGATTTGGAAATCATCTGTATAGAGATAACTGAATGGGGGGGGGGGGGGGTTGATGACCCAGAAGAGATGAGAAGAGGGACCAAGACAGAGTTCTGGGGCATACACACTTCTAGTGTGCTGTACAGAGAAGATGATCCCACAAAGGAGACTGGGGGAAAAAAAAGTTCTGCAACAGGGAATAAGTGAAACAGAAGAGAGAAGTTTCATAAAACTGTGGGGGTGGTCAAAAATGTTAAATGTTGCAGCAAGATCAAAGATAAGGAATGAGAAAAAGTTATCAGGTGTGAAAATTAAAAAGTCTTGGCAACCTTAGAAAGAGTAGTTTTAGTTGAGTCATGAGTCAGGGGTTGAGAAGAGAGGGTGACGTGAAAAAACTGAGCTATCAGGAACAGGAAACCTTTTCCAAAGAGTTTGGTCATGAAAGTGAGACAAGATATGAGATAATAGCTTGAGGGGATGGTATGACCAAATTTTCTAAGGTTTCTGAGATCTAGGAATTAAGTTATTGTAAACCCTAATAATTTCTTCTTGAAACTCCCAGCATTTAAGACCTAGAATATGAGGCTTACTATTGCTGTTTATTTATGACAGTTTCATTACAGTGGTTTCCTTTGAGGCAACAAACCACAGGTGCTACAGTGGTAATAAATAGTCACGTTTGAGTTTTGTTATTGTTCTCGTTTACATGGCATCTGTCAATGATAGAGAGAGAACCCATTGTCTTTGGAATGTTTATATTGCTAGGTGTTGCTTTAGTTTTTCAACATCCCTGCCTAGAGGCCCCTGAAAGTTTTGACAAGATAAATTTAGGAAAATTATACAAATGGGCCAACATGCCCTGACATGGTCTCAGAAAGAGAAGTGAGAGATAATGCACAGTCAAGGAAACCACAAAACTCTTCTTTCAACTAGTCAATGTGCCCAAACATAAAAAAAAGAAAATGAGGGAGATTATATCTAACAACAAATGCTACAATTCTGTAAAATTGTCTTGCCATTGATCTGTGAACATTCTTGGATTTTCACTTCTATTATAATATTTAAAATTATTTCTTCAAGCAGGGCCAATATAATAGCTGCAGTTTCTTCAATAAAACCCTGATTCACATTGGATCTCCCACATCTCATCGCACCAAACAAAAATAGTTTTAAATCTAACTGCTGAGAGTTTTTCCCCCTTCGTTCTGTGGGAATTACAACACCCCAGGAATAACCTAATTTCATTCTAGAAATGACTTAGTGGTTACCAAAATTTGCATTTGTGACACCATAGTGAAGTACCAATTATCTTAAGGATTGTTACAAACTGGCATTTGTCTAAGATCCAAGATATCATTCCCTGATTGAATGAGTCCCTAGATTGAAAATTTTAAAAGGATTAAAATAAAATAGTACAAAATTTGAGCAGATATGTTTAAAGGATTATTTTGTTTCTGAAAATGAGTTCAACCCCTATTCAAAAAATAACATCAGAGATAGGAGAATAGAAGGTTGAAAGATGTGGGAGCAGGGAAACTGGAAATCCTGGAAATTACTTGGTGGATTGGGAGGTAATTATGGGAAGGGTAGAAAGCAAGATGGAGAAAGAGAGATCATGAGGAAATAGCAAAGAGGATATTACATTGTGGGGAAAAAACCCCACATATCTAAAGGGATCTGAATCATTTGTGGAGCATCTCAACAAATACTGATATATAAATGTAATAGAATATTATTTGACCATAAAAATTGAAATGAGATGACTATAGAAAATAGATATAGAATAAAGTGCGAAGAACTAGGACACCAATTTATGAAAGGTCAACAACATTGTATTAAAAAAAAACTTTCAGACTTTAGATCTTTAATCAATGCAATCAATGATCAACACTGTTTCCAGAAAACCTGTGATGACACATATTGACTGATAATCAATAAGTGTTAAGTACCTACTATGTCCCAAACACTATACTAAACTCTGGACTAAGAGATGCAGGACTCAAAGTGCAGAAAGAGACAAACATTTTTGAATATAGACTCTATGTGGATTCACTTTGCTTGACTATGCTTTCTTTGTCTTAGTCTTTATTGGGAGAGGAGTTTGGGGAGGAGGGAACGGAAGAGTTAGCAATATTATTTCCAAAAAAATGAGGGTCATTGAAACATTTTAAAATACACAGAAGAAAACAGACAAGTTTAGAATGAAGGGCAGAAAAGTAGGATAATTTAAAATTTATACGTGGAACTTATATTTTATTTGAAAGCAAGAGGATGAATTGGAGATTCGTGCTTTCATTTACAATTCTCTTATTGTGTTCTGCTATTTATATGGAAATACTCTTTTTTTTAATGGTTTGAGTTTGGAATAATTTATAAATGTTTTTAAAAAGAAAACAGTCTGTTACAAATCCTAAAAGGTCAGGATTTATTGGCAATAGTTAGGAACTGAATATATATTTTGCTTTCTTTTTACCAGACCTCCAAAGTTATAATGAATCACTGTACAAATCCCATACCCCAAAGAAAATTCTGTCAACATTGAAAGCATTGGAGATGGGAAAAGTTATGGTTTGGACTGTCCCTTCTACCCCTTTGATTTTACAAATCTGAAGATATAAAGAGATATGGAATAGATTAGTGAAATGATGGAGAGTCCTGTTACATAATGCCATTCCTTTTTACAAAAATAGAAGGGGAGTCACTTGTCAAGAGAGGAAGATAAGAAAGGTCATTAACATTAAAAAAAATTTTTTTTCAATTAACAAGCACCTATTTTCTCTCTTTCCCACCACTGAAAAAAAGAAAAGGAAAAAATCACAACTCTTTTATTTTTTGAGGCAAATGGGGTTAAGTGGCTTGCCCAAGGCCACACAGCTAGGTAATTATTAAGTGTCTGAGACCGGATTTGAACCCAGGTACTCCTGACTCCAGGGCCAGTGCTTTATCCACCTAGCCACCCCAGTCACCTAGCAGCCTCCATAACTCTTTTAACAAATATGCATATTCAAGAAAAACACATTCTTATATTATCTATGACCAAAAATATATTTCATCCAGCACCTCTCTATCAGGATGTGGGTAGTATTCTTCATAATTGTCTCCCTAGAGAACTCTTAAGACTTTCAAAAATAATTTTTTCCCCAATATTGTTATGATATAAATTGTTGTCCTGGTTCTGCTCACTTCACTATGAATCAAGTCATAGGAGTCTTCCCAGGGTTCTCTGAAATAGTTCCTTTTTTATCATTCATTATACCATAATAGTATTTCATTATATATATATATCACATTGTATATACCATTCATATATCATAATTTTTCAGATATTCATCAATTTATGGGTAGTTCTTTAGTTTCCAGTTCTATAACACCACAAAAGGAACTGCTATAAATAAATATAGGTCCTTTTCCTCCTTGGTTTCTTTGGGGCATAGGATAAATAGTAGTATCTGGGTCAAAGGCTATATTTTAACAACTTTTGGGAAATAGTTACACATGTGGCATAAAGATGACAAAAGGAAAATGACAAATGTTAAAAGAACTGTGGGAAAATAGAGACACTAATGTAGAGTCCTGGTGGACATGCACAATCATTCTTGTAATCAATTTGGAATTAAACATAAAAAGTTATTTAATAGCTCATGCCCTTTGACCCATGACTAGAGCTTTATCCAAAAGAGTTTAGAGCGGAAAAGAACAAATAGCACAGATAATAGAGGAATTTATTTTGCTTGAAGAAATTTTGCTTATTTTGCTTTTCCCCCTCCCCCTCCCCCAATGTAGTAGAGTAGAAAAGAGAAAGTAGATTTTTTTTAAATTAAAAAATAAAACTTAAATTAAAAAGATAACAAGTAATCATCAACAAAATCCAAATGAAACACAAAACCATCACAATGTTACTATTCTGTTAAGGTTAAAGCCCAATCTTTCTTTCAACAAACAATTACATGGATCATCAGTTATAGTTCTCTTTAGTGAAATCTCTTTAGTGTTATTTTGCTTAATTGTTTTCAGAGAGCATGATCTGTATATTTATTTTTGTCTTCTATGTTAAAGCAAAGTTCATCAATAAAGATGAGAAACACTTAAAAAAACTCAGCAAATGTGGCTTAAGCATTTTCAGGAGGGAGGAAAAGGTTTGTAATATCCAAGGATAAGTAATTTTATACAAGGAACATACAATAAACCAATTCAGAAAGAATTAACAGTGTCTGCAGAAAACAAATGTTTCAACTGGGAATATAAAATTGTACATAGTTACCTGTAGTATGTTAACAACTGAATAATATGTTACTTGATTTGTGTATTGTGAAGGGAATTTTTGTGAGCCATATTGTTTGAATATTGTTCAGTAAGATAGCTGAGATATTCTACCCTCACAGCTTATATAATACCTACACTTTAGGTACAAGGGGTTTTGGTAGACTGCAAAGTCAGTATGTATCAATAACATGATGTGGTAACTAAATAAGCTAATGTGATTGGTCAGGGTCAAGACATACATTGCTTTGGGAGCAATGAGGAAAGTTATCAGCACTAGTAGCTGGAAAGCTTATTGTATGTTTGTATATAATTGAAATATATGTTCTTATGTGGTACATTTGTATTCTCTATTCACTATCCTTTCCCTCTTCTATGTTTTAATATACTAATGTTTTACATTTATATATACATATATATATATACGTATTTGTATACATATCATCTGTGAACTATGCATTTTTATTGTTACATGAAATCCTGCTATAGAGTGCTATATATTTAATGAGAAATGTTTTGAGTCCTATATATGCAATATTCTCATATATGTTATTATTTATGGTCTCTTTATTCTGCCAGAAATAGAATAGACATGCTATAGCCATGACAGAGAAGATTATCATCTCATTTTTTGGGAATCATAGGCTTGGTCTTCAGGTTCCTTAGGATGTATGATTAAAACATTCAGGCCATGAATGTCCCAGGGTAGGAAAATGTCACTAGAGATTTCTTGATACCTCCCCAAACTTCTATCTTCTAGAGTAATTTGATCTCAGTCTCTTGCTTAGAGTGAAGCATGTCAATGGAATCACATAAGAAGAATATTTCTTCCTTAACATAACAACTCTAGATGTTTCCTGAATTGATTGTCTACACCTAAGGATGGGAACTAGCTTGGCACTTGTCAAAACCTAAATCAAACAAAACCTATTTGTCTGTCCATACTTGAAATTGAATTCCATGTATATGTACTTAGAACTTATCAGTGACAATATCTCTTGCCTTCTATTTTTTCTAAATCTTCTGGAATCTGCCTTCTATTCCCATCATTCAAATGAATCTGCTCTTTCAATGTTACCAATAACCTCTTAAAAAATTGAATGGCCTTTTCTAAACTCTTTTCCTTCTTGAACTGTCTATAACTTTGTTATGCTAATATTGTCTATGACAATGTTGATCACTCCCTCTTCCTGGATATTTTTCTTTCTTCTCTAGGTTATCATGACACTGTTCTTTTCTGCTTCTCCCCTTACCTCTCTGAATGCTCTTTCTATTCCTAGTCTTCTTTTGCTGGATCTTCATTCAGTTTGTGCCCACTGATTATGGTGGGATGTTTGGGGCATTCAAAGAGGATTTGCACCTTTGTTGTGAGGGCTTGCAGATCCCTTTTTGGAGCTGATCATCTATCTTTGGTGTCCACCTCTCACTCAACTCTTCGAGAAGCTATATACCATGTGCTACAAGAAGTTGTAGCTCCCAAAAGTTGTAGCATGTGCATTGCTAAACCCTGGTAAAATCATCTTGACTGATGGATTAAATCAGGTTGAGGATTTGAGGCCTCAACTCCATAGTTAAGTTAGAGGATGCCTGCCCTAAGCATGTGAAGACTTGCCCTGGTGGAATGATTGGATGAAAACAATTTATTCATAAGTTCATGAAGATGTCTGAAACAGAGTTTGGTCAGACATTGAAGATAGCAAGGTCATCCCTACATCTTGGGTCATCGATTGTCATCTTCATTTTTATCCCACCACTGAAGTTTGATGACTCATGTAAAAGAGAATGAGATTGATGGCTTTGGGCAACTCTGTCTCACTTAAATCCAATTCATGTATAAGGCATGATATCACCTGTGATGTCATTGTTCCTCTTGAAAAACAATGCACAGGGGCGGCTAGGTGGCATAGTGGATAAAGCACTGGCCTTGGAGTCAGGAGTACCTGGGTTCAAATCCAGTCTCAGACACTTAATAATTACCTAGCTGTGTGGCCTTGGGCAAGCCACTTAACCCCATTTGCCTTGCAAAAACCTAACCCCCCCCCCCCCCAAAACCCAATGCACAACAATTAACTGTAGTTGTCCACCAAATCTCTCTTCTGGACCTTCTTCTCTTCTCCTAAATAATCTCACTTAATGATCTTGTCAACTCTTGTGGGTTGAATTATAGTTTCTATGTAGCTGGGGCAACTAGGTGGCCTAATGGCTAGAACTCCTTTTCTGGAATCAGGAAAACCTGAATTCAAATCCAGACTCTTACATTTACTAGCAGTGTGACCCTGGGCAAGTCACTTAATTTTTATCTCTCTTAGTTTCTTCAATGTAAAATGGGAATAATAATAATATTACCTATCTTCCAGGTAGGTTGTTAAGATCAAATGAAATAATATTTGTTTTGCTGGGTTTTTTTGCAAAGATAAAAATTGATAATTGAGCAAGATAAATAAAGAAGCAACATATTTAAAAGCAATAAGATAATGAAATATAACAATATTAAATATTCACCAAATGACATTCTCATTTGTCTTAATAAGGTTGGTTGGACAAATTGTGTGATAACAATGATAGTAACATACAATGGCAGAAAAATTTAACATTTCTCTCTTAGAGGTAGAGAGATGCAAAGAAACTATTGAGGCAACTCCCTAAAAGTAAAAATGTTTTGGTCTTAAGGAAGAATAAAAACAGAATTAGGTTAACAGCATATTTATTGATATTTCACTAAACTGAGACCTTCTGCTTCCATGGGGTTGGAAAGGAAGGTGAGGTCTAGCCTGAGGGCCAGACCCCTTCCCAATGAGATATTATTTATAAAAGTTCTTAGTATAGTAGCTGACACATTATTAGATACTCATTCAATGCTTATTCCTGATCCTTCTCCGAGCAAAAACCAATATGACTGGGGCAGCTAGGTGGTATAGTGGATAGCGCACTGGCCCTGGAGTACCTGAGTTCAAATCTGGCCTCAGACACTTAATAATTACCTAGCTGTGTGGCCTTGCGCAAGTGACTTAACCCCATTGCCTTGCAAAAACCTAAAAAAAACCCCAAAACAATATGACTTACAAAAACATGATACCCATCAGAAAATAGTTTGATGCCTCCAACAGGAAAAGAAATCAACAGATTTCTAACATTTATTGTCTTTCAAACTTTCCTGTTTCTATTGAAGGTACCAACAAACTTCTATTTACCCCAGTTCACAAAAATGATGCTATCTTTGATTCTTTGTCTTCCCTCATCACCTGGATTCCATCAGTTGCCAAATCTTATCAAAACTTGTACTTCTGAAGCATCTCTTACATATTCTGTTTCACCCCTTCCATGTGTTTGCCAACTTATTTACCTAATTCTTCTTATCACCTCTCAGCTGGGATTTTGTGATAACCTAATTGGGCTCCTAGACTCAATATGTAAAAATGCTGTCTCTATTCATAGAATGTAAATTCTCAGGGGTCAGGTACTTATTTTTGTCTTGCATTTTGAGAACTTAGCAAAGTTCTTGACTGTATTAGTAGATGCTTGACACAGAATTGTCTATTGATCCATCACAAATATGTCCTGTCCCAGATATGTCCGACCTTTAATTATATATATATGTCCCTCCATGCCTGCATCTTGATCACAAATCTTCTCCAAGAAATATTTACTCCCTCTTTAAAAAAATTTCCTTTTTTATTTTGAACTTTTAATAATGATCCACAGATACAAAAACTTTAAATATTTATAAAGGAACAAGAAAGAGGCCTGCATAGAAAGCAAATTCTGATTCATAATATAGTTGTAAAAAAAGAAATATATGTATGTGTATGCATAATTTCCATACTTTTTTCCTTGAGCTCTTAAAAATGTTTTCTCTGTGCTTGTTTTTTGCACATTTATCCCCACTTACTAACCATCTACTCTCACTTTCCCTCCCACAGTGGAATCCCTTTTCCTTATAACAAATATGTAAAGTACAGTAAACATTGGCTATGTCTAAGAGTACATACATACATACTTAATACCTCAGTCTTCATTTCAAATCCATTACCTCTCTGTCCACAGATGAGAGGTTGCTTTACTGTCAGTCTTTTGAAGTTATTATTACTCACTCCTTTGATCAGTGTCATAGTTTTTCTAAGATGTATTTCTTCGTACTATTTTTGTCATGCTGTAAATTGTTCTTGATCTTGCACATTTTACTTGAGTATACTCTTTCTACTTATGAATATCTGTGTTAGAGCCCTAGATTTATGGTAGAAATCTTTGATAGCTGCTGTTCTTACTGTATTTTTTTAAATTAGATGTCATTGTTTTGAATTAATTGGTTTGTGGTATACTCATAAAGGTAGAAAGAGCTGGGGCTTATTAGCTGTAAGTGTGTGTGTGTGTGGATTGATGGCTACTGCCTCAAATCTTGAGTAGTTTAAGTACTTTCTATGAGCCAAGCCTTGTGCTCAGCACTGAGGATACAAAGAAAGGCAAAAAATTGTCCTTGCCCTCAAGGAGTTTCTATTCTTTTTTATATTTTTATATTTTTAATTTTTATTAAAGATTTTATTTGAGTTTTACCATTTTCCCACCTAATCTTACTTTCCTCCCCCCACCCCCACAGAAGGCAATTTGTCAGTCTTTACATTGTTTCCATGTTATACATTGATCCAAATTGAGTGTGATGAGAGAGAAATCATATCCTTAAGGAAGAAACATAAAGTATAAGAGATAGCAAGATCAGACAATAAGATATCATGTTTTTTCCCCTAAATTTAAGGTAATAGTCCTTGGTTTTTGTTCAAACTCCACAGTTGTTTTTCTGGATACAGATGGTATTCTCCTTTTCAGACAGCCCCAAGTTGTCCCTGATTGTTGCACTGATGGAACTAGCAAGTCCTTCAAGGTTGATCATCACCCCATGTTGCTGTTAGGGTGTACAGTGTTTTTCTGGTTCTGCACATCTCACTCAGCATCAGTTCATGCAAATCCCAAGGAGTTTCTGTTCTAATAGAGGAGTCAATATGTAAATAATTAAGTACATACAAGGTAGATTCAAAATAGATGGAAGGGAATCTGAAATGGGAAGACATTAGCAGCCAAGGGTATTTGGACAAGCCTCCTGTAGTAGGGTAGCCTGGAAAAGCTAGAGGTCCAGAAGAGGGAGCAGAACATCCAGGCATGGGATGCAAAACAATGAGAGGGGCAGCTAGATGACACACTGTATAGAGCACTGGGCTTAGAACCAGGGTGATGATATTTATCCTTAGCTCCCAAAGAAGAGGATTTGAGTGAGGGGATCTGTGCTAAGTTATTAACCTCATTATTAACCTCATTTTTTCTCCAGATTTATGAATATGATATGAATCAGGATGACTGGAGATGGCCCTGGATGTGAAACAATGAGGGTTAAGCAACTCATCCAGTGTCACACAGCTAGTAAGAATTAAGTGGTTGAGATTGGATATGAACTTCCAATTTCAGAGTTGGTGCTTTATTCACTGCACCATGATTGGGTTCAAATATGGCCCCAAACACTCACTAGCTAGATGACCTTGGGCAAGTCACTTAACCCTGATTGCCTCCAAAACCAAAACAAAGTCTATGAGAAAGGAGACTGAATGTTGTGTTGAAGAAACTTCTGGTAGGCCAGTGTATACTATAGTATAACTACCTGAGATTCAAATGATCATCCTGGAAGGTGAATATGTGCCCTTGTACATGTTTATTGGTTAGTATTTTGTCAAAACTCTACACTACATATTTAACTCTCCTAGTTATCAGATCAGAAAATGTTCTAGGCTCATCCATCCTTTCTGGAGAACAATTTGAAATTATACCCAAGGGCAGCAAAAATATGCATAACCTTTGATTCAGCAATAGAACTACTGGGTCTATACCCTGAAGAGATCATGAAAAAGGGTAAAAACATCACTTGTACAAAAATATTCATAGCAGCCCTGTTTGTGATGGCAAAGAATTGGAAATTGAGTGAATGTCCTTCAATTGTGGAGTGACTCAATAAACCGTGGTATGTGTATGTGATGAAACACTATTGTTGCCTTAGAAACCAGGAAGAATGGGAATTCAGGGAAGCCTAGAAGGATTTGCATGAACTGATGCTGAGTGAGATGAGCAGAACCAAAAGAACATTTTACACCCTAACAGCAACATGGGAGTGATGATCAACCTTAATGCACTTGCTCGTTCCATCAGTGCAACAATCAGGCACAATTATGGGATATCTATGATGGAGAATACCATCTGTATCCAGAGAAAGAATTGCGGAGTTTAAACAAAGACCAAAGACTATTATCTTTAATTAAAAATAAAACTTATCTTATTATGTAATTTTGTTATCTCTTATACTTTATTTTTTTTTTTCCTTAAGGATATGATTTTTCTCTCATCACATTCAGCTTAGTTCAATGTATACCATGGAAACAATGTAAAGACTAACAGACTGCCTTCTGAGTGGGGGGGTTGAGGGGAGAGAAACAAGATTAGAGGAAAAATTGTAAAATTCAAAATATATAAATAAATTTAAAAAAATAAAATGTTCTAGGCTGTTATCAAAATTTAGATTTCTAGGGACATAATTTCTATACTATCTCTGTGGTGATGTGAACAGTGAATTTTTAAAAGAAAGTGTTTCTGAAGACTTTTTTCCTTGACAGCAGAGCTTCTATTTTATAGCCTATTAAAGGAATTATGGTTTTCATGTTGATTAATATGATATTTAATGAATTTAATAATAATAATCTAGTGTCTAGAGACACTTTTCACAGGCAGACTCTGGACCTGGGAAACAGTGAAAACAAAGTAGTAATTTGTTTTGCTTATGACAAGTTCTGCATTCTTTTGCTTGTGTTAAGTAGTTCAGACCTGTTCTGTGCTGTGAAATCCAAAACTATACAATTAATCTAGCTTTTCCCATAGGACTCTACTCGGATGATCACAAACAGTGTGATTGTTGTATTGTCCTGCATGGTAAACTTGTCCTGGGAAGATCACTCAAGACCTAAATGTGATTGTTCTATGATCCATCTGTCCACTTATGATCATGTATAAAATATCTGGATTTGCGAATTGGTTCCTTTCAAAGAAAGTAATTAACAAACCACTATTTGATTTACTGACATTTTGTCTCTGACCTGCTTTATCATGGTAAGGTTAGAGACAGTTCAGTAAAAACTTGGCTAACAAATCCAGCACAACCCCATTGTACACTAGTGGCTCTCAAAATGAGACTATTCTCTGATGTTAAAATAATTGTTCCTGTTAAGGTGAAAATAATTCATGTTGCAAAATCTTGCTGAAATGTTCTTGAATAATTCACAAATAGAAAGTTATCAGTTAAAAATATAAACATTTTACTGAAGTTCAAATTACCCACTAATAACCACATTACTTGGAGCAAGTAAAGAACATGGAAGTACTTAACATGTGTTAGATGTCATTTTAGATGTGTTGTATTCATTCTGTTGTATACTAAGAACCTGCTACTGATATGCTAAGATTATTGGGAAGGGGAAAATATCCTTCTTTAGAGAAACAATGTGAGGCTGTGGAAAGAACCATAAACTTGGGAGTCACAGGATGAGACTACTTATGTGACTTTGGAAGAGTCTCTGAGTTTCCGTTTTTCTCAATTACTAAATGAAGGAGTTGAATTCAATAAACTCCAAAGTTTCTTCTAGTTCCAGCTATAATCTTATGAGCCTAAACCAAGGCAGACAGATGGTGGATTGAATAGAGTTCTGAGACTAGAGTCAGGAAGACTTCAGGTCAAATAAGGCCTCAAATACTCACTACCTGAACCAGTGGAAATCACTTAACTTCTATCTGTCCTAATTTCTTCAACTGTAAAATGGGAATAATAATTATACCTACCTCCTAGAGTAATGTGAAGATGAAACAATATTTATAAAGTACTTAACAAAGTGGTACTTAACACATGTGTATTAACTTCCTATGATCTATAATAGTTTATTGACTAAAGATGGTTGACTAATGTCAGTATAGGCAAAAATTCAATTTACAAGGATTAAAAATATGTCCACCTATTAAGGATGCAACACCAGGTTAGATACTGAAAGATATATAAAGACTTTGTAGAGAGAAAGTTTGCAAATTTATTGGATAGAAATAAATATGTGTATATATATATATTATATATGTAATAGAAATACATGCACACATATAAATACACATATACATATGTACACACATTCTATAAAATCACTGTGAGTGTAAAGATAACACACACACATATCTATATGTATATACATATATATATGTGAAAAAATTTACGTGATTTCCCTGTCCCCCACTGTTACATTTCATTCTCCCCTTGGATTCTCTGGTTCCTTTAAGGGGACTTGGGGGTGTCCAGTATAAAGGTACCCCTGGGATTAAGGTCTTGAATGATAAGAATTCAATATTCAATAGACCTATATCAACCATGTTTTTTTTTTCACATTGACTATCTTTTGTCCTGCTGTTGTGAGCTTAACTAGCTGTATGATCTTGAGCAAGCCACATCATCTTTGTTTTTTTTTTTTATGTTTTTGCAAGGCAAATGGGGTTAAGAGGCTTGCCCAAGGCCACACAGCTAGGTAATTATTAAGTGTCTGAGACCAGATTTGAACCCAGGTACTCCTGACTCCAAGGCTGGTGCTTTATCCACTACACTACCTAGCCGCCCCTCACATCATCTTTGTTTATTTCAATTTCTTCATCTGTAAAATGGGGATAATAAATATATCTGTCTTCCAGGGATGTTGTGAGGAGAATAATTTTTAAAATATTTTACAAACCTTAAAGTATTATATAAAGTTAGCTATTATTTTATAATCATATTAAAATTTTTTTAAATCTATCCTTCCATGTTCAGGTAATTTATCTGCTATTTGAGGATCTGCAATAAAAATCGACATGTTCTGATTGTACTTGAATCACCTATATCAGATTACTTGCTGTCATGGGAAAGGGAGAGGGAGAAAAAAGGGAAGGGAGGGAAGGAGAAAATGTGAAACTCAAAAATTTACAAAAAAGATGAATATTGAAAACTTTCTTTGCATATAATTGGAAAAAATAAATAAAACAACATTCAAAAAAAGCAGCATGTTCATTTTTCTAGAAAGGTCTCTACTCTATTCTTAATTCCTGTGACTTCCCAGACCAACAAAAACTTCTCTGTTCATTATACCTCTATATTGATGTATTACCCTATTAGAACATAAGTTACTTGAAGGGCTGGCACTGTCTTCCTTTTATATTGGTACCTGCAAAACCTTGCACTAGTTCAAGTTCATAGTAAGTATTGAGTAAGTGCTCACTCATTCATTCATTCATTCATTCATTCATATAGAGGTGAAGTGATTTGTCTAGGGTCACATAGATAGTGTCGATGACTGAATTTGAACATGTTATGTTTTTTACATTTTGCCCACTGTGTCTATGAATCCATTACAAAGAATTAGTTGAGATAGCAGTTCAGAGATGTGAAAGATCATTGTGGGCAAAGATGATTAGAGAAGGAGAATTTGGAATGGTTTCACAACAATGTCTGCTATAATTTAATTGTTTGTTTAACAGGTTGTGCCTTTAATAGAAGTTAATAGTAACAATTAATAAAAAGTAAGTGCACATACATTTCATAATTATGTTTGAATTTCAAATCAGGGAGCCAAGCACAGACAATACTTTCATGTGAAAATACTTGTGATCAAAGCATGAATAAGGACTTATACAAACTAACATTTAGCCAACTGTTAACATTGGGAATTGAAAAGTAAGTTACATAAAAACGAACAAATTAAAACTCAGGTGTGTTTTCAGTATGTTGAAAGACCAAATAGAATATTTCCTTGTAACAAATATTTTTATACTTTCCTGAGTAAGAAAAGTTTCATGGGTTGTCATGGTCAAAGAATGAATCACCAGTTTGATGAGTTTCTGGGTACTTAGAGTAATCCTTGGAAAACAGATATTGTTTATTTGTGAGACTGAATTTTAAATCTTTTCATCATGGTAGAACTCGCCAGAGCAGTTTGATATTTTTTTCTGATGATGTCTTTATGGTTGTGAATCATTCAGTACCACACTCTTTGAAATATTTAAGCTGACAATAAACCAAAGATCAATGGAGAGATACATATTAGGTGAGAGGATACCACCCCAAAATTATGCAATTAAATTGGGATCAGAGAGGTAATCAGAAAGATGTATGACTGAAAGAAAAGAGTTGACCAGTCATTGAGTAAGGAATAGACATGCCTACTAAGCTAAATGTATGCTTCATTGGCATCTGGCAAAAGATTTTGAGGAAGGCCTCTGGCATGTTGAATGGATTTATTATGGCAAATTTATGGATTTATGCCAATGAATTGCAAAGGATACCTAGATATGGTCACCATTGATATAAAAATTCCTAGGCATTGAGAATATAAATTCTTCAAAACAAAAAATGTTTTGGTCAAGTGATCAATACTTCTAACCCTAACCTTAAGAATTTCTAGCAAAATTTCCAGAAGATTATCATGAGGTTGTTCACATAGAGATGACTTTATTTTTTGTCCAGAATGATTCTTAAAGATCATACATTAAATTAAAGAATGATTGCAGTCTGTGTTGGTGAACAGAGAATCCTCACCAATGGAATCATAGATTCTGGAAGAAAAGCTAATCCGGGAATCCCTAATCTGGGAACTGTTAAAAGTTGTAGTCTTTTTTGAAGAAATATTAAAGATTGGAGAATAATGACCCAATTGTGGTATATGTATGTGATAGATTAGAAATGTGTTGAAAGAAATGGTGAATCAAAAAAATTCATATGAGCATCTTCAAGGAAGCATGGCAAGATATGATTATATTCAGAACAAATTGAGTAAAAAAAACACATATCATGAATAATGGTTTAAAGGAAAACAAAATTGTCCCTGTGGTTAGGTCATTCCAATGATCATCCTTGAATACAGAACTGATGATGGATAGCCAGAATTTAAATAACATATTATAAAGATTGCAAAAAAGTTTATCTCATTTCATTCTCATAACAATCCTGGTAGGAAGGTACAATTATTATCCCCATTTAATGATGGAAGGATGAAGAAACTGAGACAGAGGTTAAGTGACTTGACCAGGGTAACGTTGGTCACAGGAGAGGTTGAATTTGAACTCAGGTCTTCTTAATTCTTGTGCAACACTCTCAATTATTTCACCTACCTGCCTAATTAAACATAGCTTTAAGATGAAATAATTCTCTGCTGGGCAAAGAAGAAGTAGGCTACAATGTAGCATTGAAAATATAGTACCAAAAATGATCATGAGTTAATTCTTCCTTTTTTCTATATAAGTGAGATTTTATTTGGGGATAAGGTGTTGTAGGAAAATGAAGCAGTAACAAGCTTCAATAAAACTTTTTAAAAAGTATTAAAATGGAGGCAGCCAGGTAGTGCAGTGGATAGAGCACTGGCCCTGGAGTCAAGAGTACCTGAGTTCAAATGCAGCCTCAGACACTTAATAATTGCCTAGCTGTGTGACCTTGGGCAAATCACTTAACCCCATTGCCTTAAATAAATGAAAAAAATTTTTTTTAAAGTATTAAAATGTTGTGGAAAAACTCTAAAACTCAATGTAAATTTCAATTTTTATTATGAATAAATCTATTTATTAAATTAGATAGAAAACATAGTATCAGCAAAGATTAAATGACCTTAGGCAATCCTAGTATATATCATATTAATATGCAGAAAAAGAAAATGATATAAAAGAAGTTGACTTTTAAAAATCAGATCTGAAAAAATCAGATCTGAAGGTAAGAAAAAAATTGGCTCGCTCTCTCTATATAAAATCTCTTCAAAACTTCTTAAAAATGAAATGATTTCTGAAAAGCACTTTTGAAAGATATTTCTGTTGGCTGTGTTGAAACTAAATGATACAGGTTCTGTGGAGATTTAGTACAATACATATAGCAGTTTCATGAATGTTAACATAAGTTATACATGTATACTCATTGTTAAATGCATCCAAATATTTTGTTAAATTTCTTTCCTCCCCATTCAAAGGTCTTCATAAATTCTTGTTATAATAATATTTGTCCTTCATTTTCAAAGAAGACTATGACATTAGGGAGGTGATGCCATAACAAGCACATGAATTGGATTTGAGTGGAGGTTGCTGTACTAGGTCACCAGTTTCATTTTCTCCTCCAAAGTCATCTGGATCCAGTGGACAGATATGAATCAGGAGATGGTCCTGGATGCAAGGTAATGAGGGTTAAGTGACTTGCTCAAGATCACACAGTTAATAAATGGTATATATTTGAGGCCAGCTTGAACTCCCATCCTCCTGAATCCAAGACTGGTGCTCTATCCACTTCGCCACCTAGCAGCCCTGTTGTTATAAGCTCTATGTTAAAAAAAGGAGAACACAGGGACAAGTTAAGAAAAGTCATTTTAAATTTTCAGTAAATATTTCAAAGATTTACTTGTTTATATGTCAGTTGAAAGGTTTAAACTAAACAATGTTAATAATATATCTTTGCTCTTATTTAGGAACTCTAAAAAGTTTCATTAATTGGTTTTTTTACATTAGGCATTTCTCAATCTACCTCCTACCAAATACATGCTGATTCTTATAATAATTAAAAATGTAAAGTAAAGCTACCCCCTCCCCCTATGACTATCTGATAGTATATACGACATTCTACATTTGTATATTTTTTGTAATTTAGTTTCTGGATTGACCCTTTCAATTAATCTTGGCTTTTGTTTACATTATTACTTAGCATTTTTGTGAAAATGAGTCCAAATTTATTTAACCAGCAGTACATTTTGCTTAAAATATTTAAAGAGGCAAAAAAAAATCTGGCTTAAAGTGTTCTGTGAAAAATTAAACATCAGTAATATTATAATTTTTCTTCCTGGGTGGCTAACACTAATGAAGCATTTGGTCAGCGGAGAACAGGGGAAGGGAATAGGAACTGTATTAGGCACAGTAATTGAAGGCAGGATTAGAAATTCACTAAATCTAGGAGATTTTTAGGGAGTTAAATTAATTTAATGTTTGACCAAATATAACAGTTGAATGATGTTATAAATTACCAAATGGCCCTTGGCAGAAAAAAGGTTCCCCATCCTGGCATAGAAGGCAGGAATTGTGCAAATAATTGCCAAATTACAAACTTACCCAGCTTACTGTATCCTAGTTAACATATGATGGTTTTGGATATCTCCCTTGTCTTGTCTTCTGAGACTCAGTCCCACATTTATTATCTACTGGACATTTCTAACTGGTTGTACTGGAATTAATTCAAATTGAATATTCAAAACAGAACTCATTATCTTTTCCACCTAATTTCTCTCCTCTTTCAGACTTCCTTATTTCTCTTGAATGTTTTGTTATCCTTCAGTCTCCAAGTGTTAAAATCCAATATTATCCTTGAACTTCACCTCTCTTTCTCACATATATCTAATCAGTTGTCAAATCTTGATGCTTCTATCTTCACATCTCTTGTATCTGAACCCCTTTTTTGCTAAACACATAATTCATACTTGTCATCTCTTAGCTTAATTATTGCAACAGGCTCCTAATTAGTCGCCTTCTTCAAGTCTTTCATCACTCCAGAATGTCATACAAACTGCTGCCAAAATAATTTTCCTTAAGCAGAGATCTGATCATGACACTTCTTTACTTAATCAATTCCAAAGTTTTCCTTTTTGCCTTTAGGAAAAACAACATCAACTCCTCTGTTAAGCTTTTAAAGTCCTTCACACACTGGCCTCAACCTTTCCAAATTTCAATGGATATCACTCCCCGTCCCACATCCTGTATTTCAGTCACACTGGCCTTCTCTTAGTTCTTCCCACATAACATTCACTCTTCCGTTTCTATGCCTTCAGCAATTAGCCTGTTGGTTAGAAAGAAGAAACCAATCAAATGAATAAGAAGCCATCTGAAGACAATTAAGTTAATGTCACTTAAAAGACCCAGAGAATAAGTTCTTATAAAATCCTTATGGTTTTAAGGGAAAAAAAAGGAACATTTTTATGCAAATTATTTTGAGTGGAAGAGATGGAGGAAACTGAGTGATCAAATTGTGACAGAAATGATTACCATGCTTGGGAGATGATGTCAAGAAAAGAAGTAGAGAGAAAAACATCAATCCGAGTATTAAAATCATTGAAAATTTTGAAAAGATAACCTGGAGATGAATAATGGCTTCAAAAAGGATGGGAAGAGAATGGTACAAACAGGAAAGATCCTTAAGAGATAGAGTTTTTAATATTCTAGAAGTGGTTGTGAAGGGTAAGGAATATACCTCTTCCAACTACTGACACCCCCCCCCCCCCCGCTTTCTTCAGGAAGCCTGAAGAAAGGTATATTGTACATTAAGGTAGTAGGGTAGGGAGAGTAGAAAGAGTTCAGTGTGGTGGATTTTCAAGGACTATGATATCATTAGGGAGCTTCCATTTTGGTCAAGGCTGAAATGTTGGCTGAAGTTTGTAAATAAAGTTCCTGAAACTTAATATATGTGGAATTGTATTGACTCTAACTTGTTATACTACATCAAATATTCAAAGATGGAAAATGTAAAGTTTAGTCTCAGTTTTTCTCATTGATTCAGTTTTTGCATTTTAAGATTATTGCTTTCTTCATTATGCTTTTAATAAGAAGTTAGAAGATTGATATAGATATTTGTGAAATATTTCTTTTTTAAAAAGCCAGACTTCTGGTTTCATAGAACAAATCAGTTCATCAACATGCATTTATTAAGAGCCTACTATTTGTTGGGCATATAAAAAGAGACAAAAGCTCCTCAAGGAGCTTACAATCTAATGGAGGAGACAACAAAAATACACAAAGCAAGCTCTATACATGATAAATATGAAACAACAGAGGGGAGACACTGGAATTAAGAGGAGTAGAGGAAGGCTTTCTGAAGAAAGTGAGGTTTTAAAGGAAGATGGGGGGGGTCAGTAGTTGGAATAGAAGAAGGAGAGCATTACAGGCATGGAAGACAACCAGAATGAATGCCAGAGCTGATAGACAGAGTATCTTGTTCATGGTATAGCCAGGAAGCCAGTGTCACTAGAATAAAGAGTGTGTGTTTGCATATTCAGTATGAAAGACCAGAATGGTAAGGATGGGGCAAGGTTCTGAAGAACTTTGAATGTCAAATAGAACATTTTGTATTTGCTCCTTGAAGTATTAGGAAGCCATTGGAGTTTACTGAGCTGGGTGGAGTGGGGGTGTGAGATTATGATCAGGCTAGCATTTTAGTATTGGCAGTATAAGAGGAGAGAAGGGGCAGAGAAAGTAAAACTAGCAGGCTTTGGCAACAGATGGGATTGAGAAATAGTGAAGAATCTAGAATGACTTCAAGATTGAGAGCCTGAGGGACAAGGAGAATGATGCTTGTCCTCTACAGTAATAGGGTGGATGGGTGGGTGGGGGTGAGGATGAGGGAAAGATAATGAGTTCTATTTTGTGCATATTGAGTTTAAGATGTCTACTGGATATCCAGGTCTAGATGTCTGAAAGGCAATTGGAGATGTGACTATGGAGGTCAGCAAAGTGATTGGGGAAGGATAGATAGGGCTGAGATTCTTCAGCAATGAGATGGTAATTAAATCCATGGTAGCTGATGAGAAGGAATAAAGGTCACATTCCTTATGCAGCAAGATTATATGAAACAGAACATTCAAATGAAGCCAGATATTTAACATTAACAACTGTGATCTGCAGATTTCCAGCAGCCAGCAAGCTCTCAGATCTCTTGAGAATGATTAACTGTTTCTTTGTGATGGGATCATGCCATGGCTGTGATTTTTAACATCAACCCAATTCATTTATTCAAAAAGGGTTTATCAAGACCTTACAACGTGTTCAACTTTATCATGGGTCCTAAAGGGTTTTCAAGAGATAGATAAGAAAAAATAGTAATTCACACTTCCATACCACAGTTTTGAATAAAATTATGCACATTATCCCATTTTGACTCCCCCAACTAAGGAAAATAAATTCTCAAATAAGTTCCAGGAGGTGTCTGAACTTCAGTGGAAGAAGAGATAGAGGAGAAGGTTTAATTCAGTTTGGTCCAGACCATCGGAACAGGCTGTCTATTGAACTTTAAGACATAATCTGAACAAGAGGCATTCTTCATTTGTTATTGTTGTTATTCCTGTGAGTTGTTAGGTTAAACTTTTTGGAGTGATTGAGGGTCTTACTGAGGAAACTACAGTATTCAGAAATTGATTTAATGAACCCAAAGTAATCCATAAATGTGACTGAAAAAGGATGTCAGAAGATGCCTACTACATTTATTAATTTTAGGGATAATGAAACCAGGTTTCAGAGCTTTCAATGCAATCTAGTCCAATCTCTTTTTCCTATTTAATTTTTTGTCCTGGATGATTTGCTATCTGTTCAAGATATGTAGCTATGTCTATATGTGTATAGATGAATATATATTTTTATATGCCCATATGGAATAGCTAATGGAATAACTCAGTGAGCTGCCAACTTCATATCATAAGCTGTATTCTTAACACAATAGAAAATGCTGGGAATTTTCCTGATATCAATTGAAGTAGTCTAACCATGAAGGCAATATTATATAATTATCTTAGGTCATACATGTACATAAATTAATCAGCCAAATATTTGGGTGTGAGTTTTACTGGTCCTTAACAAGGATAGAAAGGGAAAATTTCAGAAGTGATTGAAATCTTCCATTTAATTTGCATGTGGCCTTTGATTTCCTGTATTGAATAGTGATGACTTATATACATATATATATGTATCTATCATCTATCTATCATCTATCTATCTATCTATCTATCTATCTTCCTATGTACATATAGCCCAGAAGGATGCACCTATATTATACATGGATCCTCCAAAAGGAATTCAGATTTTCTTAGCTGCCAGCTTTCTATGGGACAGTCTTTGTCTTTTATCTAAGAACATCAAAGAGAATGGGAATCTGTGAATATCAATAATTCCTTGTATTGCAGAATTCATTTTGTGAGCTTCAGCTATGAAAAGCATGACTTGTATTTTTTACATATTCATTTCAGGGAAGGTAGGTGGCTAGTCAGGACTATTTCTGAACACAATTCCGTTTACTTTTAAAGACACAGAAAAGGAAAAGTTCAGGTGGGAGTGAGGTAACGAGCTGAAAGATTTGTGAGTCATGTATTCATTAGGAAAATGCTAAGCCTTTCATAACCTACACAAACAATTAGACATCTATTTGAAGCAAGATGCTTATTTGTTCCTGCACATTCATAATTTTTGTGAGTTCCAAACATTTTATGTTCATTTATAGCATTTTAGGACCTGTGAAGAGCTCTAAGAAAGAATAATTATCAACAATTCATTATGAATTCTGACTTTCTATGCTATCACACAAATAACAAAAGAAACTAGATCTTGAATGATGAAATTGACTGTTTTGGTCTCTCAAATTCTGTCACTTCCAGTTTGTGGAGTCCTAAGACGTAGGTGTCTTGGCATATAAAGAGCTATATCTAAAAACCATAGTAGCCACAATCTGTTCAAGTAATGGCATCCAGAAAGCCAGGTTACAGAGATATATCTATGAAAAGAGTGGAACTCAAATTTCTGAGGGACATATACTTTGATAAGAAACATAGTAAGAAGGTACTTAAGAAGATGCAGGACAATAATGATAAAACTATCAATATCTGAGCATCAAGATCTCCAAGACTATGGTCTTCAGATCCAAGATCCACATGTCCTTCAAACTTTCACCAATGGTGGCCAGTCTTAAAGCAATCAATTGGATGAGGATTAGGGGACAAAAGAGATTGAGGAGAGATATGGGACATATGGAGATGAATGAATGAAGTAAGGAGGAGAGCATGAAATTTAGGGGTGGACCCCACAGTTATCTTCAAGTATTTGAAGGAATATCATGAAACAAAATGTTTGACCCCAAATGGTAGAATTAGGAAAAATGGGTGGAATATTAATAGCCAAGATTTATTTACAACTTAAATTTCATTTATCTTTTACAAATATCTCATTTGATCCTTCCAAAGGATCTTGAGATAAGTATTACAGTTTTCATATGCTCATTAAATGATATGTCCACAGTCACACAATTGGTAAAAATAAGAGGCAATACTTCAACCCATTTATCCTAAACCCAAGTAAAATTATCTTTCCACTATATCATACTGCCTTTCAAAATTGCTTAGAGACTTATTCAGTCTCATTATAAGGAGAAAATTCCTAATAATTAGTTATTCAAAAATGCTTTGAAAGATGCTGGGTTCTCCATTTTTAAGGCTCTTCACCTCAAGACCAGGTGATCATTCACTGGAGATGCTACAGAAAGATTTGTGGATAGATATGGATGACCTAGATGTTGAGATTCTCCCCAACTTAGAGATTCTTATGATTCTAGAATTTAGACAAACCTGATTGTCTTTTACCATATGTAACCTAATGGAATATTGGACATCCTTGTAAGGATGATGTAAGATGACTTTTCAATAAGATGTAAGAAGATTTTTAGGGTCAGTTCAAGTCATTAACACCAGTTGACATCTCCATTACAGGTCTGTATGTGAGGGGGGGAAGAAGAATAAGTTGGAGGCAACTCAAGATGAGGGTTTTGTTATTTAGGGTTCAGGAAGTGATGCAATAGATAGAGCATTGGAACTGGAATATAAATGGCCTCAAATTCACATTACCTGTGTGACCCTGGGCAAATCATTAACCTTTGTCTGTTTCAGTTTATTTTTCAGTAAAATGGGCACAATGCTAGCACTCACATCCAGGATTGTTGAGAGGATTCAGTGAGATACTGGATATTAATAAAATGTTCTGCAAACCTTAAAGTGGCACATAAATTTTAGTCATTGTTGATATTGTTATTATTATTATCATCTAGAAAGGAGGAGACATGAGTATAAGCCTTTTGGCATAAAAACAGGAAGGGGTCAGTGTTGGAGTAATTGCAAAAAGATAGGATAAGGAAAAACTATAAGGCTAAAAGCATCTGGCCTACATCCATGGATAATTAATCAGCTGAGGATCAAATGAGTTACCATATCTAAAATGCTTTGGAGCTTTTAAAGGGCTCTATTAATGGTAGTTATGATTATTAAAAATCATGACCATAGGCTTTTAAGATGTTGTAACTTTATAATTTCATCATGTTTGTCGGTTTTAATGCCTGTTTGTTCGTTTCCCTATTATCAGTAAAATTCCTGATAATACCTTAAAAGGGTTTTTGTATATTTTTTAGGAGTAGGAGAGGAAAGAGAAAAATATGCACTGGCAGTGGGTATGGAAAGGAAATCACAGAGGGATGAATGGGTCAAGACTAAAAAGGAGAACAGGAAAAACCAATATCTGAAGGCAAAAAGGAAGTGTTTAGACAGATCCTGGGAACCAGAAATGATCTTGGGAGATTCCCTTGAACAGGGAGGGGGAATATACAACCCAGAGTCATTGTAAGGACAGTGAAATCATTTGGTCTGGTGCTATCAAGGCAACAGCAGGTAGAGCTTGATATTCAATAAACTTAGGAGCTTTTTAGGGATTAATCAATTAAATGTTTGACCACGTATACAGGCTAATTTTTAAGTTTTGTCCCTTGGCAGCAAAAAGGTTCCTCACCCCTATCCTAGAGGGAAAGTTGATGGTAAATCAAGGTTAAGCACCAGAGTCTAATACATTGCCTTGAAAGTTGTAGCTTTTTTTTTTTCAGGTTTTTGCAAGGCAATGCGTTTAAGTGGCTTGCCAGGGCCACACAGCTAGGTAATTATTAAGTGTTTGAGGCTGGATTTGAACTCAGGTATTCCTGACTCCAGGGCCAGTACTCTATCCACTGCACCACCTAGCTGCCGGAAAGTGGTAGCTTTTTAAGAAATCTCTGTTCATTTGCATTGAATGGTTGACTCCAGGTTTCAAGTGACTGTTAGCATGTTTTTAGATAATTTTAGGCCAACCCTTTATATTTTGAATTCTTAAGTATTCCTTTTTCTTTTTTATTAAATAGTTAATAGAATTATCTAGGCAGACTCTTTTTAATTATTATTAACTGAATTATTTATCTAAATTTTTTCCTAATCGCTTTTTAAGTTTCAGATATACATCTCTTACTGGACAGGAACTGAATATTATTTCAGTGTGTGGGTGTAGGTGTAGGTGTGTGTATATGTAATGGATCCAAGGACCAAGATGTTATTAATGTGTTCTTAACTTTTTTCCAGGTCAAGGTAGAGTGAAAGACTATGCCAAAATGGCAGCAGCTACTCTTAGGGAATTGGGAAATAATCTTTCTTTCTACTCTGACAGTTCTACAAAGGGAGGGAAAGGGTATGTCAGAAATGCCAGAGAATTGATGACTATGAGGAAGGAGAGCATTGTGGGGACTAAGAAATGACCTGAGGCAGGCAGGTGAAGAAGGCTCCCATGCCACTCTCTAGTAGTCAGTTTTGATAAGGGTTTTCAAATTCAGATTTAGATACTACAAAATGTAATAACTTTTAAAAACTTAATTGACTTAGACCTTTTTCATATTTTGAACTAATATATCAAATGTGGTTTTCATTGCCATTTGATAAACTATCATATTGGTAAAGTTACTACTATGAATGTCAAGAGATTGGAGGAAGTCAAGATACAAGAACTCAAGTAAATCAATTTCCCTGCTTTGGATCTGCCCCTTCATTTGTAAAATATTTAACAAAACATCTCTAAGTTTCCTTTCAGCTCTATGAGTCTATGTTTATATTGTTAAGTATTGATTAAGTTCCTTATGTGTGCTTAATGAGATATTGTGATGTTATTAATGACAAAGTTTTCTTCCTTCAGGGAACTTACAATCTATTATGGGAGACAAGAGTTACTAAGATAAATATTAGCAAATCAGTATATGATTTGTATGTATATGAACATTCAGAGAAAAGGGGAGATAAGGAATCCTGGGAATTAGGTGCTACTATTATCTTCATTTTACAGTTGAAGAACTGAGGTAAGTAGTGGTTTAAATGACTTGACCAGTACCACAAAACTAGTAATTGAGGACAGGTTTGACCTTAGGTCTTCCTGACTCTAATCTAATCAACTGCCTGGAGAATGGGAGAGTCAGGGGTGGTCTTTGGTTCACCTAGTATGCCTTCCACCCTGAACTCTTTTGAAGTTCACAGTCCTTCAATCACCTCCTCTATGAGACCTTAATGAACTATTCCAGTTTCAGATGACCATAGGATTATAGTTCTAGAGCTGGGAGTTTGGAGTTATCTAGGCCATTAAAAGGGTACCCTTCTTTCTAATGATAGACATTGCTTGTGGGCATGGACTACCAGTTTTACCTTTCTTTGAATTCTCAGAGCTTAGCTCTATGTTATGGCACATATTAAGTCATTAATAAATAAATGCTTTTTGATTGACTTTATAAATAATGAAACTGAGGCCCAGGGAAATCAAGCGATACAGATACTGAACATTAGAAGTAGAATTTGAACCCAGACTTCTGACTCCAGCTGATGTTCTTTCCATTGGCTCTTCCCTGAATTCCTATAGCACTTTAATGTCTCTAATAAATTTTTTAAGTTATTTATTTATTTATTTTGAATTTTACAATATTCCCCCCAATCTCTCTTCCCTCCTTACCCCCCCCCCCCACAGAAGGCAGTCTTTACATTGTTTCCATGGCATACATTGATCTAAGTTGACTGTGACGAGAGAGAAATCATATCCTTAAGGAAAAAAAAGTATAAGAGATAGCAAAATTAATAAGATAAAGGTTTGTTTTATTTTTAATTAAAGGTAATAGTCTTTGGTCTTTGTTCAAACTTCACAATTCTTTCTCTGGATACGGATGGTATTCTACATCACAGACAGCCCCAAATTGTGCCTGATTGTTGCGCTGATGGAATGAGCAAGTCCATTAAGGACTTCACACCCATGTTGCTATTAGGGTATACAGTATTCTTTAGGTTCTGCTCATCTCGATCAGCATCAGTTCAGGCAAATCCTTCCAGGCTTCCTTTAATTCCTATCCCTCCTGGTTTCGCATAGAACAGTAGTGTTCTATCACATACATATGCCACAGTTTATTATGCCATTCTCCAATGGATGGACAGCCCCTCGATTTCCAATTCTTTGCTACCACAAACAGGGCTGCTATAAATATTTTTGTACAAGTGATGTTTTTACCCTTTTTCATAATCTCTTCAGGGTATAGAATGTCTCTAATAATTATTTATTTCCCGTATATGTCATCTTTTTTTGATTGTAAATTCCTAGAAGGCAATCACTTTTTCTTATATGTATTTGTATCCTTCCTTACTATCAAGCATTTTTTTTATCAACTAGAAAGTCAATAAATATTTAAATATTTTCTAATCAATGAATCATTGACTTATTAATTAGGAAAAAAAGTTCTGAGCTTGAACCAAAGAGGATGAGTAGTATTTGAATAGACAGAGAGAAGAAGGGAGGAAATTTCAGGCTGAGGAAAGATATGAAGGTGGAAATCACTTTTTTATATGCCTGGTGGAGCCAGGCTAAGAGTGAAAAATTTCTGACTTTCATGTGAGGAAATAGTGAGAAAGTTGAATAAATAGGGTGGGGAATAGAATAGGGGTAGGGTTTTGAAAGGCAAGCTGTAGAGTTTGAACTTAATGTTGTGGTCAAAGGCTGGATGATTGAAACCTCTATGTATTTTTGAACACAGGAGTGGCGTGATGTTGCTGTTGTTTGTCCTTTGTTCTCAAAAAGGACCATGACATCAAGGGTGTTGACATGACAGGCAAGTGCTTTGGATTTAAATGAGGGAGGGCTCTACAATGTCACCAGTCTAATTTTCTCTTCTGGAGTCATCTGGGTCCAGTGACCAGATACTGGACCAGATAACAGACATGACCCTGCATGAAATGGGAGACCTTGTCTAAACTAAAGCTCAAGCATAGCTCAAGTTAAGGTCTTTCTCAGGTCTCAGTTTGACTGAAGTAAGGCCCATTCAGTGATTAAGGCACTATGAGTGATATTTGGGGACCATTAGGATGGCAGTGTTATGGTGTCTTGTAGGGAAGTCACAGAATTATTTAGCTTTGGAGTTAAAGCTCAGCATTCTCAGATTATGGATGAGAAAAGTGAAACTTAGAGAATTTATATGACTTGTCTAATGAAGACCAGTTTGAGGAAGACCTTCCAGAAAATCAATTTAAGTAGCCCAGACCTTACTATAAAGACCTAGTTTAGGGGAGTGGTCATAGGAATGGAGAAAGAAGGTCAAATTAAAAAAAGATATTTGCCAGAAAGACTAGTCAAGAATTGATGTCTGATTGAAAAAGAATAAGAACTACTTTGTTTTGCTTCAAACACTTTAACTGTCTGCATTTTTCCTTGAGGGGGTGGTAGGGTGGGGGACTTCTGTGTATTTTGGAGTCTTTTCAAAATTTTAAAATCCTAGGGTTTTTTTTTTTAGGTTTTTGCAAGGCAAATGCGGTTAAGTGGCTTGCCCAAGGCCACACAGCTAGGTAATTATTAAGTGTCTGAGACTGGATTTGAACCCAGGTACTACCTGACTTCAAGGCCGGTGCTTTATCCACTACACCACCTAGCTACCCCTAAAATCCTAGGTTTTAAGGAAATAACTGCAAGTAGCAATGGGGGCGCCTAGAACGGGGATTGAAATGATGAACAAATTAGTCTTGGCTCTGGCACAAAAAGTTGTGTGGCATGGAGAAATTATCTGTTACCTCCTTTGGTAAAAGGCTAATAAAAACTCACGGAAGTGTTATGAAGGCTAATTATTCTTTGTCCAGTGTATTGAAATCCAAAAATAAAAAGGTACTTCTGAAGTAAGGGGTGTCACTAAACTTATTACAAATGCAATCCATCTATGCAGCAGTTATTTGTCTGCAGCATGAGGCCATGAGATGTAGTATGAAGTTGTTATTGGCAGAATTTGGGACAGCCTCATTACTCACCTGTGGCCGAGCCAAAGTGAATTATGTCTGTCATCCAAAGTAAGCACAGTAAAAATTTATGCTGCATCACCCAATCATATATTTTATTTATGCCATATATTTAAGATGAAAGCTGCTTTAGACGATTTTTACTGGGGATCTTTTCATTTGCTTGTTCCTCTAACTGTAAATCCAAGTTGCCTTCATCCAGACTCAAAGTAGAATCTGAAATTGCAGACAGGGATTTAGGTCAGGTCTAAGAACTGAGACACTGCAAAAAAACTTTCAACTTGGCCAAGGAAGCCTTTGGAATGTCTTTATCTAGATTTGGTTCCGATGTGGGTAGATATTTATCCATCTGGAATAGTTAGGTCTCTATTCTTCTGTCAAATAGAAGCCAATGGAAGAAACCACATTGAGGATTGAAGGTAAAGCATAATCCAGTTCTCAATTATTTGAGTGATAATTAAAATTTAAATTTGGAGTCCTTACTGAAAATAATATAACTACTTTCCTCCACTTCCAGTTCACCAGCTTCAGAAATGCCACTGCCCCATACCCTGGGGAAGGGGGTGGGTGATATGTGTGTGGCAGTGTATTATTCATTTCATAACCTCCTAAGCACTGGGGACAATTTTAGCTGAGTTACATATGATTCTATTTTACTTTATTGCTAACGAGTAGCTTTAGCTAGAAATTATAATCAGTTGCAGAATACTGAGCCCACAACTCTGGTCTAAAATCACTACTTCTATCGTCCTTACTTATTTGCCTCAGAAGGACACATCACCTACAAGGAAAAACAAAATGGAAGCTGTGAAAACAGGAATATAATGGATCTGAGCAGATGCACATAAATAGCCCCCAAAATCCCTCTCCCCCAACCCCAAGTCTAGAATTCTCTCTCCTCACTCTGCCTCTTGGAATGTCTGACTCAATTCAGGTGCTACACTTTCCAGGTCTCCTCTCACAATTAATACCCTATATCTTGTATAATTGATAACTAACAAGATATAAATCTTGTTTATATCTACATTTGTACAAATTGTCTCCCCAGTTAGAATGTAAGGTACTGGAGGTCAGGGGCTGTAGTTGCTTTTGGTTTTGTATCCTTAGCACTTAGTTGAATCCACAGAGTCAATAATTAATATATGCTTGCTTCTTGTTTGGGACTCAATTAAGGGGTTAGACCAGAAGACCTTTGAGGTTACCTTTGCTTGTCTATTTAATGACCTATGAACAAAGCAAGCTGACTGAGATGGCCAGTTCCTCTTTTTTCATATATTGATTTAACCCTTAAAAGTATTTTCTCGCCTACCTCTCTCAGTCTACCCACACCCACTCCCACTTCCCAGGCTGTTTTTCTTTTCCAAGGCCAGTTTCCAGGGAAGTGTTCAGAAGGATTAGGGGAGAAGATGGGCAAGAGGGAAGTACGTTCCAGAATAATTGAGGATTTGAATCTAATCTGCTTTATGGAATTAAAAGCCAAAATTAGAGAAGCTGGTTTCAAATGATCATATCTCTTCATGAAACATAATACAAATGCACAGGCCCAGATGGTAAGGGCAGACTTTCCCTCCTAGCATATTTGTTTAGTGTGAAATGACTGGTTAAGACATTGGGAGAATATGATGATCTTTTAATAACCTTTTAAAAATGCACCATGGCTTTGTGATCGAGGGAAAATTTCTCAGATGGTAACATTTCTGTTCAGAAAATATGGTCCCTTAAAAGGATTTGTAAAAGGCAAGACATTTATTTAGTTATGATCGGATGAAAATAGATTTCTCTGTTAGGTGGGAAGAGGTGGAGTGGATATGAGTTATGGTTAGTCAGTCAATCAACAAGCATTTATTTAAGTTAAGAGTGAAACAAAGATTCCTGGGGAACTGGATGGTCAAGGTATCCTATATATATTGAGTCATACCAGATGCAGCAATACTATTTTTAAAATGTCATAGTGTGGGTGTGTCTGAGCTGTGCATCCAGATCTCTGAGGCTTAGCATTATAAACATTCGGTAAGCTGACAGCATTCTTCCACTGGCTCTTCAGCAGTCTACTCCTGCTTATAACACTTGAATAGATTCTTCAAACAAACCCACCCAGTTTAGAAAATTCCAACTCTTTCTCTCCCCACTCCCCTTCTAAATTTTTTTGTTTTTTTTTTAAAGTATGAACTTTACTAAACATCAATAAAATTGGCCATTTCAATAGTACTAGCCTCTTTAATATATGTTGTCTCTGATCCACGCAACCTTAGGAAGTAGGAGATCTTATCCCCATTTTACAGATGAAGAAATTATCCATAAGGACACATGACTTGCATGGGATTACACTTTCTCATACCAGGAACAAGGTTTAATTTACTGTACCAATCTTACTCTCAGCATACAAAGAAAAATGGGGAGAGGAGGAAGGATCTATATCTTCATTCCTCTCAAGGTTTTCTACTGGACTTTCTTCAACATCCCCTGAAATGCCATCATCCTGGAACCACTCATCAAGAAGCTTCACATTTTGCAAGCATCCTCTGCAGCCTTCTCTCTGATTGGATGGCTCCCCCCAGAATCTACTTTTTTTTTAATTTTTTTTTTTTGCAAGGCAAATGGGGTTAAGTGGCTTGCTCAAGGCCACACGGCTAGGTAATTATTAAGTGTCTGAGACCGGATTTGAACCCAGGTACTCCTGACTTCAGGGCTGGTGCTTTATCCACTAAGCCACCTAGCCACCCCCAGAATCTACTTCTAAGGAGGATTGACATCCAGTTGACCTTGTCTTCATTCCCCTGCTGGTTGCACTCAGTCAATAAGATATTTAAGCATTTACTAGGTGTCTACCAATGGACTCAGCTCTGTGTATACAAAAAATGGCAAAGACAGTCCCTGACCTCAAGGAGTTTACAGTCTAATGGGGGAGACAATAAGCAACAAATATATACCAACAAACTATATAAAGGATAAGTATGAAATAATTAGCTGAGGAAAGGCACTAGAATTAAGAGGTTGGGAAAAGCTTCCTGTAGAGAATGGGATTTTAATTGGGACTTATAGGAAGCCAAGGATGTTAATTGGTGGAAATGAGGAGGGAGAGTATTCTAGGCATGGAGGACAGTCAAAAACAAAATTATCCAGAGTTGAGTGATTGAGTGTCTTGTGTGTAGAACAGCAAGGAGTCTGGTGTCACTGGATTGAAGATCCAGTGTTGAATAGTAAGGTGTAAGAGGATTGTAAAAGAGGCAGGTAAGTGGCACAGTGAATAGAGCACCGGCCCTGGAATCAGATGGACCTGAGTTCAAATCCGGTCTCAGACACTTAATAATTGCCTAGCTGTGTGGCCTTGGGCAAGCCACTTAACCCCATTTGCCTTGCAAAAACAAAAGAAAGAAAGAAAAAAAAAGAAAATTAATTGAGAATAGGGACTGTCTTTCTATTTGTATTTGTTTCTCAGCAGTTAGGAGAGTTTGGCTTACAGTAACAGCTTAATAAATGCTTGTTAACTAACTGATTATATGTGACTCTGAGGATTTCTATTACATAGTTTGTTTTTGAAGAATATATTAATTAACACAATTGTGCCAAACTTCCCTACACTTGTGTCTCTTCCTGAGCTTTCTTCTGTTCTCTTCTGGGTATTTTTTTGAATACTTCATAGACATTCTTTGCTCCTTTTTTCTTTTTCTTTTTTGTATCACTATCATTATCATCCACACTTTCAATTTCCCTTCAGTCTCTTGTGAAAAATGAATATAACTGAGCAAAACAAATTCATACTCTGGTTCTGAAAATGAATGTCCCATTCCACATTTCTGGTCTACCACTTTTCTACCAAGAAGTGACATGCTTGCTTCATCCCATATATCTGGAGATCACTCTCCTCTCCCCACGTTTTTACCTTATGAAAAGAAAAATACACCCAGTTTTATTTTTTTACTCCCCCACCCTGATTTTTTACTCCCCCCCTGCCCTCATTCTCATATTCAAGTATATGTTTTTGGACTCATGTTATAATTGTGACTAGAAGTCTAAGAAAGAATGACCATGTTTGTAGGTCTGAAATGTCAGTTCAGTTTTCAAGGATAGGACAAAACCCTGATTTGACTACAGGGTTTTAAATATCATCCAACCTTTTTCAGGATCTCAGTTAACATCATTATCATCCACCCACTCAGTTTCCCTTCTGTTTTTTTTCTTTTTTACTTTTTCTCTTCACTTCTCCTAAAACTCCCAATTCACCCAATTTCTTCCTAAACTGTAGGAAGTGGTAATGAGCAGTGAAATGTCCCAAAAGTAGATACCCACTGAGAGAAAGCAAAGAAACATAAGCTTTAGTTAATACTTAAACTGGCTAATCAACCTTGAGGTAGAAGAGCATTGATTGAATTGCCTTTGGGAGGAGAGAACTGTTTAAACAAATGAAGAGTGAAGTCTCCAAGTTTGCAAATTAAACTAAGCAAGTGAAGTTAAACTGTTGGAGGTCACTGAATGTTTTCAAGTGAACAAAAAAACCCTCTAATATTATATGGTAGATGAGCAATAAATGAGGAAAATATAAAGTAATGCATTAAGGAAAAACAAAGAAGCAAACAATATTAGAGGATGCTGGACTTTTATTTGTTAAAAGCATGTTGTCTAAAGACATTCACCTAAGGTCAGTAAATTCTGGTCTGAGTGTTTTCCTATCTAAAGGAGAGAAAGAAGAGCAAAGGATCATGGATTGAATTGTATCCAAGGGATATCAGACCTGCTTTGGTATAGCAAACTAAAGCTATGAAGGCTGAAAGGAGAGGTCCATTGGATGCTGCAAAGGGGAATTTTGTGAAGGCAAAATCAATAATAATTTCCAACTATTTGGAGGATGAAGGCATAAGAAATAATAAGGAAGACTTTGAAGTTATAGTCTTGATTGAGTAAGGGAATAGTGGTCTCTTCATCACTAAAAGAAAAATTTTAAGATAGGATAGTTTTTTCCCTTCTTTTGGGTAATAGGGGAGGGAGAAAAAAAAGATAAAGAGTAAGTACTTGGAATACAATTGTTGTGACAAAAAAATTAGACATTTCTGCTTGACCCCAGAGGGTGGAACTAGGATCATTTGATGAAAGTAAGAAAAAGACAAATATAAGGGAAAAACTTCCCAATAATTACTGAAATGAGTTGTCTCAGGAGATAGAGGTCTTCCTTCCGTGAAGAATGGATGAGTTGACTTGTAGGAATATTGAGGAATATTGTAACAGTCAGACCAGAGACCATTGAGGCCCTTTACAATTCATGAAAGTTGAGAATACTGTGAAGGATTAGGATCAATATTTACTAATTTCATTGTTATGTAATGGAACAAAGGCTTAAAAATAGTCTTTACAAAAGAAGATTCAATGATAAAAATGACAATATTGGAGGGGTTTAAAACACACTTAATACACCACTGAAACTTTAAATAGATCCAACCATTCTGAAAAGCACTTTGGAATTATGCTGAAAAAGTCACTAAAATGATCATTCTTATTGATCTAGAGAGCTTACTGCTAGGTTTTTATGTACTTCATTGTTGCCCAGTGGATAGAGCACTGGGCCTGGAGTCAGAAAGACTTAAGTTGAAATCTGACCTCTGTCACTTACTAGCTGGAATAATCCTGGGCAAGTCATTTAACCCTATTTGCTTCAATTGTCTCATCTGTGAAATGAGTTGAAGAAAGAAATGGCACATAACTCCAATATCTTTGTCAAGAAAATGCCAAATGGATTTAGTGATTGACTAAACAACCAAATTTTTCATAGTGGCTGTGGATGATATCCATAATGTGGATTCCTTAAGCAGTAAGGTTTGAATCACGTAAACAATGTGGGGTTTCCTACCTGTTAGGGACTATTGTATGTGGGAGTACTGTAAACCTTCATCACCTGGTGTCCTTGAGCACCAGAACTTATTTTACTAAGTGCCATGGGGAGTGGGAGTGGACCAGGAATTGGGGAGAATATTTAAGCACTTGTATTTTGGTAAATAAACAGAGATCTGCGAGTACTTGGAGGTCTAGGAGATCTTGGTGTTCTGGGAGATCTGGGTGTACAGGGAGAACTTGTCTGTCTTGTCTCCCACCCCTCCTACGTTCACCTGGGTAAAGGTTAAGCTAGTCTAAGAGGAACTTAACACCCAGCAAAAGTCTTTATCAGTGAAAATTATAATAATAATAATAATAATAATAATATCTATCAGTGAAAGCCATGCATAATGAAAAACAAGTTTAACCTAAGCCAAAAGAAAGCACACTGACCAGGACACAACCAGGAGATGACTAGAGCATATTCAGTCCATAGCCTTGCATGTTTGGCCAACCCAAACAGCACTGATAGGACATCTAGGTGTCTGGGACCTGAGACCAGGGCTGAGCAGAGTAAACCCCCAAATATCAGTCAATCCATATTAACAAACACTGTAACTCCTCCTCTAATTTCTTTAAGTACCATGGGAATTTTGAAGGGTTTCTGCAGGGATGTAAAATGTTGTTTGCCCCAGACTGTCCCATGTGAACATCCCACTTTGATTATTAAACTTCTTATATAATCAGTCTGTAGCCCCCTGGCCTCGTTCTTTGGTATCCTGTTGGACCCCTTGTTTGGGGAAGCCTTGAATATCAACTGCAGGGGATTTTTGAACAAGACAGTAGCATTTTCTGTAACATAAAAGCAAAAAAACTAGAAACAGATGTCCATTGATTAGGCAGTGGCTAAATAAAATGTGATACATGGAATATTATTATCATGTGGTAAATTATGAATATGAAATATTCAGAAGATGACAGGAAGACTTATATGAACTGATAGAATGAAGTAGAATTAAGAAAATAATGCACTCTCCTACAATTGTTTTTTATTGTTTGTTCTTTGCACTGGAAAAGGACCATGATATCAGACAAGTGATGCTATGACTTACAAGGATTTAAATGAAGGAGGTTTGAGCTGAATTTCTACTCTGTAGTCACATGAGTTCAGTGGCAAACTATAGATCAGGATGATTGTCAGATCTTGACCTTTTTAAGTTAAGGTAAATTCCCAGGTCTCAGTTTGACTGAGTGATCAAATTTGATTCAATGATCAAAGCTAGGTAAGAAATAAGGCAAAGAATAACTTCTTTTATCTAGTTAAAAAAAATCAGTTAGAGAGGGGAAGACTCTCAGGGTTTCTGGCCAAAACAGAAACAATTGCTATTTACGTTTACTCTTCAGTGATCAGGGCCTGAACCACAAATATAAAGAACAACAATAAAAGAAACTGAATATTGTATATCTTCAATGTATAAGTTTGCCCTTAAGAAGAGATGAGAAAACATATTTCTCTCCCTTTTTGCAGAATTGGAGTACTATTGAGGGAGATATTTTATATAAACAAAATATAAATATACATATAGATAGAGAGAGAGTGAATCAGACACAGTTTATATATTGTTTAGTTTAACTGAACTGCTTCATTTTTTTTGTTACAAGGAAATGGAAAGAGGTAGGGAGGGACATAGTCATAAATCAAAATGATTTAAAATAAAAAATATCAATAAAAATTTAAAAATTCAATGTGGCATTCATAACATTTTAGCATTAAGGGAAACTAGGAATATTGTGAATATCCTGTAAAGTTTGGTGGCATATGACTGTAATCTCAGCTACTGGAAAGGCTGAGGATGCAAGGATTTCTAGAACTTTGGAGTTCTGAGTTGCCACAAGGCTAAAGTGATTTAGTGTCTACACCAATATGGTTGAGCCCCTTGTAGAGGGTGATGGTGGTGGTGGTATCTGAGTTCATATTTAGAACTATAATCATGACCTATCATCTCTCTGGGGCTAAAACCAGCAGTAAGAGAATATTGGAAAAGATACGACAACAATAAAAGTATTCACATTGTTTTAAAGTTTTCAGAGCACTTTATATACATTATATCATTTGATCCTCTTATTAACCCATACTATAATTGCTAGAGATATGATTACCCTTATTTAGCATTTGAGGAAACTGAGGCTGTGAAAAGGTAAATGGTTCCCCTATAGGGGAACTACATTCCCCTATGTCCTATACTCCATGCACTGTGACATGGAGCCTTTCGGGGCCTCCCCCAACACATGACAATTTCCACAGTTGCAGAAAATTATCAAGACTAGCAGCAAGGATGTTGAAAACGGCACAGGATTGGGCAGGTCCAGAAAGGAAAGATATTTACTATGATCATTGTCTCCCTGTTTTCCTGCCTTTAAATAGGGCAATTATTCTGTCTCTGTGGTAGAGATGGGATAAGAAATCTCATCTCTTCAGGGATCTCCTAGTTACCTTGGTGCTCTTCAACTGCTGACATTAAGACTTCTCACTAGGTTGTCAGTGTTGGGTCTAGTACAATTTAAATTAATTAGGCAGAGTAGTAAAGACTAAGAGCTTTCCTTAAAATTATTATAAAATAGTCAAGAATTGACCATGGAATTCCAGAGAGAAGCTTTAAATTTAAGTTGCTAATAAATTTGCAGTTTTTTTGTTAGGAAGTTACCTGGTCTTCTTTATAGCAAAGTTCTTGAAAGCTTTTCCCAAAGTAACATTTACACATGGGGAAATAAAGTTCTTGGGTGCTGTGGGGAATAGGATCTCTACCCCTTTGGACACTGCCAGAAAGAAAAAAAAAAGCAGCTCCCACCTATATAGAAGGGGAACAAAGAGTGTCTTTTTTCATAAACAAGTTCCTGGCATTTCCCTCTTGGTGCTTCAGCTTATTCATCTGGGCATCTATTGAAGCTCTATCTCATCTTTATTTCTTTTTTGATTGCTGGCAAGATTTTCTTCTCAGGGCTTTTGATTGGGTATGTGGTAGGTGAAGAGCTAGGTTTGGGTTTGGGGCAGGCCATGCCTGTTGAAAGAACTTGGTAGGAATTTCTCATTAAAATCAGAGAACTTTCCTTTTTTCTGTCCCTTGTCCAGGGCATCTCTGCCCAAACATTTCATCATATGGAAATGGGTTTGGTTTGACCAGTTAGGAGGATCTGAGTTCAAATCTATCTGAGACAACTGACACTTACTAGCTGTGTGATGACTTTGGGCAAGATGCTAAATACTGCTTGCCTCGTATTGAAGGCTATCTCTAGTCATCCTGATTCATATCTGGAAGGGCCCAGATAGCTCTGGAGGAAAAAGTGAGGTTGGTGACATAGCACAGCACCCTACCCCCCTCATTAAAATCTAATTCATGTGCTTATCATGACATTACCTCCCTAATGTCATGTTCTTTGAGAAAAGATGACAACCATCTTCATCAGTTGGACTACCATATGTGTGTTGTATAAAATATGTTATACTTTTCAGCTTGGGAATCATCCAAGCTATCCTCAGTTGTGTAGGGGAAGTGTAGGGTAACAAAGTTGATAAATGACCCCAGGAAGGCTTTCTGCTCAAAAATATTTGGCCCATTCATTTCACCAATTAGAGCTTCAGCTGCCTTAGCAAATTCATTTTTTTTATGCAAACAGGTCACTCATACTTCAATGTGAGTTACTTGAATCAGATTGTTGAGTCCTTCTAATTCTTCTCTAAGTATCTTATTTATTATATGCAAAAACTGAGGCCAAAGGAGGTAAAGTGATTTGTCCAAGATCACCCATGCAGTAAACATCAGAGGTGAGATTTGAGATCAAGTCCCCATAGCCAGTGATCTTCCATTTTGCTTTAATAATCATGTCACTTTTCTCCTACTTGAAGTCTAAGAATGAATACGGGAAATGCAGAGGGAAGAAATAGGTTTAAATGCTTTCTCTCACACTAGATATTCAACTATGAACAAGGACTAAGTCCCTCAGCCTACTTTTTCTTTGGCAAAATGATAGAATGTATGTTCAACACTCATGTTCTAGTAGACAGAGCCTTGGATGGCAAGGGTGGGGGTGGAGACCTGCTACTTATTAAGTACAGGTATATCTTATAGATGTTTCTTAATCTCAGTAGATTTCAGCTTCTTACCAAAATAGTGGCAGGAATAATTTGAACTCTTTTCAGGACTGTCATCTATCTTTGGTGTCCATCTGCCACCCAACTCTCATCTCTAACTCTAAGAAGCTGTTGCATCACAGTGGCCTGATAAACTATTTCAGCAGTCAGGTTAAATCAGGTTGAAGGTAAGCAACAAGCATTAAACTAGTTGATAATTAGAGGGTATCTACCCCAGTTTGTGATGACTTCCTACTAGTTGAATGGGCAGACAAAAACAATTTGTTCCAATGGCCATCAAGGTGGACAAAGAGCTTAGTCAAACACTGAAGACACCAAGATCATCCACTACATCTAGGCCATTGCCAGTCATTAATTTTTGTCTTGCCACTGGACTTCAATGGTTCTGAAAGAATCCCTCTCTACCCATTTGCAATTCTGGCTCATCTCTCCACCTAGAAGTTAGCAGAAAGAAGATTTTAGAAAAAGGATGAACTAAGAGAGGAAGAGAATTACTTCATGACTTGGATAAACAAGGGTTAAAAAGGGAATTTATTTGGAGTTATAAGAATCAGGAAAGAGACAGTATATATTACCAAATATGTTAAATAAAGAAATCATAGAATAAAATGCTATTTTAATTTGACAAAGTTTTGGGGAAGTAAATTTCAGAAAGACATGAGAATCAGGTAAAATTCTAAAAGTATATAATTTGATTATATGGAAATGCCAAAAAAAAGTTAATCTTTTACCAGGATGATATGGTAACATTATAGCTTCAGAAGTTTATCAATATATATTCTGATAATATTAGTTATTATAGAAAATTATGGGTCAAGTGAGGATTTAAACCCCCCCCCAGAAAAATTAGAACTGTCCCTTTAAAAAGAAGTTATTTGGGGGGCAGCTACGTGGCACAGTAGATAGAGCATCAGCCCTGGAGTCAGGAGTACCTGAGTTCAAATCCAGCCTCAGACACTTAATAATTACCTAGCTGTGTGGCCTTGGGCAAGCCACTTAACCCCATTTGCCTTGCAAAATCCTAAAAAAACAAAAGTTATTTGGTTTACTCTAGCTGAAGAAGAGGATGGGATATTCCAATTAGGCTGAGGGATTTTTGAATGACTGTTTGCCTTCTCAAAAGTTATACCAGTTAAAATTGAGAAGTGTTAAATATTAATACCTTTGTATGGAAAAACGTATTGTGATAAATGGAATATTCTCTCTATTTTATCTAGTGTGAGAGCAAGGTGGGGGTTTTTCCCAGAGTTCGGGGGCTATTCTGGTTCGAAGTGGTCTGACTCTGTTTTTGTATTTTATATGTGTTTGTTTAAATATAAGTTTGTTTTAAATACACATCTCTTCATGGTCAGGTCTTTCCATTCTCTCTTTTCAGAATTGGATCTTTTTCTTTTTCCAAAAACTCATGATTTGGTGCCACAGGAGGTCTTCCTGAAAATCATGTTGTTTTTGGGGGAGAAGGGTTTTCATTTTCTCTTATTTTCCTATTGTTTCTTTTCTGGTCTGATTGACCAGTTTTACTTACTGATTTGACAAATTATACTTAAAAGGGACCTAGATGAAATTGAAATTGTCTCTAGAATTATTTTTTCTTGACTGATCTTAATAAAAGAGTTTATGGAAAATAATAATGGAACAGTATATTAAGGGAAAATGAAAGTAGTTCAGTCTGATTAATGGGTTCTGAAATAATTGAGAAGAGAAAAAAAGGGTTGCAAGGAAAAATGAAAAGGTATATAGGGACAATTGGGGTTTTTGAACCATTTGTAAAGTATGGAAGTTGGTTTAAGCATGTAGAAAATAAGCATGAGCAGGTTTGATTTTTGTATAAATAAAAGATAGATTTTGGGAACTTTGAAAAACTGATTTACAAATCAATGAAAGAAGAGAAGAAAATATAGAGAGTTATAAGTCTATATGGAGATATGTGTTTAAATTAGGTTGGGGTAATCTGAAAATTGCATTAAACCTCCACTTTTGCAATATCTGGCAGTGAATTGATTGGAAAGGTAATAAACACCATAAAGTTAAAAGTTTGATATGAAAACAATTGCTAGGTAAATGTTAACTGTTACAATTGCATTATTTGAGCATGTTTAGGTAAAGAAGTGATGAATAAGGAAAAAGATAGAAGCAAAATATACTCAAGAATTGTCAGAAAATGTTACTAGAACATTAAAGACTCAGGAGAAAACTTATGAAGATCTTATCATTTGATTACTGCATTACAAACCTCTATAATGAACACTTTGTATTAAGGAAGAAAATAGAGATTTGAGCAAGAAATTGTATGATTGGTTTTCTTCTCCACATGTAATTGGTACATGGTTACATGGTATTATTTCTGTTTTCAGCTTTGTTGTAATTATGATATTGATCATTTGTTGTTTGCCTTTCATTTTAAAAACTATCTTTGCTCTGAGTAAGAGTGTGGGTTCACATTCAAGATGTTAAAAGCCAGAATGGCACATATTGAGGAAGGCTTATAATATCCTAAGATGTACAAAGAGTCACCAAGAATGGCTTGAAGTCAGATAAGATGACTGACATACTTACCAATCAGTATACTTAAGGTCTTTTATAATATGTTGAAGTTATAACATGTTGATAACACAAGTTAAGAACTGGATGGTGTAGGTTAAAGGGTTGGAGGCCAATTCATGCAATTGTAGGTTATTGTGTTGAAACAGAAAAGGGGGAAGTGTTGAGAGCCACATGAGAAGTCTAGATGAAATGTCATCTATGACTAATTTCTGGATTTATGTGACCCTCTTGCAAAAGGCTTTCCATGGAACTCTGCTGTGATAACACAGCTGCATCAACACATGACTTCACGTGTGTGATAGCCTTGTACCCGAACTTTCTGAACAAGGTTATATCCTGCACAAGTCTGAGAAATGTCATTTACTTGTTTTTTTCTTGTATGCTAATGTGGTTTTCTGCTATTAAAACTGATACTGTGAATAAATGGCTCTGCTGGTTGTCCACTAGTATTCTCCCTGAGTGTACATATGTTTCATTTCTCTCCCAAGCCATGTCACTTTCTCTGCTGGCCAGGGGAACACAAAATCTGGGCAACTTTGCCTCATTTAAATCCAATTCATGCAGAAGTCAAGATAGTACTGGTGATATCAATGGTCCTCTTTGCAAATGAAGAGCAAACAATACCAACAGCAACCAAAATAATGGGGTTCATCTCTATGGCACCCACCACCTACAAAATTCTGAGTGTCTTATTCACTGGTGTCATTTTCTTTCCATCCATTCTTCTATTATCTTCCTGAAATCTGATTCATGTGGCCCTTTCTCTTGCTCCCCATTCCCACCATGTTGAAATAGCTTTTCCTAAGTTTACCAATTACCTCCTGTAATGGGTAGGACTAATTGCTCCCCTCTTCATCTAGGTTCAGCTTTGGAACCAAATGGACCTCATCATAGGTCATTCAATAATTAACAAAAGTACATTTATTTAGCCATAGCTTCTTCACTTCTAAGCCAACTCAGATCCTGGCCCTCTGGACTACTTTTCCATCTCTACCACAAAGGCTTCCTTCTCTGACTGGTGACTTCCTCAACATAGCCTCCTTTTTAAGAACTCTTTTAGGCAACTCTTTTAAATTACCAGGTAAGATTATAATTATTATATGAGATATTATTTCTAATTCTGCTCAAATCATGCCTCTCTGGATTATTTTTTCAGCATGTCCTCAGAAGAGTACTTTCTCTTCCTCCCCCCATCTCCTTTTTCAGTTTCCTTTGATGTATTTATTGTCTTACCCCCCATTAGAATATATATATATATATATATATATATATATATATATATATATATATATATGAATTTCTTGAGGTCCAAGACTCTTAAAAATTATACTTAATCTTAAAATGAATGACACTAGCACAAAATTCTGTCTTGTCGGCAGCAAGATGTCTTCTGACTGCAACTAATGTTTTATTGAAAAGGCTGAGTTAACACAGTGATTAGTCCCATCAAGAAAAACCCTGCCACTGTGATTACTTTATAATTCCTCAAAAATTGAGCTTGGTCTCCTCTGTGATGTGCCTCTTGTTACGGAAGACCTACCATTCTTTACAAGTCAGGAAGGCTAGGGGAAGTTATCAATAAAGAAGCACCATGATAGTTTCTGTGACATACATGACTCTTTCTTTTCAAGAGATAGTCCAGGTTAGGAAACTAAATAAAATGCCTTGAAAGTTACATTGTATACGCTATTTGATCCTAGTTGTTTGAGAAAGAGAGGTTGAGAGATTGATGATGAGACTAGAGATTGCAGTCTCCAAGTTCAAATGAGAATGGGCAATGTTAAGGGAAAAGAGAAGCCTCTCCTGTTTAGGGACTTTTCTTTTTACTCAAAGTATTAAAAGAAAAAATTTCTGAACCACCTCATTTTCTTTATTCAAGGATGACTACTGCTTATAATCTCATTTCTTTTGCCCACTTTCCTTAGGTCATTGCTATTTCCCTTTAACTTTGGGTCAATTACAATCGATATTTGAATGCTGCCTCATGGTTTTCATCAATATAGATTTTTGAGGATTAAATACTTGTCCGTTTTAACTTACATTGACTTCTTGCAGTCAGAGAATCTTGTCAATTCCCAACTATAAGAAGTAAAAATGTTCTGTTTTCTAAGAAAAAATCATGCTACTGGTCCTTAACACAGTGTCTGGATCACAGGAAAGACTTAATAAATGCTAATTGATGAGTTAATTTGGTTCACTCTCAGAAGAATAAATATGCTCTTCCAACCATTGAGATGGATTTGTATTTTTTCATCCATATTTATCCTACACTGACCAAGTTGACTTGGCAAAGAAGCTGGCCAAGGAATAGCCACACATGCAGAACTCTTAAATTTTCTTTTTGGATTCAATTAACGGGTTTGAACTAAATGAGCTAACTGGGTTGGCTCATGAGAAGAGTATTTAATTTGGAATCAGAAGACAGGTTCAAATACTGCTTTTGTCTTTCTTACCCATGTATTTGGGGCAAACCACTTAACTCTGAGTTAGTTTAGATTAGTTTAAATGATCCATAAGATCCTTTCCAGTCCCATCCCTATGATCTCAATACAACCACAGCACAACACTACTTGCTTCAGAATGCCAGTTAATATTTATCTTACTCTATTTCCATTGCTTTTATTTAATTTTTAACTATGATAAGGTGAGGCAGTAAGGTGTAATGGTTAGAGCTACAGCCTCAAGAGTGGGGAAGATCAGGGTTTAAATTCTACCACTGATGCATCCTGGTTGGGTCGTCCTGGGCAAAACATTTAACATCTCAATGTTCTAGGCAACTCTTTTAGATTACCAGTTAAGATTATAATTATTATATGAGATATTATTTGATATATTATAATAATTTACCTATAATAACATCATGTATATTTTGTTAATACAGTATGATTATTATTATCAGCTACAATTAAGAAGGTACTAACTAACTTTGCTAGAAGGAATTTCTTCTCTTGTGAAAGAGAAACTCTTTATCTCTATTATTAGGGAGGAATCTCCCTCTCCAAAAAGATTAGCAACTACTTGGTAACTTACTATTTCAGTGACCTTGAATCACTGAGAGGTTACATGACTTGTTGAGAGTCACAAAGTCATCTTGTGAGAGGGAGACTTTGAACCCAAGTCTTCCAGAGTCCTAAACTGGCTCTTTTTTCACCAAGCCAGTGTCCCTTTACTCTATGGTTCATAACCATAAATAGCTCTCTGGATCTACTTCACTCACCCCTGTCTTTTTTGCTAGCTATTAAGCCATTGAGACAATCAGTCATTATTCCTCAACATTGTTTGTGAACATCAATGCTTAAGCTCCCTAGCAATGGAATCTGGTTTTTCTTTATATTAAAAGCACTTTTTGTGATAAGAAGAGATGTGTTGAAAAGACACCATAAAACATAAGCCCTTTTCAGTGCTATATGTAGCTAATCAAACCTGCTTCTTACCTGAGAGGAGGAGAATCAGGATCATTCTGGATCCTTCTGTCTGAGAGGGCTCTTTTACCATCACCATGGATACCCTAAGTGGCATCTTTGTTCAAACATGTCAAGAAAAATAAGAATTTGAATTTTTTTTTGGCCTTTAATTTTGACCTGCTGAATAGAAAGCTTATGTAAACCTTAATATAGATCTTAAATTGGAACTATAGAAAAAGAAATGAATGATGAATGTGAGCTTTATAGGATGAATTTGCTTTGGCTCCATATAATCCCTTACCCTCCCTTTCCCTATATATATGCATGTATTAGACAAAAGTAGCTTCCCCCCCCCCCCTTTGCACCAGATGGAAACACAATGGATCCTTTCTGTTAATAGTGCCTACCCTATATCCTGGCAACCATCCATGTGCTGCCTTTTGTTTTTTTCTGCCAGCAATAGCATGATTGCAAAAAAGCTGACAAGCCATCCTAAATTTCTGATATACCCCGCATTATAGGAACAGAAGCTTCATCTACTGCAGATCATGCCTGGGATCTGGGGGAAGAATGGAGAGGAGTTTGAGTTGCAGTCTTACTAATCAATGCAATCAAACTGCTTGTGTCACCCTAGCTTGGCTAAATTAGCACAGAGAAACCACTTTGTTCCTTCTCACGAGGGAGAGAGAATTTTGCTCTTGAAAGATGCTGTTGTTGGCCTTGGTTACAAGAGGAGAGAGAATAGCAAAGAGAAGAAATGTTGTCTTGGAAAAGATTCATATGTATCCATGTTGGGGTGGGGAAGAAGGGAAAAAAATGCTTTAGTCAACATTTGACAAGAATTGACCAAGTACTTATGTCCTAATCACATTGTTACTTATTGTGGAGATTTAAAAAGGAAAGAAAGAAAAAGAGAGAAGGAAAAAAAGAAATGGCCACTTCCTTCAAGGAGTTTACTTTAAATTTGGGAAAATTTATTAATTATAAAAGCATACTAAATGATTTCTGGGATTTCTGGGATCAGAGCAGAAACTACTGAAGAACATCAAAACAGACTTCCTCTAGGAGGTGGCATTTGAACCAAGTTTTGAAGAAAGCTAAGGAGGGAACCTGGAAGGCTAAAGTTAAAAAAGGAATCCATTCTAGGAATGAAAAACAAGTCTTTCTTTCGAAAGGCAAGGAGACTGGGCAGGAATGTCAAATATGGGGAACAGCCAACAACCCATTTTGGATGGGATGTAAAATACACAGAGGAAAGTAATGTGTAATAAGTCTAGAAAGGTGTCAAAGGGCAAAGAAAGGAGTTTGTATTTTATCCTGGAGGCAATACAGCACTAGTGGAAATTTCTAAGAAGAGAAATAATCTGACTATTTTAAATACACAATTAAATATAGAAGAAGATACTATCTGAATCCAGAGGAAAAAACTGTTATATAGAAGTATGTGTAGAATGATTTTACATACATACATATCTTTTTGTATCTAAAAGTAGCCATTTGGAGGGGGGAAGGGGAAAAAAAGGAAAAAAAAAGAAATTTATATGATGAGTTTATTATAGATTTAAAAGGAATAACAAGTTGTACACAATAATTTCCTGCTTCATATGCAATCATTTTTTTATTAAGCTGTGATATAGAGAAAAAGAAAAAAGAAAAACAATTATTTTTAAAGCTAAACATTTATTCACTACACAGCCACAATAGACATTTTTATTCACCGAACTAAAGCTAAAACTCATCTAAATTATTTTTTTTTTAAATTAAGGAGTAAATGTTACTTTAAAAAATACAAACAGCCCAGGGTTCCTTTTTTTAAGTTTTTTTTTTTTTTGGCAAGGCAAATGGGGTTAAGTGGCTTGCCCAAGGCCACACAGCTAGGTCATTATTTAGTATCGGAGACTGGATTTGAACCCAGGTACTCCTGACTCCAGGGCTGGTGCTCAGGGTTCCTTTTAATCAAACCTCTCCCTTTTTTCCTACTGCCAAACTATTTTTTCAGCCTTATTTTCTTAAATAAAAAAGCTCCTTTCCAACTGGAACCTACTCCCCTAGTCCAGGATACACTTTGTAATGAAAAGTTGGCATTGAAGTTTAAGAACCAGAAACCACAGGTGTAACCTTGTAAAACATTTTATTTATTTATTTATTTTGACCATTCTTGCCCATTCAGGTTAAAGTCACAGGGTCACAGAAGACAATGGCCAGGGTAACCAAAGAGGGAAATAATAGCTAATATGTGTATGGTTCTTGAAGATTTATACAGCACTTTGCTTATTTGACCTTCACAACAACCTTCAGAGTAGGTGCAATTATTATTCCCATGGTAAAATTGAGAAAATTAAGGCAGACACAGCTTGTGACTTACCCAGGGTCACACATCTAGTAAGTGAGGCTGTATTTGAACTCAGGTCTATCTTGAACCTTGGCCATCATTTAGCTGCTTAATAATTTCTAATTGATTTTTTCCTGACCTAGCTATAGCTGACTGCATAGGACGAGAGAAGAGGTTTCCTAAGAGATGAGAAGGAGAAGAACAGACAGAAATTGCCAAGCAGACACACTGTAGGGACAGGAAAGGCAGGAACTGGAAGAAGCCTTGGAAAGAGGACTTGGGTCACCCCATCCCTAGGGCTTTCCTCGCCTCACATCAGAAGACAGTAAGGGAAGTTAGTATGAAGCAGAGGAAGAAAGCAGGAGTGGTAGCATCAGAATAGGCAGAAATTTAGGGTCCCTCAAGATGGGAATACTGTTTTAGCCATGGCAGGCTCCAGATCTTAGTTCCACCACAGGGAGATTTCTGTTAGGACACTGGAAAGTACCTAGACACTCTCATCATGCCCCTTTCACATGCCTGTGGAGGTTAAAAAAATAATAATCATAAAAATTGAGGGGGGAAATCCCTTTGGGATTAACCATTAATAAATCATTGGTAACCTTGGAGTTATCAGTTGAGTGGTGAAGTTGAAAGTCAGAAAACTAGGGGTTGAGAAGAATTGAGTGGGAAGAAAGCTTTTTCTAGGGGATTTCTGGGGAAAGGAGGAAAGATAAAAGAGTATAGTTTGAGGTGATGATAGGGTGAAGTGAAGGGATTTTTTTTTTGCATTGTGTTGTTTAAACTGAAAGAGAGCTGGGCTCTGTTAAATGCAATGAGAAGACATCATTAAATACAATTCAGAAAAATTAAGGATAAAGAGAAGATGGTCTGACACTAAAAGACCTCTTGGAGAGGGAATCAGCAATACAAATGGAAGGGTTGATGTTTGCAAGAAGTATCACCTCTTCTTCTAAGAAAGGGGCAATAATAATAATGATAATGAGGACGAGGAATGTTTAATATTTATATAAACTTTATTGTTAGAAATAGGTTTATAAAAATTGTCTCTTGAGTCTTATAAAACTACAAGAGGTTGGTACTACTAGCATTAACTCCATTTTGCATTTTGACATACTGAGGTTAAAATGATGAACTACTTCACCCATCAAAAATCTTGTAGCTGATAGGATTTGAACACTGGGATTCATGACTAGTTCATTAGTCACTACACAATGTTAGAAAATAGGAAGAGGAAAGAAGGAGGTAGAGGGCTGAATAAAGGAGGTATGAACTAGGGGGTCAAAAATTATAGCAGAGAGAGGTGGGAACCTAAGACGGTTAAATACTGCATGTATTCTCAGATATAGTTTGTGGGTAGGCAGGTTTTACTGAATTGCTTTTTTTCCCCCTTCTCTTTTCTAATCTTTGTTACAAAGGATTACTCACTGAATGAGGGAGTGGTAGAAAGATATATTCAGAAACAAAAATCACATAAAAATAAAATATCAGTAAAATATAGTTTCAAAAAGCAATATCTATCTATCCATCCATCCATCTATCTATCATCTATTTAATTTCCTCCCATGCTCATACAATTTTTCAACCTTCTATTTTGTGTCTCCCATCTAATTTATAGAAGATTCTATTATAGTGTTTTTCACCCACCATTCTTATCTCCATATGTACTGCTTAAAGAATATAGTGAATAATAATATGAATTGCTCTTTTGCCTGAGGAAATAACATATATTGCTCTTGGGCAAACTGAAGTGCTGGAATACCCAAGCCATAGAGATTCCCAGTCTATGTTTGTGGACAGCTAGCTGTATGCCACCCCCCACCACCCAGCCCTCCAGGGGAAGCAGTGGAATCTACTCTCAGCTTGGAAATCAAATCCAATCAAGGCTGATGCCTGGCATCTAGCATGGTTTCAGGGGCCAGTGACAGAGCCAGTAGATTTCATGGTTTCAAAACAACTCCTTGACTTTTGTCTTGGCATTTCATTGCTGACAAGATGCCTGATTGCATTGTTTTTCTCTGGCTGAGTGTGAATAATAACCAGTGACAGTAAGGTAGAACTTTCCAGCTCATAAAGCAACTTGAAAAAATTGTTTGATTGGAATCTCCCAACAAATCTCATGAGGGAAGTAGTGCAAGTACTGTTAGCAATATTTCTATGTGGAGGGAAGAGTGGGTCAGGACATCATTGATTTTCCTTCAGTTCAGTTAAGGAAATCATAGAATAATCAAATAATAGGAACAATGATCTGGTAAGTTATTAAAGAAGTTTAGATGCTCTGTTTTCCCTTTATGAAGGATAAGGGAGTTTTTTTTTGATGAGATAGAAAATGGTCAGCCATTTGATATCTAAAAGAAAAAAAAGAAATTTACATGATAAGTATTATATAGTTAAAAGGAATAAAAGGAATAGCAAGTTGTTCATAATAGATTTGCAGTTACACATATAATCATTTAAAAAAATTATATTATGTGTAAGAAATCATAAGTGGCCAGACTTTAGAATAGCCTGGAAAGACTTTCTTGAACTGATGAGCAGAATGAACTGAGTGAAATTGAGAGAGAGCATTATACACATTAGAAGTAACACTGTGAGATGATCAAATATAATAGATGCAACTCCTCTTGGTAATTTAGTGATCAAGGACAATCCTGAGAGACCTGTTATGGAAAGTACCATCCAAGTCCAGAGAAAGAACTATGGAGTCTGAATGCAGAACAAAGCTTACTATGTTCACTTTTTAAAGTTTCTTTTATGCTGCTTCTTTCTCTTTCATCTTTCTCACCCCCTCCCCTTTAGTTTTAAATCTTCTTTCACAAGATGACTAATGTGGAAATGTCTTAAACACAATTGTATATATATAACCTATATCAGATTGTTCACTGCCATGGGAAGTGGGGAGAGCAAGGAGGATGGTAGAAAAATGTAGAACTCAAAAGCTTATAGAAGAATGAATGTTGAAAACTATCTTTGCATATAATTGGAAAAAATAAAATAAATGCTTTGTTAAAACAAATAAGCAAATAAATAAAAATCATACTATGTTATGAGAATATTTGTTTTATTCCATAAATTGAAAAGAAAATAAAATTTAAAAAATAAAAATATATACACTCTTGAGAACAGCTGAGGTATGTGAGTTGAAAGGAGAGCCAGGTATGGAAGAAGAACCTAGCTCTTCAAAGAGACTTGTTCCTTATCTGGGGTAGGGGAGGTATTTTTTTAATTCCCTCCTTTGATAAATAATGATTGGAACTTCTTAGTCCCAATATATCTAATAAATCTAATCACCCAATAATCAGTTGATACACTAAAGGAGAAACTTTGTCAGAAGGGTCTAACTGCATGACCCTGTGAACTAAGACTTCATATACTCTAGGAGTATTTTAAAGGAATCCTGTAGAACTGAACCTTGTTAATAGGGAGAGATTGTTCATTGAGAATTAACTGGTGAACACCCCAAGGACAACAAAAAATGAGCATACCCTTTGATCCAGCAACACAACTACTGGGTCTATACCCTGAAGAGATGATGAAAAAGGGTAAAAACATCACTTGTACAAAAATATTCAGAGCAGCCCTGTTTGTGGTGGCAAAGAATTGGAAATTAAGCAAATGTCCTTCAATTGGGGAATGGCTTAACAAACTGTGGTATATGTAGGTCATGGAACACTATTGTTCTATTAGAAACCAGAAGGGATGGGAATTCAGAGAAGCCTGGAAGGATTTACATGAACTGATGCTGAGCAAGGTGAACAGAACCAGAGAAACATTGTACACCCTGACAGTGGCATAGGGGTGATGATCAACCTGGATGAACTTGCTCATTCCATCAGTGCAACAATCAGGGACAATTTTGGGCTGTCTTCGATGGAGAATACCATCTGCATCCAGAGAAAGAATTGTGGAGTTTGAACAAAGACCAAAGACTATTACCTTTAATTTAGAAAAAGAAATGTTACCTTATGTAATTTTGCTATCTCTTATACTTTATTTTTCTTCCTTAAAGATATGATTTCTCTTTCATCACATTCAACTTAGATCAATGTATACCATAGAAACAATGTAAAGACTAACTAACAGACTGCCTTCTATGAGGTGTGGGAGAGGGAAGCAAGATTAGGGGGAAAATTGTAAAACTCAAAATAAATAAAATCTTTTAAAAAAAGAATTATCTGGTGAACTTATGAGTAAGCAATCATCTATTATAATATAATTTGGAGGGAGAGAGAGAGACAGAGACAGAGACAGAGAGAGAGAGACAGTGAGATTCAAAGAGGAATTAAAGAGTTCTAACCCCAAAGCTTTCTTGTCACTGAGATAGCTAGTATTCCTTCTTTAGAATTGTTTTTCTTTGGACCTTGAAGGGAGAAGAGCTTATGGGAGATTGTTTATCTGTTAATTCTTTATAGGGGACTAAATAGTGGAGAAAGAAAGTCACAAAAATTCAATATTAGACCTCAGAAGATGGAGAGATGGGGGGGGGAGAAAGCAATATTAAAAGGAGAGATGGGAAATACCCATAATCAACTTTGTCTACTGGCATTTTTTGCACAGGAAGTACCTTTAAAATTTGGATATAACTGGAAAAATAAGTCCTGGATTTTAAGGGTTAGAACAGATTTTCTAATCTACAGTGTGACTCTTTACATTCCCATACCCTTTTGTAGATAGGGCAACATATAACATACTGTAAAGTAAGTTTAGCATACCACTGATATGGAATCTAAGCATTAGTTTTTCCAGATTGGGTAATCTTTTAAAATCAATTGAATCATATTAAAGTGGAAGAAAAAATAAATCAACCTACACTGAAAAAGTCCCAAGAAGTAGGAGATTCTCTTTTAGTTAAAAGGGAAATGAGTGACCTAATCTTTGCCAAATAATAATCGTGTTGATAATCTTCCATTAATGTACCAAGGCATTCCAATGACATCAATGATCCCTGGAAGTTTTTATAGCCTAAAGGGGAAATAATAGGATCTCAGATTGTAGAGTTATAAGGAATGTCATTTTAAAAATGATAGCCAGGGAAGTTCAGAAACAGGATTTGTACCTAGGTCTCCTGACTCCAGGACTAGTGCCCTTCCCATGGTACCAAGTCTCCTGTTTAGACCAATAGGCCTTAGAATCCTATGATTTACTCTTTGGATAATAGCAACTGCCAAGGAGCATTGATATCAGAAAAATGACTTGGTATTTTGAAGGATCAGTGATCATGGTGATGTCAACTCTCTTCCTACCCATAAAAGGATCATCCTTATATCTTCTCATCTTGGGAAACTTTGCCTTCACACAAAAACTCTAAGTAATATACTGAAGTACTGCCTTTAGTCTTTTGCCCTTTCATGAATAGTATTGATAATTTTTAAAAATAATTATCAATCAGTAAACAATTACTAATTACTTTTGATGTGTCCGACATTGTCCTAGGCACTGGGGAAAAGTTGAAAACAGTTTTTGGTTTCAAGGAGCTTGCATTTTATTGGAGGAATACAACTTATCTTGCCCCCACTACATAATTGGTCTTATCAGAACATGCATTCCCAAGACCACTATATATTCCTTGAAGATGGGGAATGGTTTATGTTTGTCTCTTTATTCACTGTACCTGTGCCAGTAATCACAGTAAAGAGTTAGCTGTCTTTTCCTCCCTTCAAATTCTTGGTTTTTTAAAAATCTTTTGTTTTCTGTCCAATTGTCCCTTCCCTTTTATTCTACTGCTAAAAAACATCAGTTTTTTTCTTCCACTTGGTGTTGCAAGGTCTTAGGGACACCACTTAGTTCAATTCTTTTATTGTCTCAGCTTTTCATCAACACTGACTATGTATTTAAAACTTGGTTACCAGAGTGCACCTTCCATTTACAAGTAGACCTAATTGTTCTCTGAGACAGTTTGATCAAAAGTTGTGTGCTGGTAGACTTAATGAATGTGAAGTGGACCATCTCATTATGCATCAGGAATTACCGACCTGGAAATGAAATAAATATCAAATGGAGTTCTTGTCCTGAAGAAATCTATACCTAGGAAAGGAGAGTACATGTTTGCAAATAATTATAAGACAAGTGAGAATGTGATAACATGCGTAATGTTAGTCCTTCATGACTTTAAAGTAAGATAAATGATTTCTGCCTGGGAACCTCAAGAATAGCTTTCTAGTGGAAGGAATGTTAACTGGAAGGGATGGATATGATTTTGACAAGAAGCACGAATAGAGAAGAGGATGAACAATAGTACCAAGGAGAAAAATTCTGAAAGTATTCAATGACTGGTTCAATTTGATTCAGTGTGTTGGGACATAAAAAAATAGTGAGGGCTAAAAGAGGGAAGATTGCTTGGGGTTAGATCCTAGAGGGCCTTGACTTTCAGGCTAAAGAGGAGTAAATTTAGTTGGTAGTCAATAGTTAGCCACTAAAGTTTTTTTTGAGAAGGGAGTAATAGGATCTGAAGTGTGTTTTGAAAAGATTATTGTAGAAGTAGGGAGAGAGGCAATGAATGTCTGCTTTAAAACTTTATATTTTTTTAGGTTTTTTTTCCAAGGCAAATGGGGTTAAGTGGCTTGCCCAAGGAGACACAGCTAGGTCATTATTAAGTGTCTGAGACCAGATCGAATGTCTGCTTTAGAAGGACAATAATGATGGAAAGGAAGACTGGTGGGATACTACTATGGAGGTAGAATTGATAGAATTTGACTGAGAATGAAATGAATGGTAGAAGGAGGAATCAATGACTCTGAGAGGCCCCAAGCCTCAGTGAGATTGAGAGACCAGTTATTCATTAAAACACGAATAAAGGAGCTTTCAGAAGAATTTCAGTTTGGACTTATTGAATTAAGATGTTGGGAGAAGAGAGTGCATAGAGTATCCAGGGGAACTAGCCTCTCTGGTATGAGTGCTTGCCAAGTCCTTTTCAGGGCTGCTCATCCACCTTTGGTGTCTACCTTTCCAAGAACCTATAGCATGCTCAATGGCCATACTCCAGTAAAATCTTCTTGGCATCACACTAAACCAAATTGAGGGTAACTGACAGACCTCAACCCCATTGGTGATTTAGGGGGATGTCTACCGCAAGTTTGTGAAGATTTCCCACAGTGGAATTGGATAATAGGTACTGTGGAACACCTAGAGCTTGGCTAATATCAAAGATGCCAAGATCATCCACTGTATTTTGGGCCATCATCAGTCATCTTCAGTTTTGTCTTGCCATTGAACTTGGATAACTCTGGAAGAGAAAGTCAAGTTGATGACTTTGTACAATTCTGCTTCACTTAAATTCAATTCACACACATGTCAAGATGTCACCCTGTGATATCATTGATCCTATTCAAAAATGAAGGCTAAACAACAACTGAGAGAAGAGGCCATATACATAGAACAGATGAAAAAGAACTGAGTTTGGTGTCTTGGTGCCTGGGTTGGGATCCTAGCTCCACTATGTATGCTCTTGGGCAATGTCCTTAACTTGTTTGGGTATCGGTTTTCTGATTTGTATGATGATGAGGTAGAGGTTGGGTTGGCTGAATGACTTTTAAGGTCCCTTCCAAAAGGCAAGGATCCTATAACCTGTCTACATGCAGTTGGAGATGGCTAGACCAGAGTTTAGAGATGAGGATAAATATGGTAGCTGATACCCTAGTGAAACAGATAGAAGATTGCTGAGAAAGTAAGGAAGAGATTCCGAGTACCAAGGTAGTCTTCTCTATGGTATGATTACGTTGGAGTCAAAGTTTTTTATAATAGTAATGGAGTACCTTTAATGATAGGAATATGGCACCAAAAATACCTTGAAATTTGTACAGTTCTATTTATTTTTCAAAGCACTTTTCTATATATGATCTAATTTGACCCTGACATTAACCCTCTGAGGTAGACAGGTCAGGTGTTATTAATTCCATTTTACAGATGAAGACAAGATAGAAAGTTTTCTTTCCCACAGTAACATATTTGGCTAATTAGTGGCAGAGCTTGATGGATAGATAACCGAAGTCTCCTGATTTCTGATATAATTTCTCTTTCCATTAAGTCAGTTTCTTCTCCTCCTCAGCTTTGACCTGAGCTGCTGTTATAACCCATGTATTTAGTGGGAATGGCAATGGTCAGGTACACATGAAGATGGAGAGACAGTATGGTACAATGAAAAGCATTGTGGGCTTGGGTTCAAATACCTCCCCCATCACTTGCCACTTGTCTGCTCCTTGTACTTCAGACAAGTCATCTGACCTCACTAGCTTTAGTATCATCTGTAAAATCATGGGATTGAACTAGATGGTCTTCAGGCCCTTCCAACTTTGCATTTATGATTCTAGAATCGTGGTGCAGAATGTTAGCTGTACAGTGTAAAGGGGAGAAGGCACTACTTGTGGTTCATCATTGAAAGATGACACAAGTTCCCTCAAGCTCTATTCAGCTCAAATTAACTGATGCAACATCATTACCAAAGTGGTTTTAGGAGTATGGAAAGTACAGTTCATTCATAGAGCCATTGAGATCTTCCATGTTGAAAGTGAAGTGGTAACTGCTACTTCTGAAGTTGATGTCTTTGAAAAATTTCTGCTCAAGGAAGTAAACTAAGCTACTGAAGGCTAGAGAAATTACCTCCCTTGACAATCTGAGGATGAACAGCAGATGACCAAAACCACCAAAGCAGTGGCAGTAATATCAAAAAATCTTACACCGGAAACATAAAATACCTCAACTGATCCCTTCTAAGATTTTCCAGGTATGTAACTACTCTGCATCTTCACACAAAGGACAGAAACTGATATTTCTAGGTGACCTACTATTAAAAACAGTAACAAACAGGGAGTGAATTGGGCCCATTAAATTTTTCTCCAGGTTTAATTTTTTCTGTCAAAGAAAAACCCTTCAATAGTTGCTCAGTTCTGACATAAACTCCCAGTAAATTTCCAACTCCTATTATGCAATCTATAATGGAACTTGATTTACAATAACGATAATAACTGTAATAATGATACTGTACTCTGTATTTAAAGATGGCCTTCCCTCCATTAATAGGGTATGATTGTCAATTTGTTTTTTCAACCAGTGGTAATGAATTTGCCATGAACCAAGGTCCTTTACAATCTGTTTTTATATGTATTTGTATCTCTAGCATTCAGTACAGGTTAAGGATGTAGTCTGTGATCATGGAATAGGGTAAAACTAACAGGTCCACAGAGAAATTAAACCCATGACCTTGGTCTCATTAGTGCCTGGACTCTATTTGATCACAGGCAGGTACTCAGTAAATGTTGACTAACTTGACTTTAGTAAAGTGGCTGAGCGTTGTGGCTAAAAATCACATCATGGGCAAACCATCTGAATTTTCCTTTTATCTTTTGGTTCAAATTCCTAATGTCATGTTTATCATTCCAAACTTCTTACCTTTCACCATTATATGAAAGCAAAAGTTTATTTGAACCAGACTTGTGATTTCATTAGCATAGGATACTTCTTCTGTTAATATGCCAAGGTACATGGTGATTTATAGTCTCAGAAAATTGCCTAGAGATGCTAAGATGTTTAATATTTGCTCTGGGTAAAAGAGTCAGTATGGGATGGACTTGTTCCAGATGTTTCTACCTTTAAGTCTCTTTATCAAATATGCCATACTACTTCTTCAGTCAATTTAAGGGCCAGTCCTTGTGCTAATCCTGGGAATAGAAAGGGAGTCAAAAGATTCAAGGAGTTTACAATTTAATCAAGGAGATAATATGCAAACAAATAGTTGTCCCTTCCACATCTCAGGATTTAAGGGCATGCCCCCCCCACCACAATCTGGAAAATTCTTGTAAAATTTTTGTCCCTTCCCTTTGTACCAAAGAAGAAGCTGATTTTTTTTCTTTTATGAGGTATTTATAGTATCTTTGTATAAAATTAGGGTTAAGTATTTCATCATAGCCTATATGAAGATCAATACTTAATAAAAAAGCTGTACAAATATTTTATGCATTTCTGAGTTTCTAAACTTTGTGTCATCTGCTGACCTTTATGTATTGTGGCTTTCACAAAACTCTCCCAAAGTTCTTATTTAGTTTTTTTATGCTAACCAGAAATATATCAAAACTGGGTGATGGGAAAAATCATGATGTGGGGGGGGATAACTATATCTACAAGATATACAAATAATAAAGGGAAGACACTTGATTAAGAGGTATTGAACAGGCTTCCAGTAAAAGATGGGATTTAAATTGGGTCAGGGAAGTCAATAATGCTTCACAATGTAACTACACTCTCTCTCTCTCTCCCTCTGTCTCTCTGTCTCTCTGTCTCTCTCTGTCTCTCTCTCTCTCTCACACACACACACACACACACACACCTTAAAGAAAATTTTGTATGGATATTTAATAAATGTAAGGTTGCCTCACAGCATGAACATATTATGTACATATTCATATAAACATACATGCATAAATTCAGAATAGGTGAGTAAACATTTACTTAGTATGTTAAGTGATTTCCTTTTCTTCAAGCCCAGTTCTTTTCCTTAACAATAACAACAAAAATCACATTTAAGATGTGGATACCTACCAGCAAGCACAGTCAGTGACTAAAGGCTCAGGTCCCAGCAGCAGGCCAGGCCCCTTGATTTTCTCCCTTTTCCCCCATAGCACATGAAGTAGTCCTGCTACTTGGCTGAGATCAAATAAATATGAGAAAATCAATGTAAGATATAATTCAGGCAGTGAAGACTAAGGCTCCAAACATAGATCTAAATTTCCAAACACAAATAACTGGATGTTGTTACAGCCCTTAGGACATACAGTCTGTGGCTTCAGGAAGATACTCCAGTCTGGCAAAATGAGACATTTAACACTAGAATCAACAGAACTTTTCCTGCTTCACTATACTAAAAATATTTTTAAAAATATTTTTGAATTAGATAAATCAGTTAATGAAATCAGTACCCTATATCCTCAACATGAAAATCTTCTCAGAGTAAAAATTTTACTTTTTGGAAAGAAATGGTCTGGAACTGGAAAATGAATGTAATTTTTGTTCAGACATTTCAGACTCTTTGTGACCCCACTTGGGGTTTCTTGGCAAAGATACTAGAGTGGTTTGCCATTTGTTTCTCCAAGTCATTTTATATTTGAAGAACTGAGGCAAATAGGGTCCAGGGTTCTACGGCTTGTAAGTGTGTCAAGTCAAATTTGAATGCAGGGAGATGAGTCTGGCTGACTCTATCGATTATGCCATTGACCTTGCCTTGGGTATTTTAAGCCCAAAGAAGTCTGACAACTAGATGAATTCATCCTGGTGTGAAGAAATGGAGCCAAACTAGGGTAGGAACACAGGGCTTTGTTCCCCAGAGTGGAGTACTCCCTTATGATAATCTTTTGTTTTGGTGAAGGGAGAGGAGTTTCCAGGTTTCTTATGAATTGATTCCAGTATAAGCAATATGCAAGGAGGAAGGAAGGGAGGGAGGGAAGAAGGGAAGGAAGGAAGGAAGGAAGGAAGGAAGGAAGGAAGGAAGGAAGGAAGGAAGGAAGGAAGGGAGGGAGGGAGGGAGGGAGGGAGGGAGGAAGGGAAGGAAGAGAAGGGAAGGAGGCAGAGAAGAAGGGAGGAAAGAAATATGTATTGAGGGCTTCTTCTGTGCTAAGTGCTGGTAGTAGAAATAGAAAAAGCTGCTAGACAGTCCCTGCTAAGGAGCTCACACTTTAATTGGGAGAGACAACCCAAAAAAGAAGGTAGATGGAAAAGTCTATCATATCCTAATGATATGATAGAGGGTCAGATGGTAAGGCCCAGAGAACTTTAGTTATGTCAGTAGGTTAGAAGACAGCTGACCCTGCTCAGGAATAGCATCAATCAGAAGAGTACAGGATAAGTTGTGGCATGGGGCAAGATCCTACCTGCTGTTTGCAAAGAGAGGCCCCTCAAGGACTTTGTTTTTCTGAGGAGAAAGCATAGTTTTTTGGATTTTGTTTCATCTCAGGAGAGTGACTGTGGAGTTCTTGGACAGGTAGGGAAAAGAGGCAGCCTTGAAAGCAGTTTCCTGATCCTGTTCCACCTGCATCTCAGGGGCTTAGGCAAGGTTTTTCTACATCAGTTTGGAAAGATGGGTAATTCAGGAATGTGGTAGCCCTGCCAAACAGTGTGTGGAGAAACCAAAACCTGCACTACTCTATCTCCCACCCCCAACTCCACTTTCCTTAGGCAGCAGAATCATTAGACACTGATGCTACCAAAGGAATCACCAGAAAGCTGTGTCCACTTTGGATTAGTTCTGAAAGGTCAGCCTTCATGGGCCCCACATTGCTTGATTCTAGAAGCAGTATGGTTTCTAGGGGCAGAGACGAAGGGAAGGCCTAGTTTGCTAGGGCATTGATCCTGATATCATTTGCTATCTTGTTCTATTGACAACATTGCCTCAGAGAAGTATTTATCAGATAAATGTTTTGTCAGCAAACTATTGTCTCTGGGACAAAATCTTTTTTTTTTAGGTGACTACAATCCCCAGATATAACTTATGTGGGTTGGAAGACCTGTATGGTATACTATACTTATCATTAATTATACTAACCTTTCACTCTTCAACATGCTATTTACTCATATCTTACTAAATCTCCTATCAGGTTCTAAGGCAATCAAGGAATATATTCTAATATTGCCACAGAAATGTTCCTTGTCTAATGAATTAATTTTCTCTAGTTCCCCCTCCCCAAGTAATTAAAACAGAGAAATCTTTTTCTAAGCACCCTTTCTATCTCTCTGTTCTTTCTCTCTTCCCTAGTCTCAAAGGCTCAAATAAATCCCAGCATCTCTATCAAGACATATTTTAAAATTTTAACAGTGTGTCTCTGAAAAAGATCAAAACCTAGTCATGTCTAACCGTCAATAGCAATTGCTTACTTTTTAGGTCTGGAAACACTGTCCTGCCATTCAGCTCTCAGGATAACAGTCAATTTTTCAAGAATTCTCCTTGGGATACCTGTTCCATAGCATAATTGTTGAACTCAGTTCTTTTTTTTTTTTTTTTTTAGTTTTTTGCAAGGCAAATGGCGTTAAGTGGCTTGCCCAAGGCCACACAACTAGGTAATTATTAAGTGTCTGAGACCGGATTTGAACCCAGGTACTCCTGACTCCAGAGCCAGTGCTTTATCCACTATGCCACCTAGCTCCCCCCTTTTTTTAAGGTGTTTTTTTTTTTTTGCAAGGCAAATGAGGTTAAGTGGCTTGCCCATGGCCACTCAGCTAGGTAATTAAGTGTCTGAGACCAGATTTGAACCCAGGTACTCCTGAATCCAGGGCCGGTACTTTATCCACTGCACCACCTAGCCGCCCTGCCCCCCCTTTTTTTTTAAAGATTGTATTTGAGTTTTACAATTTTCTCCCAAACTTACTTCCTTCCCCCACCCCCACCCCCACAGAAAGCAATTTGTCGGTCTTTACTTTGTTTTCATGTTGTACATTGATCCAAACTGAGTGTGATGAGAGAGAAATCATATCCTTAAGAAAGAAACAAAAAGTATAAGAGATAACAAGATCAGACAATAAGATATGTTTTTTTCCCCTAAATTAAAGGGAAATTCTCCATTGCAGACAGCCCAAAATTGTCCCTGATTGTTGTGCTGATGGAATGAGCAAGTCCATCAAGGTTGATCATCACCCCCATGTTGCTGTTAGGGTGCACAGTGTTTTTTTCTGGTTCTGCTCATCTCACTCAACATCAGTTCATACAAATCCCTCCAGGCTTCCCTGAAATCCCGTCCCTCCTGGTTTCTAATAGAACAATAGTGTTCCATGACATACATATACCACAGTTTGCCAAGCCATTCCCCAATTGAAGGACATTTACTTGATTTCCAATTCTTTGCCACCACAAATAGGGCTGCTATGAATATTTCTGTACAAGTGATGTTTTTACCGTTTTTCATCATCTCTTCAGGGTATAGACCCAGTAGTGATATTGCTGGATCAAAGGGAATGCTCGTTTTTGTTACCCTTTGGGTGTAGTTCCAAATTTCTCTCCAGAAAGGTTGGATGAGTTCACAGCTCCACCAACAGCATAATAGTGTCTGGGACAAAATCTTAATGTATCTGTTCAACTCTGAAAGTCCTTCACAACTTGGACCCAATATATCTTTTCAGACTAGTTATATATTCTCTGTGGTTCAGTCAAATAGACCTTCTTTCTGTTTCTCATACATATAGCATTTCATTTTCTATCTCTGTATTTTTGCACTGGCTGTTCCTCATGCCCAGAATATATACTTTTCTCACCTCTGCCTCATAGAATCTCCCATTTTCTTCAAGACTAAGATGAAACATTGCCTTATACAAGAGGATTTTTCTGATTCCCTTTCCTAACAACCTTGTATTTAAATACCTTAAATCTATTAGGCACATATTTATACACACACACACACACACACACATGCATGCATACATATATACATACATATTGTCTTCTCCTTATAGAATGTAAACACCTTGAGATAACAGACTGTCTCAGTTTGTCTTTGAATTCCCAGCATTTTGCCCAGTTATTAGTACATAGTAATCAATAAATAATAATTTGTTGATTGAATTACTTATCTTCCCTTCATCTATCCATAGGCATAGGCTATTGTCTACATAACCTAACATAACTATATCCATATTAGCAGACTAATTCAAAAGAATTGGTCTGGTGGCACAGTGGATAGAGCACCAACCCTGACTCCAGGGTCAGTGTTTAATTTACTATGCCAATTTTGTTTTTTTTTTTTAAGAGTAGAAGAAACTTTAAGTATGGTTGAAGGTAGTAGGGAATTAGAGAGAGAGAGAAAAGGGATTGCAGGTGCAATCTGCTGGAGGGTCTGGGATCAAGAGCCCATGTGGAAGGTATGGACCTAGCAAGGAGAAGGACCATCTCATTGTTAGAGACTGAGAGAAAAGGAGAGAGAAGGGGATGATGCCAAGAGGTTTTAGATGAAGAGAAAGGAAGAGAAGAAGGCTCATATCAAATACTCTCATTTTTATTTTTCAATTTATTTTTTATGGAAGGTATTTATTAATTTATTATTTTTATTTTGAAATTTTTTATAATTCTTCCCCTAATCTTGCTTCCCTCCCCCCACCCCCCACAGAAGGCAGTCTGCTAGTCTTTACGTTGTTTCCATGGTATACATTGATTTAAGTTGAATGTGATGTGAGAGAAATCTTATCCCCAAAGGAAGAAAAATATTGCATCTGATTGTCACACTAATGGAATGAGCAAGTCCATCCAGGTTGATTATCACCCCCATATTGCTTCCAGGGTGCACAATGTTGCTTTGGTTCTGCTCATCTCACTCAGCATCAGTCCATGCAAATCTTTTCAGGCTCCCCTGAATTCCCATCCCTCCTGGCTTCTAATAGAACAATAGTGTTCCATCCCATACATATACCACATTTTGTTAAAACATTTCCCAATTGAAGGACATTTTACTTACTTTCCAATTCTTTGCCACCACAAACAGAGCTTCTATGAATATGTTTATACAAGTGATTTTTTTTATACATTACTAAAATATTATTGTTTAAGAGTAAACATGAGAGGTGGCTAGGTGGCACAGTGGATAGAGCACCGACCCTGGAGTCAGGAGTACTTGAATTCAAATCTGGTCTCAGACACTTAATAATTATCTAGCTGTGTGGCCTTAGGCAAGCCACTTAACCCTATTGCCTTGCAAAAACCTAAAAAGAAAAAAAAAAGAATAAACCTAATACCTCCTCCCCCCCAGAAATATAGACCCTCATGAGAAATAAAGTAAAGGAAAGGGGGAAAAAATGTGTTTCAGTCTGTGTTCCGGTACTATCAACTCTGTCTTTGGTGGATCATATTCTTTGATAAGTCCATCATAGAAGTTACTTCCATATTTTTTCACTTGCTGTTGCTGATTGTAATTCCCTCCATCCATTCCACCCCACTGCCATATATTATATTTTCTCTCTCCTTTCACTCTGTCCCTCTTCTAAAATGTGCTGTGGGGTGCCTGACTAGTGGGGACTGATCACTGGCCCTGGGGCCAAGTGGACCCAAGCCCACATACCAGCCCTGAGACCCAGCAACCAGGACACCCAATCCCAGCCCCTTGCAAGAAGTAAAAAAAGAAAATGTGTTATATCTGACTGTTCTCTCCTATGATCTACCCACTCCTCTATCACCCACATACCCCCTTCCCCTTTCCCCCTTCTCTTCTTTTTACTCTAGATGTCTATACCCTATTGAGTGTGTATGCTATTTCCTCTCTGAGCTATTTCTGATGGGAATGAAGGTTTTCTCATTCCCCCTCGCCTTCCCCCTCCCATAATATTGCAAAAGCTCATTGTAATATATATATATATATGTAATAAAAAATATATCTTTTGTATGAAATATCTTAGTCTATTCCACCTCTCCTTTCTCTTACTCCCAGTGCATTTCCCTTTTAGCCATTAACTCCATTTTTAAAATATATTTTATCTTCAGGTTCAACTCTCTCCTGTGGTACATCTATAAAAGCTCCTTCTGCCTGTTCTATTAAATGAGAAGTTCATTATGAGTATTATCAGTACCATTTTTCCATGTAGGAATACATTCAGTCAGTCATCATTAAGTCCCTCATATTTTACCCTTTTCCTCCTCTCTTTATGGTACACCTGAGTCCTGTATTTGAAGGTCAAACTTTCTGTTCAGCTCTGGTCATTTCAACAGGAACATTTGAAATTCCCCTGGTTCATTGAAAGTCCATCTTTTCCCCTGGAAGAGGATGTTCAGTATTGCTGGGTAGTTGATTCTCAGTTGCATCCTAAGCTCTTTTGCCTTCCAGAATAGTATATTCCAAGTCCTATGAGCTCTTAATGTAGTTTTTGCTAAGTGCTGTGTGATCCTGGCTGCAGCTCTGCGATATTTGAATTGTGTCCTTCTGGCTGATTGTAGTATTTTCTCTTTGACTTGGGAGTTCTGGAACTTGGCTATAATATTCCTGGGGTTTTTTTTTTTTTTTGGATCTCTTTCTGGGAGAGATTGGTGGATTCTCTCAATTTCTATTTTGCCCTCTGCTTCTAGGATATCAGGACAATTTTCCTGTAGGATTTCTTTAAAAATGAGGTCAAAGCTCTTTTCCTGTCATGACTTTCAGGTATCCCAATAATTTTTAAATTATTTTTCCTGATTCTGTTTTCCAGATCAATTGTTTTTTCAGTGAGATGTTTCACATTTTCTTCTAATTTTTCATTCTTTTGGTGTCGAAGTATTATGTCTTGACTTCTCATAAAGTCATCAGCTTCCTTTAGCTCTGTTCTACATCTGAAGGATGTGTTTCCCTCAGAGAACTTTCTTATCTCTTTTTTCCATCTGGCCAATTCTGCTTTTTAAAGCATTCTTCTCCTCAAGAACTTTTTGAACTGTTTTATCCATTTGACTTATGCTGGTTTTTAACATGTCATTTTCTTTAGCATTTTGGGGGATTTCCTTGACTAAGCTGCTGACTTCTTTTTCATGTTTTTCCTGAATCTCTCTCATTTCTTTCCCAATTTTTCTTCTATCTCCCTTACTTGATTTTCAAAAATCTTTTTTGAGCTCTGTCACTGCCTGAGCCCAACTTCAGTTTTTCATGGAGTCTTTAGATGCAGGCACTTGTACTTCCTCATCTTCAGATTGAGTATTTTGATCCTTCTTAGGATCATAGATAATATATTGCTTAATGGTGTTCCTCTTTTTTTCTCTGTTTACTCATTTCTTCAGCTTGTATCTGGTTTTAGGGTGCTTCCTGAGCTTTTGAGTATTATTGGGACACCCACTTTGAGTTTTTTTTTAGTACACCCCACTGGGATCTTTATTCCTCTGAGGGTATATGCTTTCTTGCCTGTGCTTTGATATGTAGATGACCACAGCACTCCCCTCTGCCCTGCAGCTATGAGGAGGGTCCCTGCTTGGCTATCTTAGTATGGAAGGCCAAACTGCAACCTGGATCTGAGTGTGGGCAAACAGCAGAGTCCTGTCCCAGGGAGAGCAGAGATATTTCTGTTGTCTCCCCTGATCCCCCTTACTGTCTGTGGACTGTGCTCTAGAGGTGCAGGCTTGTTTACCCCAATTCTCGCTGCAAGTTCTGTGGCCGGTGCTCCTCACTCCACACTCATTCTGGTGTAGCAGAATTTTTCTTACAGCCCCTTCAAGCTGTTGCTGGTGATCCCTGGGCTGGGCTGGGCTGAGCTACAGCTGGGATGTTTTTGCAACCCCAAGTCTCAGTGATACACACCTTTCCCATGGAACTTCTAAGTTATCGTGGACTGGGAAAATGTATCACTCAGCCTTTCTCTGGGTTCTGCCCCTCTAAGTTTTGGCTAGAGTCATAATTTGCTGGCTTTTTGGAGTTTTGGGGGGGAAGGAGGTTCTGGGAAATGCTGCCTTCATATTGCCATCTTGGCCCTATTTTTAATTTTTTTAATTAAGTAAGAGGTGGAGTCCTTACCTGAAAGAAATAAGGTAGAGAGAGGAAAGAGATGACAAGGTCTGGAGAGTGAGATATGGAGTTATTTAGTGCAGAATAAAATTAACTTACTGTTGTGAGGGACTATTGAATTTGGATAATATGATTTATAATATATCCAGTTAGGATGGATGACTGTGATTTTCTCTAGTAGCATAAGAATAGCTGTGGAAGAAGTTGATGGTAGGAATAATTCACGGTGTAAATTTGATGTGGGATGTATAGCAATAGCAGATGAGGGTGAGGGATTTGCTAGTAGGGAACAGTATAGAGTTGAACTGTCTCTCTTTTGGATCAGTGTTGGAGAGGGAGGAAAATGAAGCTGGGGGGAGAGTAAGGTCACTCAGCCAATGATCTTTTATTAAACACTTACCATGTCCTAAATAGTGTGCAAAGCACTGAGTATACAAAGAAGCAATTGCTATTTACATTCATCCTGAGCCACTGGGGCCCAAACCATAAATATAAAAAACAATAACAACAAAAGAAACCAAATATTGCATATCTGTAGTGATGAAGCTCTGAGTATACAAAAAAAACCCCAAACCTAATGAAACTCCACAGTTCCTGTTCTCAGAGTGTACATTCTAATGGAGGAGACAACATGCAATAATATACAATGCTGTTTGTCCTTCATTCTTGAAGAGGACCATGACATCAGGAAGATGGTGCCATGATTTGTGAGTGAATTGGATTTAAGTGAGGGAGGGCAGTGCAAAGTCACCAACCTCAATTTCTCCTCTACAATCATTTGGGTCCAGTGGCCAGAAATGGCTCAGGCCTAATGGAGATGGACCTGGAGTGGCCTTTTTAAGATAAAGTCTTTAACAGGTTTTCAGTTTATCTGAGGAAAGGCCCATTTTGTGATTACGACTAGGTAAGAAAGAAATGCAGCAAAGAATGGCCTCTTTTACCTAGTCCAAAAAAAAAAATCAATCTATAAAGGGAGAACCTCAGAGTTTCTGGGCAAAACAGAAGCAATTGCTATTTATAATCACTCTGGACTATCAAGCCTAAACAATGACCCATAGATGCTTGGATCTATTGAATAACATAATATGTACACCTGCTATGTACAGAGTATAAAAAGGTAATCAGAGAGGAGAAGACATTTGCTACTTTGAGGTCCAGGATGTTCTGTCTCCTGCCTCAATGTTTTTCCAATGGCTAGTCCTCTTGAATGAATTCAACCTTACTTTCGTCTCACAGAATCTTTCTGGACTCTGCATAAGTACCACCTCCTACATGCAGCTTTCCTGGATCTCCTCTACTATTTATTTATGTTTATTTGTATTATTCCCTTAATAGTTATTCTAAGTATATTTCTATATATTCTTGTTGGGTTTTCCTTTTCAAATATAAATTCCTTGAGAGTAAGAATTGTTTCATTTACTGTTTTTGTATCCTTAGAGTTTAATGCAGTTCATTAGGATTCATGATGAAATATGCTGATCACCTTTTGACTGAGAGGTGATGGATATGCACACACATGCATACATATGTGTATATATATATGTATACATACACACACTCTGGTATAAAAGACAGCAAATATACACCTGTGTATATGCACATATGTACATCCACATCATACACAGAAACAATACATATGTGTACATGTATATTTAAAATATAGCCAATGATAATTTTTTTGCTTGATTATATATATTATATGCATTATAATAATATTTTGCTTCTCCAGCATTCTCAGTGGGAAGGGAAATTGGGGGGGGTAGACTGATCTCTGTTTGAAAATGAAATAAAATTTAAATTAAAAAAGATAATAGGTTTTAATGTTAATCATAATTAAGCTATAAAATTTAGCTACCTCTCTATTAGTGCAAAAAATGAATCCCTTCAAATAAGTGTATTATTCAAATTTACATTGTATATTTCCTCTGGCCTGGAACCAATGAGCATATTTTATATAATCATAACTTTGAATAGTGTTCATTTGAATATATGTAAACCACTTCAGGTTATTTATTATTTGCATTAATCAAGACCTGGATATATTACTAACTTTCAATAAAATTGACCAAGATATAGATCTAAAAGGAGACTTAGACCCCATGGCTAGCACTGTGCTTTATACTAAGTAGATGCGAATTAACATTTCTTCTGAAGTAATCTCTCATTTTAGTTTAAATGTACTTTTTCAAGTAGATTCACTTTTTAGTTTGAGCAAATTTTTTGTAAAGAAATGAGATTTTAGCTGAAAGATACTGAAAAATCACTACTTTGGAAATACCTAGATATGAAGGAGATGTGTGATTAGTATGACATCTTCATCATAATTGGATTGGATGGTATTCCTGATAGGAATATTGTCTGAAAGTTGGGATGTCTGTAAAATTGTTATTTTGCTTTCTTAAAGTGAACCTAATTTGACCTTTGAAAAGTCTTTGTCAGATTTGATCTAGAACATCTGAAACACATACTTCTTAAGGAGCCGAATCTACTTTAATTTTAAGGACTTTGGATTCCTTTCAGGTTTTAAGCAAGTAATTCAATGAGTTCTTGCATCAAGATTATTTCCACTTTTTAATTTAATATATACTTTGCCAATGGGGAATTAATGTACAATTGTCTGGGGGGAAATTTGATGGATAATTTTTTAACTTGACCATTATAATTACTTCATATCTTCCTTGTTAGATCTGCTTCTCCACCTTTTTTTTTTGTATTTTCCTTTTTTCCCCCATTTTTATCTTGCATGTGCTACCTACAAGGGATTTATGATTATGTTTTCTTTTTTTCCCAACTCAGCGTCTACAGAAGGTCCCAATGAGCCAGGAAATGCCTCAAAGGCAGGAAAAGTAAAGAATAGTAAGAGAGAGAGACCTAGATCTATGATTTGCCCCTGAGAATTTGAGAGTGCCCCATAACAGCAAGAGAATTTCTTGGAGGCAAGAATTCCACTTCAAAGACATTATTTCACTGATCCTTATAATTCTTGTGTGAATCAGTTAGGAGCTGTCTTTTCATGTTCATTAAGATTAAGAAATGGGGGGGGTGGCATGGCTAGGTGGCGCAGTGGATAGAGCACCAGCCCTGGAGTCAGGAGTACCTGAGTTCAAATCCAACCTCAGACACTTTAATAATGACTTAACTGTGTGGCCTTGGGCAGGCCACTTAACCCCATTGCCTTGAACAATTAAAAAAAAAAGGTTAAGAACAGGAATTGAATTTAGATCTTCTGAATTTAAATTTAGTGATTTTTCTACTGTAGGATATGGAATAAATATTAAAATTTTCTTCTTGTCTCCAAAGGGTAAAAACTAGAATCAAAAGTTGGAAGTTCCTTAAATAAAAATAAAATGAAAAAAAAAGTTGGAAGTTCCAGAGAAGTGGATTTTGCTTGGAAATAAGGAAAAACTTTTTAATAATTAGAGCTATCAAAAAATGGAATGTGTTATGCCAGAAGCTAATGGGGGGGGGTAAGGTTGGATGACTACCCAGGTATATGGTTGATGTAATTCATACTGTGGTAGGAATGGACTAGATGACTTTGGAGTTTCCTTCCAGGACTAAGAATATATGATTCTGTGATTCTATAGCAACAGTGGGAGTTGGGAAATGGAAAAGTTTTTGAACTGACATTAGGTTTGGGATCTACTGTTAAGACATTGAGTAAGAACACCCTGAGAGCTAAAGTTATTGCAAGGTTATACTCGGATATTTTCCTTCATAAATTACAGATGCCTTCCAGCTTAGTTTTTCTTCTTTGGGAATTGTTTTCATTAATGTTCTTTGCTGCTGTTTGTTTCAGCTAAAATTTCTTATAATTACCTTCTGCAGCTCAGAAATCCATCTTTTCTTCTAGCCACTAGAAAGAGAAAAATAAATATTCTGTTCAATGTCAGTAAAACAGTAAAAGAGGGTTATTTGTATTTATTGTTTAGAAAATCAAAGAAACTTACTTGAATAAAAATAAATTCCTCTTCTTTCTGGAAAAAAAAAAAGAAAATCAAAGAAACTCAGAGCAAGTTAGAAAGAACCACATCTAACCCAATACTCTCCTTTAATAGTTGAGGAAACTGAGAACCAGATTGAAAAAATAACTTTCTGAGGTCACAAAGATAATATATTGAGGAGATGAGATTTGAATCCAGGTCCTCTAATGTCAAGTCTAATGTTCTTTCCTGAATACATGGTTGCCTATTCTTTCTGACAGAAACAAAGAGAGGGAGAAGGCTTCAATCCTCATCATAACTCATATGTGCTGGTTGTCTGAGGTCAAAATATCATTATAAATCTCTTTGTGGGGAAAAAACAAAAAGTCAGTGGCAGTTTGTGACATTTTTAGTGCCCTTTTAAAGGGGCTTAGTTTGAATGATATATTGCTTTACATGAACCATATTTATAGAATTTGTTTAACCAGTTGTTTATAGATTGTTGACAGATTGATTTAATTATTTTTGGTGACTAAGCTATTCTGTTACTTGTTAATAGATAATTCTGGGTCTTAAGGTCTATAAATAAAATCTGAACTCTTTAGTGTTGGCGGTAGATGCAATATTTGTGACAGTTACACTTTCATAGCTTGGGGCCTTCAATCCAAATTTTCCTCAGAGAAAATTGGGAGGACCTGTGTTCTAGGAGCAAAATCCTTACCCTACAAAGGCTAGGCTAGTTTTTTTTTTTTTAACAATACTGAGAAAAGTGTTTGGAGAGTTTATAGACTCAAGGGACTGAAAATCAAATTATTGGCATCATTTCTTGATGGCTTAAGTACCAAAAAACAGCACAAAAAAAGTCAGAAATTTGTCCCAGTTTTATTTTTAATGGCAGATGAGTATAGCCAATACAGAAGTAGGAAAACTGTACCCAACTGAATTAATAATGTATCCTTGTTAAATATCCTTTCTATGCTATGGCTAAATAAACTCATTTTAATAATTATTAGATTATCGCTAGGACAACCCTAGGAGACTGGCTATGGACAATGTTATCCCCATTCAGAGAAAGAAAAACAAAACAAACAAAACAAAACAAAACAAAAAACCCATCACAATCTGAATGAACGCTACATTTACTTTTTTTTAAATTTCTCTTATGTATTTCTTTCCTATCTCATCATTTTCTTTCTTTTTCCTTAATCCCAATTCCTCATACTGAAAATGACTAATCTGTCTGTTATCATGTTAAACACAAATGTGTATGTACAATATTCACTTGGAAATTATGTAACTTAAAACTATGCAAATATATGTGGATAAATGTTGAAAAACTTTTATAACATGTAATTGAAAAATAAAATATCAATTCAAAAAAATTATTAGATAATCTACAAGCATCTCATTAAATTCTATTTTTTTAAGGTTTTTGCAAATGGGGTTAAAGTGGCTTGCCCCAAACCGCACAGCTAGGTAATTATTAAGTGTCTGAGGCTAGATTTGAACTCAGGTCCTCCTGACTCCAGGGTCAGTGCTCTATCCACTGCACCACCTAGCTGCCCCTTAATTCTAGTTCTGAAGCTGAAGCAAAAGACTGATTTGAATTAGACTCAGTGTGCCTACTAAAGCCCAACTCTCAAAATCCATTTCAACATAGCTGGTAGCTATGTGTGAAATTTGTGACAAGAAGGCTACAAACCCACAAGGCCCTGGATTAAAATGGAATTGGGAAATATGAAATAAAATAAATAAAAATACAATAACCAGGGGCAGGTAGGTGACATGGTGGATAGAGCACAGGCCCTGGAGTCAGGAGGACCTGTGTTCAAATTCTGACCTCATACACTTAATAATTACCTAGCTGTGTGACCATGGGCAAATCATTTAACCTCATTGCCCGCCAAAAAACCTGAAAAAAACCAATAAGCATAAATAATGTTAATTTGTGGCTTTCTAAATCAATATATGGCTCTCAGGGATCAGTTTCTATTTGAATTTGACAATACTGAGTAATGAATAGAGCACTAGATTTGGAAAGAGAGGATCAGGGTGCAAGTTCTAGCTTTTCTGCTTACTACTACCTATGGGACTTTATAGTCTCAGACTTTGGTTTTTTCATTTATAAAAATGACAGTTTAGATAAAAAGATCTCTGAATTTCCCCTCTAGTTCCAGGTTCCATGACATCATGGCATGCTGGGTTTCTATAGGCAATGTCAATAGGGCAATTCTAATACAAATTAAAATTTAAATGCTTTATGTTATGTTATGGGATTATAAGGGAAGGAAAGATTCTTTCTACATGTTGGACTCAGGAATGACTTCATGGAGGAAGTTGCATCTGAATTAGTCCCAGAAGGATAGAAAGGTTTTTGGTACTTTTACCAAACCAGAAAGTTATTGGGTATGGGTTTTGAAACAATAAATTTATATTTTTAATCTCAAATCCACTCTAGTTTGGAAAGACTGGTGGCAATCAGAGTGATGCCACTGCTATTAGTCACTGCTGTTCATGGAGATCAAGTTGTAAAAGAGTTATAATCTCCACTGCTAGACAAAATAGTCAAATTGACAAAAACAAATAAAAAAAATAAAACCAAATACCTGCTCTTGTAAGGAATATGGACAGAAGCAGTCTCTTACCTAAGCTACCACTGAAATAATAAACAAATAGGAGACCTCTCCAGTAGTCAACTTAATAAGCAGAAGAACAGGTTAAACCACTCTCAGCAAATGGAATTCAGAGTCACTCTGACCTAAAGAGATATAACCCTTCCTTGTCAAAGCAGTTCTGAAAAGGCTAGCCTCTTTAATAGGCTTCTCTGAGCCAGGGCTTCCTGTAGGGCAGAGACCCAACACTCAGCCAGAGCTGCTGCTAAAACTAGGTAAAACAAGGGTGCCCCGGATCCCCTGTGAGCTGTTGGAAAGCCTTTCTGAACAGAGCCACACCAATGCAGGTGCTCAGGGTTTGTTGGGTATTCAGTTTAGTAATTGGGAGTGAAAATCTACCTGAGGTTTTTTGCTTATTTTTTAAACACAATTGCAAACATCAAAGTTGCAGCTGAACCTCATAAAAAATAAATAGGAGATAGGGAAGCCTGTTGCCACTTTAAACTTTTCAAGTTTCTAGATGAAATTTGCACAATTATATATATCAGACAACTTAAGTCTTAGAATATGAAATCCTTTGTAAAGTACTATATCAATGTTAAGTTGCTATTAGCAGTATTTCGGTGTTCATCCATCCAACAAAAAGGTATTGCATTATTTATGTGACATTGTAGCTCATTATATCAAAGAGGTTTTGAAGAGGCATAAGCAGGTGAAGAAGAATATAATGAACTCATTGCATACAACACAACAAAATACAAAGAAAACCTTTAAATAGGGAGTGGAAAAGTACTTTTAACTCTAGGAAAGTCCAACCCAGCTACATGGTTGACTCTATGAAAACTGAGCTTCTCTTTGACACTCCCTTAAGATTTAAAAGGTGACTAAGTATTAAAATGGTTTTTATAAAAAAGAATTACTATTTACTTGGTATCTGAAGAAAAACACTTCTCTTCATTAGGAGAAGCTTGTTTTTAGCCCTTTCCACTGGAAATTAGGTTCACAGAATGTTGAGAATAGAAGGAAAGAAAATTAGAGACAATTATGTTAAGCTTCAAGTGTTTTCAAGATAAGGAATCTAGAACTCAGAGAACTAAAATCACTTACTAAGATTCACATGGCTAATTATGATAGAGGTAGGACTCAAGCCTAGGTCTTCGCAATCTTAAGTCTAATGCTCTTTTCACTATATTATGATTCTTCCCTTTTGATTAAGGACAACTGCTTCTCCTGAAGTTGGAAAAAAATTTAAAATACAGAAAAAATTTACAACTATTCCAGCCAAAGAGATTCAGTAACAGAGGCCTCTTTCAGTTTTTGACCATTTATCTTATGATCGCCTGCTTCCCTCCCCTCCCCCATACCTGTAATATATATATATTTTAATCTCTGCCTTGCAGAGTCCCCATTCCTTCAAGCTCAGCTGGGGTATACCTCTGTGAAGCCTTCTCTGATTCCCTCTACCCCCACCCCCCACTTCCTAGTCATTTTCAGTCATGAATTTTCCTTGTACTAAGAAATAACAGAACTAAATATGGAACAACTGATTGTGTTAAGATTGGAAAAAGAAGTATAACAAGGTTATAGATTGTCATCTATTTTATTTGACTTATATGCAAAATACATCATGGGAAATGCCAGAATAGATGAATCAAAAGTTTGAATTAAGATTGCCAGAAGAAATATCAACAATCTCAGATATGCAGATGATACCACTCTAGTGGCAGATAGTGAATAAGAATTTAGAAGCCTCTTAATGAGGATGAAAGAGGAGAGTATAAAAACTGGCTTGAAGTGGAAAAAAAATAGGAACTAAGATCTTGGCAACTAGTCCCTTCAATCCTGGCAAATAGAGGGGGGGAAAAAGTGGAAGAGACAAATTTTAGGTTCTTGGGCAAAAAAAAAAAATTACTTCAGACAGTGACTATAGCCATGAAATTAAAAGATGCTTGTGTCTTGGAAGGAAAGCAATGGCAAATCTGAACAGCATACTAAAAAGCAAAGACATCACCTTACTAACATAGGTCGATATCTTCAAAGATAACGTTTTTTCCTGTAGCAATGAATGACTGTGAGAGTTGAACTTCAAGGAAAGTTGAGTATCACAGAATCAACACTTTTGAATTGTGGTGCTGGAGGACTTAAGAATCCCTTGGACAGCAAGGAAATCACATCAGTCAATGCTTAAAGAAATCAATTCAGCCTAGTTGCTGGAAGGGCAAATACTGAAATTGAAGTTATACTTGGCCACATAATGAGAAAACAGGGCTCTTTGGAAAAGTCCCTAATGTTGGGAAAGATTGGAGACAAAAGGAATAAGGATGAGATGGATAAATAGTGTCTCAGAAACAACAAATGTGAACTTGGACAGACTTCCAAGAGACTGCAGGATAGAAGGATTTATCCATGGAATGACAGAGTTGTATAGAACTGAGCAATAAAATCTACACTTGTTTGAATACAAGCTGCATTTTCCTTGGTAGAATGTAAGCTCCATGAAGGCAGGGACTCATTCTTTTTTTTTTTTTTTAGGTTTTTAGGTTTTTGCAAGGCAAATGGGGTTAAGTGGCTTACCCAAGGCCACACAGCTAGGTAATTATTAAGTGTCTGAGATATCCCCTTTGTTTTTTTTAAATCTTACCATATCAGGGGTGGCGAGATGGTGCAGTAGATAGAGCACCAGCCCTGGAGTCAGGAGTACCTTAGTTCAAATATGGTCTCAGACACTTAATAATTACCTAGCTATATGGCCTTGGGCAAGCCACTTAACCCCATTGCCTTGCAAAAACTAAAAATAAATAAATCTTACCATATTCAAATTTCTTCTTTGTAGTAGGTGCTTAATAAAATATCCAATTATATTACTCTGTTAACTGGTAAAAATTCTGGATTTACTTTTGCTGTTTGTTTTTAATGGACATTTATATAGTAACTCATTTTGTACAGGAAGCTTATTTGAGTCTCACTACAATCTTGTGAAGTACCTATGATCAGTACCATCTCTGTTTTACAGGTGAGAAATCTGAGATTTAAGGAAGCTAAATGACTTGTCAGTTTGGAATCAGAAGCCCTTAGTTTGAATCATGGCTTTCTATTTATTACTTTTATAATAAACTTAACCACATGACATAAAAATCCTGGGGCCTTGGTTTTCTCCAGTAAAAATCAGAGAAGTGGGTTGAACTTTGTGATTCCTTCCCTCTAAATTCTATGATCTTAAAATCTCAGGTCAAGCATGAGTTGCTTCATTTCATGTTCATCTTGATATATTTCCCAAACAGGTGTGTCTTTCTACAAAGATCAGAGTCAGGTTGACTAGCCCATGAACAAAAGTTCATTAACCATCCAACTCCCTCCTCAGGAGGTGTTTAACTCATCAAGCCAGTTTTGTTTTCTATTATTGCTTTGAGTTAATTACTAACCTGCCTCTACAAGTTAGACTGGTAAGGTTGATTAAGTTGGATTGGGCAGGAGTGGTCCATGGCCACCTCCCCCATCACCCAACAGCCATTCCTACTATTATTTTTATCTTTTGGTACTTTAGTTTCTCTGTTAGGCAAAACTTAATTTACTTCCTACTTCATTCAAGATAACCTCACATCACTCAAGAATAGTATCAGGATTTGATCGATACAACCCAGGAATTATACCAAATATAAAATAAGAAAAGCATGTGTAGAGTACAGTAGTAAGCTCTAGAATAATGATGCTTTCTTTTTTTGAATTGAGTTAATCCTCTTGTCTTTCAAGCAGATAGATACAGTCTGATCTCTTTTTTTCTCCCAGTAATCAAATGACATCCACTCACTCTTATTTGGTTCTAACCCGGCTGACCAGGGCATGAGTTTACATAGTGTGGACCCAGAACAGACACCACACTGACATCAGTTACTTTATTGGCTTCACATATGAGATAGAAAAAATGGTTCTTGTCCTCAGAGATCTTGAAATCAAGATTTTAGCAAAGTCTTATGCTCTCCTTATGGTGCAGCTGGAGAGATGACCTAGATCAGGAGTCCGGCTGTCCCTGAGAGACAAATCTGGCACTGTTGCCTGTTTTTATAGAACCCAAGAGCTAAGAATATTTTAAACAAAATGAAACTATACTACATAAATTAAGGGAACAAAGTGATCCCTGAGCAATCGTAAAATTAAATAGATTTGGAACTGGTAAAGTGACCAGACTCAAAGAATAATGATTAGAAGTTTAATGTCAATTTAGGACGATGTCTTCACTGGAGTGCCCTAGACAGAAGTCCTGGGCCTTGTACTATTTATTTCATTGTTTTTTAATCACTGGCTCAAATAAAGGCATAAATACCATTCTCTCAAACTGCTGATGATACAAAGCTGGGAGGAATAATATAGACATCAGATGGTTGATTCTGGATCTCAAACTCTAAGTAAGCAAGCTATAAAATTAAATGTAATAGACAAATATAAAAAAATCCTAATGCTTAGATTTTAAAAATTAACTTTATAAGTACAGTATATGAGAGACGAGACTGTATAGCAATTCATGTGAGCTAGTTATCTTTGAACTCTTACATTTATGTGGAGTGCAGTGGTAAGAAGAAAAGGAGGAACAGATTTGTTATTACTGGCATATTTGGCTACAGTTTTTCCTGACTTACATATTCATTATGAGATAGTGCTTAGAAAAAGCTAAAAAAGTTTAACACAATCTTGAGTTGTTGTTAAGAAAGGGAGAGAATCTAGGAGGCAAGATGTAACATTGTGCCTCCTCATCAAAGTCTGCTCTGCTCAGAGTATTTCTGCAGTACTGTTTTCTGTCATATTTTAAAAGGAAGGAGATTGATAAACCAGAGTATATCTAGAGAAGAAACAATATCCTGGGATCTGATATTACTCAATTACTCAAATGGATCTGGGATCTGGGGGATAGGATGGGGAGAAGGAATCTATCAAATATGTGGGGACCTTCTTTAATTACTTTTGACACCTTGGGGTGCTGGGATATAAAGATGCAAACAGAACAGTTCTTGACTTGAAGAAATTTCTTTTCCACAGGGAGATACAATAGAATGGTGGAAGGTCTAGGGATAATGCTGTATTGGCATCAGTTAAAAAGACTTGGAATTTTTAGCTTAGAAATAAGAAGAATTTGAGAGGACTTTTCCCCTCCATTTCTGAGGGATTGACTCATGGAATAAAGATTTTTGCTTATTCTGCTTTTCTCCAGAAGCATAACTGGGAGGATTTGGTAGAAGTTGGAGAAAGGTTTATTTTATGGAAAAGCTCCTCAATAAAGAGAGCTATTCCAAAATAGAATGAATTGCCCCAGAATGTGTCTCCCCTTACATGATGGATTCAAGCAGGGGTATGCAAGAGTTGGAAAGGAGATTGTTAAATTTTTAGTGTGAATATGTATACTTTTGAAGTTGACACACTATAAAACAGAACTGAATTTCTTTTGTTGATTGCCTGGGTTTAGCAGAGTGATGGAGAAAATATTAACAATATAGATTAAACTTAAAAGTGTGTCAAAGGGGCCAGCAGGGTGATGCAGTAGATAGAGCACCAGCCCTGGAGCTAGGAGGACTTGAGTTCAAAATTCAGCTTCAGACATTGGCAAGTCACTTAGCACCAATTGCGTCAAAAAAAAGTGTTCCCAGCACACCTTTTTTTCCTTTTTTTTTCTTAGCTGGTACTAAAACACTTACCAGCACATTTTTTGACTTCAAGCAAAGGTTGGATAACTACTTGTCAGAAATGTCAAAAGGATTCTTCTTCATGGATCCATTTGGAAGATGCCCAATGATGTCCTTTCTGACTCCAAGATTCTGAGATTCTATGAGGAGAAATACACTTTCAACTCTATTTTGACTGACCATATTTTCCTGAGATGGGAAGTTGGAGAACATAATCTCTAAGGTGCTTTCCAACTGTAAGATTCTATGATCCACTTTGTGAATCTAAACTAAGCTGGTGACTCATTAGTCTACATTGTAATGAAAAATGCTTTGAAGTTTATCTACAGCTTGGAGTCTGCAGTCCTTTCCTGGACGAATTACAGCCTTGAGCCCTGACAGGTTATCTAAACTTTAGGGGGATGTGATAGAAGAAAAAGAACAGGCTTCTCATTGCTACCTTGGCTTTGTCTATAGCACCAATCAGCCCCTGCTACTGCAATTACCCAGTTCAGCCCAAGAGCAATAGTGAACCTGCCTCCGTCTCATCTTCTCCCATCCTGTCCAATCCCTATTCTTGTCCTTAGTCCTGGTTTCTCATTCTATAATGATTGACTGAAAATGTAGTTACATAAGTTGACTTTTCTGTAGTGTATGTCCACAGATAAATTATGAGAATTGCTCTCTTTCTTTGTTCTTCACTCTAGGCTGTTGCCACAGCAAATGGCTATAGCTATAACAAAAGTTATGGTTTTAATAAGAAGCCTGCTACTTTATTTCTTTTGTCTTTTTAAAGTTTTATTTTAAAATTCTCATTGTCCTTTTGTTTTTTATATAACATTTGTTTCCAAATACATTTCTAACCTTCCTTGAGTCATTCTAACCAATACATCAACTTAATTTCTATGTAACATTTCACTTCCTTGACCTACCATGTTGTCAAGGAAAGACTCATCTATCAACTGGAGTCAAGCTTGGTCATAATAATTACTGTCTGATATTTTTTTCTTCCTTTGCTTTTTTATTTCTGTCACAACTCCCCAATTAATCCTAGTCCAGCAATTTGTATCTATCCATCACCCTTTTTCCTACTAAACTTTGGCTCTAACTTCACTTCTTCCATTCCTTTGGTATTACTTTCAACTGTACTATGATCAATTTATGTATTAGTGATGATAACTTACATTTTAGATGTTTCATAGTTGGTTAAAACTTTAATATTATCTTGTTTAGTTCTCTGACAATCCTGAGATAGGTACCATAAATAATATTTTTGATATTTAGCTGACAAAGGTGGTATTATATGCTTGTCCTTCATTCTCAAAGAAGACCATGACATCAGGGAGGTGATGCCATGACAAGCACACAAAATGGATTTGAGTGATGGGGTACTGTGCTAAATCACCAGTTTCACTTTCTCCTCCAGAGACATTTGGGTCCAGTGGCCAAATATGAATCAGGATGAGTGAAGGTGGACCTGATTGCAAGACAGTCAGGGTTAAGTGAATCTCCTGAGATCACATAGCTAGTGTTGTATTTCCCTCATATATAAGACACTCCTAAATTTTGAGCACAAAGACAAAAAAATACAAAAAAGCAGAGCCTATATTTGAACTCCCATTCTCCTGATTCCAAGGCCAGTGCTCTATCCACTGTGCCATACAGGACTGACCAGGAAGACATGGGTTCCAATACTTCCTCTGACATATGCGGATTCTGCAACCTGGATAACTCAGTTAACTCTCAGCTCTCTAGGTAACTGTCTAAGATCAAGTTTCTCAACCTGGTGCCTGTAAACTTAAAAAAAATGGACTTACTTTTGTAATTTCATATATCTTATTTTATGAATTTTATTTTATTTTTTTTTTAGGTTTTTTGCAAGGCAAACGGGGTTAAGTGGCTTGCCCAAGGCCACACAGCTAGGTAATTATTAAGTGTCTGAGACTGGATTTGAACCCAGGTACTCCTGACTCCAAGGCCGGTGCTTTATCCACTACACCACCTAGCCGCCCCCCTATTTTATGCATTTTAAAATATTCTGAGGAGTCCATGGGTTTTACCAGATTGCCAAAGGAGTTCATGACACAAAACAAGCTAAGAACCCCTCCTCTCAGACTATAAGTTATAAAGAGGGTACCAGCTTGCACTGGGAGAGGGAGTGTCCTCACCTGAGAGTTCCTGATATTGATGAAATGCCAGTTCTAGCCCCTGACCCTATTTTAAAATTAAACAAGCTATGGATTAGCAAGAACCAACAAAAGTTCACACATTAAATTAGAGATAGAATTCAAACTGGATTCTGGTTCTAAGGATAATAGGAGGCAGAAAGAATCTTATTTTCTCAGATATGCTGACTAAATGTTAATAATTTGGAATATATTCTTCTCTATATGCCTAGCTTCTGCTTCCTTTGGGGTTGGGAGTTCCTGGTGCTGCACTGGATATAACTATGCTTTCATTAGGACACAGTATGGAATCCAGATGCAGTAATGACTAAATATCAGTTTAAACATATGTATTTTTCTTCAGTTTTATTACTTTTTATAACTTCATTCTTTTCTTGAATTTAGAAAAGGGTTTTCCATTTTTTATCACCTTTAATGCCAAATTCATGAAATTTACCTATATATTAGTTGATACTTGCAGTTATATTTGAACAAGCTCTATAAGTCATCCCACATGTGTATGTCTTACTTTCTCAACTATGATGAAATATTCATTACATATAGAGTCTATTTTTGTTTCTTGTATATAAGTTAGCAGTAACTTAGCAAGTTCAATAGGTATTCAATGAATATTGTTGACTTATTCCATGGCATCAATGATCTAGAGAACAGCTTTACAATAATAACATCGACTGTCATTAAAATTAATCAGTTACTCAGTAAACACTTATTATTAATAAACTTTTATTGTCTCTTAAATCAATGAATTAGTAAATTTGGGGGGGTGGTCTGCACTATTCTGAAAAGATTATTTTTGAGATTATCCCATCTCTTCAAGCTAACATCCCAAGTGGAATTCTTTAACTAGGGTCTGTAGGTTCATGAAGAGATTTCAGAGGATATATGAACTTGAATAGGAAAATTGCTATTTTTTTCAATAACCACTAACTAATATTTAGCTCTTTCTGCAATTATGAAAATTGTTCACATGAAAAATGTCATTATTAATTAGAGCAATGAAAATTAAAACAATCTGAGACTTTTGGAGCCAAGATGGTAGAGTGAGCAAGGAACTCTCAGAATTCCTCCCAAATTCCCCTACAGGGAGACCCCATGCCCAAGTATAAGCCAGAAAGGCAGCATACCCTTCAAAGGAAGCAAGCAGCTAATCCCCGAAGCCCAGTGAAAGTCAGCAGTAAAACCCAGAACCCTAACACAAAAAGCTTGGGAAAGTGCAGGAACAGAGTCCAACTCTTATAGAAAAACACCAAGTCACAAAAAAAAAGCATTAAATATGAGCAAAAAAAGGAGCATAACTATAGAAAGTTACTCTGGTGATAGGGAAGATCAAAGCATAAAGGTAGATGAGAACAATAGTGTCAAAATGGCTACATGTGAAGATTTTTTAAAAATGTAAATTAACCTCAACCCCCCCTCCAAAAAAATTCCTGAAAGAACTTAAAATCAATTATAGAAAGAAAATTAGAGGAGGCACCTAGATGGTGCAGGGGATAGAGCATCAGCCCTGGAGTTAGGAGGATTTGAGTTCAAATTCTACCCCAGACACTTAATAATTACACAGCTGTGTGACCTTAGGCAAGTCACTTAACTATATTGCCTTTAAAAAGAAAAGAAAAGAAAAGAAAGGAAAAGAAAAGAAAAGAAAAGAAAAGGAAAGAAAAGAAAAGAAAATTGCCCTGATATATTAGAACCAAAGGACAAAAGAGAAATTAAAAGAATTTACTGATTACCACCTGAAAGAAATCTCAAAAGGAAAACTCCTAGGAGCACTATAGCCAAATCCCAGAGATCACAGATCAAGAGGAAAGTAAAGTAAGCAGCAAAAAAAAAAAAAAAAAAAAAAAAAAAAAAAAAAAAAATCAAATATTATAGAGCTAAAGTAAGGATTCTGTAGAATTTGATTGCTTCCACATTAAAGTACTGGAGGGACTAGAAAATATTACAGAAGGCTAAAGAGTTAAGATCACAACCAAGAATCACCTACCCAGGATAATTAAATATACTCTTTTAGGAGGAAAAAATAACCATTTAACAAAATAGAAGACTTTCAAGCATTTTTTTTAAAATTTTATTTATTTGAGGCAATGGGATTAAGTAACTTGTCCAAGGCTACACAGGCAATTATTAAGTGTCTGAGGTCAGATTTGAACTCAGGTACTTCTGACTCCAGGACTGGTGGTCTACCCAAAGCACCACCTAGCTGCCCCCTCAAGGATTTCTAATTAATAGACCAGAACTGAATAAAAAATCTGACCTTCATATACAAATCTCAAGGCAAACATAAAGAGGTAAAAAAGTACAAGAGAAAACATAAAATGCAATAAGATTAAACCGTTTAAATTTCTATATGGCAAGATAATATTTGTAACTCTTACCTTTATTACTCTATGAACAATTAGAGTATATGAAGACAGAAGGTATGATGAGATGATACCCCCAAAAAACAAAATAAAGAGATGAGAAAGAAAATTGCACTGGAAGAAGGAGGGGAGGGAGGATTGAATGGGGCAAATTGAAAGAAGTTTGCAAAAGCTATTATAATTGAGGGGAAGATGGGGAGTGGGGGACAAAGCTTAAATTTAACTTTCATCAAAATTGACTCAAAGAGAGAATAATATTCACACTCACTTAGATATAAAAATTGGTTTTACCTTATAAAGAAGTAGGAAGGGATGGGAATACTAGAAGGGGGAAAGGTAGAATTGATAAAAGGTAGTGTATATTGGGGAAGGTAGTGATCAGAAATAAAACATTTGTAAGGAGAGAAAGGATGGAGTCTGAGAGAGAGGTGTATAAACAAAAAAAAAGCATGGAGGGAAATATACAATTAGTAATCATAACTTTAAATGAGAAAGGGATGAACTCACCTCAAAAATGGAAACAGATATCATAATGGATTAAAAACTAGAATCCTACAATATGTTGTTTACATATGAAGCTCAGAGATACACTCAGGGTAAAGGGCTGAAGAAGCTATTATGCTTCAGCTAAAGCAAAGAAAAGCAGGGGTAGCAATCATCTCAGACAAAACAAAAGCAAAAATCTAGTTAAAAGAGCTAAGAAAGAAACTATATCTCACTAAAAGGTATCATAAACAATGGAGTCATATCAATACTAAACAATATAAACCTATAGCTAAGCTAAACCAAATGGCATAGTAACTAAATTTTTGAAGAAGCTGAATGAGTTGAATGAGGAAATAAATAAAACTATACTAGTAAGGGATCTCAACTTTCCCCTCTCAGAACTCAGATAAATCTAACCAAAAGAAAAAAATAAACAAGAAAGAAGTTAAGGAGGTATATGAAATTCTTTAAAAGTTAGATATGATATCTCTGAAGAAAACTGAATGATAGAAACGAATGTACCTTTGCTTAGAAGCATGACACTTACCCAAAAATTGATAATTTATTAAAATGTAAAGTTCACAACCAAATGCAGAAAAACAAATTGTAAATGTATACTTTTCACATTATAATACAATCAAAATTACATCCAATAGTGGAAAATGGAAAGAAATATTAAAATTAATTGTAAATTAAATAATAAAATTCTAAAAATCCTAAAAAATTATAAATAAAATCCTAAAAAATGAATTCTAAAAAATAAATTATAAAGAAATTGGCAATTTCATTAAAGAGAATGACAACAATGAGACAACATACCAAAATATAAGGGATGGAGTAAAAAATCATATTTAGAGGAAAACTTATATCTCTAATGTCTAATATCAATAAAAACAGATAAAAACCAGACTCATAAATTGGGCATGCAACTAGAAAAAAAAAATTAAAAATCTACAGTTAACCTACATTAAATTGGAAATCCTGAAAAATAAGGAAATAAAACTATACTAGTTAAGGGATCTCAATTTTCCCCTCTCAGAGCTCAGATAAATCTAACCAAAAAAATAAACAAGAAAAAAGTTAAGGAGGTATATGAAATTCTTTAAAAGTTAGATATGGTATCTCTGAAGAAAACTGAATGATAGAAACAAATGTACCTTTGCTCAGAAGCATATGACACCTACCCAAAAACTGACGATTTATTAAAATGTTAAAAGTTGACAACCAAATGAAGAAAAGCAGAAATTGTAAATGTATACTTTTCACATTATAATGCAATCAAAATTACATTCAATAGTGGAAAATGGAAAGAAAGATTAAAAATTAATTGGAAATTAAACAATCAAATCCTAAAAAATCCTAAAAAATTATAAATCAAATCCTAAAAAAAAGAATTCTAAAGAACAAATCATAAAAAAATGACAGTTTCATTAAAGAGAATGACAACAATGAGACAACAAAACCAGATTAATAAATTGGGCATGCAACTAGAAAAAAAGAACAAATTGAAAATCTACAGTTAACCTACATTAAATTGGAAATCCTGAAAAATCAAAGGAGAGATTAATAGAGTAAGAAAATGAAGTAATAAATTAAACTAGAAGCTGATTTATGAAAAAAATAGATAAACCATTGGTTAATTTGATTTAAAAAAGTAAAGAAGAAAACCAAGAGCTCGAAAAAAAAATCAAAATCTATGTGGAAAGACAAAACCTCCAGGATATTAAGGGAATCAATGAAAAAAAAAAGTGAAAGAAGGTGGTCTAGCCAGATCAAATCTCAAACTATTATAAAGTGGTAATTATCAAAACAATCTGTCAATGGCTAAGAAATAACCCGTGGATCAGTGGAATAGATTCAAGGTGGTAGAAAGGGAATTGTATTTATAATCAAATAACCTGAGTCTGAATCCTGACCCTGTCACTTATTTTGTGACCTTGGACAATTCACTTAACTTTGAGGAGCTAATTTCTTTCTTTCTTTTTTTTTTTTTTTTGGCAAGGCAAATGGAGTTAAGTGGCTTGCCCAAAGCCACACAGCTAGGTAATTAAGTGTCTGAGACCGGATCTGAACCCAGGTACTCCTGACTCCAAGGCCGGTGCTTTATCCACTATGCCACCTAGCCTCCCCGAAACTAACAAATATTAAAAGAGATGTGGGAAAATTGATACTGGAATTGTTGCTAGAATTGTGAACTACTCCAACCATTCCTGACAGCAATTTGGAACTTGCCCAAAGGGCAATAAAACCGTGCATACCCTTTGACCCAGGTCTGTATCCTTCAGAGATCATAAAAAAAAAGGTAAAAGAATCTGTACAAAAATATTTATTGTAGCTTTTTAAAAAAACAGCTAAATAGTGGCAAAAATTTGGAGAATGACTGAACAAATTGTAGCACATGATTATAATGAAATACTATTGTGCTCTAATAAATGATGAGCATAATAGTAATTTATTTATTTGTTTTTGAATTTTACCATTTCCCCCCAATCTTGCTTCCCTCCCCCCACCCCCCACAGAAGGCAGTCTGTTAGTCTTTACATTGTTTCCAAAGCGTAATAGTTTTGAAGAAACTTAGATTTATTTGAACTTATGCCAAGTAAAGTGAATAGAACCAGGAGAATATTTATACAATAACAATCATATAGCAAGGAAGATCAACTATGAATGATCAAAGACAACTGATTCCAGTGGACCCATGATGAAAAATGCTATCTACTTCCTGAAAGAGAACTGTTGAACTTTGAATGTAGACTGAAGTTTTTCAACTCTATTTTTCGTGTTTATTTTTTTGTCTTTGTGTTTTCTCTTGTAACATAACATGGCTAATATGACAATATTTTGTATGACTACACATGTATAATTAATAAAGAGGTGGAGAAGGGGTGGTAGGGAAGGAGAGAATTTGGTACTCAAAAATTTAAAAATAAATGTTAAAAAATTATACACGTAATTGGAAATATTAACAAAATAAAAATATTTTACAAAACTTTATTGTTGTGTAATAAGTTTGTTCTGGCCTATTTTTCTCAGCTACATCTCCTCCTAGGGATATTAGAGGTCTCCTGAGAGTGTTGAGAATATCTCTTCTCTTACCAAGTACCTTTTGTTCTAGTCCCTACTAGTTGTATCTTCCCCACTATCTGGTTCCGGGAGGAGTGTGCAATTTGCATTTTCAAAAGGGATATATAATATTTACCTTCTCCCAATGCCTCCAAGGCATACTCTCATTCATCCTATTTTGTTCTATGGGGAGAGTGAGATCTAACCTAACTCAATTCCTATAACCCAAGTTCATGTCCAAATTTGGTATAAATGCAGTATGTCACGCCAAATTATATTGTCCCAGTTTCTGCTGAATTGGATCTCAAAGTTCACTCCTGAAGAGCATTCCTTTATCCTTTGGGCATTGATGCTGAGCTATCTTCAAAAAACCAGGAAACTGAAATGTAGCTCTTTTGTCTTAAAATGAAATATAAAATGTTTGTCTTAAATGAAATGAAAAAAATAACAAAGAAGGAAAATAACCGAAACCTGCATTTGGCTATGTAGAGCACAGACAAAAAGAAAATTCTCAAAAAGATTAAACTGAGACTGACTCAGGGTTTTTTGAAGATGACCCCAGTTTTAGCTATGCAATAAATAAAACATTCCTCTAAGTGTGAATTTCCACATGGGTAGACATTGCTATAGATGCTTTTTGCACCAGGCCTGTTACATTGAGAAAGGGTCCCTAGGCTTCCTAAGGGGTCTATGACCCAAAATAAATTTACAAACCCCTGTCCTAGAATATCTCTCTTTTCACCTTTTGAAAGAGAAGTCTTTCCTTACAGTCTTTTTTTCCCTTCTTAGAAGAGCATTTTCAAATGCATAAATTAATAAATATGTATTCACATCCAGGGAAACACCAAAAATTCCCAACTCCCACAAGAGGCAGAAGTCAGTAATGCAGAGATAAAGAATATTCAAATTACCAATCTCTGCACTCCTAAACTCCTCATAATATGACTTCTTTCCTGTTTATTACTTCTCTCTCCCAAATTTCCAGTGATGTAGTAATTACAAGACTAAATTGAATTGTCTTTTTTGGGTCCTCATTCTATTTGAACTATCTATTGCATTTTACATTGTGTTCTGCTCCCTTTTTCTAACTCAATCTTTTTGACTTTGTTGTCTATAACTCTCCAACAACAGCAGCTACAACAAACAGCTAATATTTATATAGCAATTTATAAAATTTATAAACTATTTAACAAATATCTCATTTTTCTCCTCATACCAACTCTGAGAGCTAGTAATACAGGTAATGAAACTGAGGCAGAAAATGATTATGTGACTTGCCTAGAGTCACACAGCTAATAAGTGTCTAAGGCTAGATTTGAACTAAAGTCTTTTGGATCCTTGGTCCAGTACTCTTTCCACTATACTACCTAATTGCCTGTGATGATAAATGATAAATTAAATTTATGATGAAATTACTATCATAGGCAGCTAGACTAATGTCATATAACAGATATATCTGGAAGGGTCATTTAATCAAACCCTTTCATTTTTCAGTTGAGAAAATTTAGGCAAAAAGAAGTTCAATGACTTGTCTAAAGTCAAATATAATTGGACCCCAGATCTCCTGACTCAAAGTTCACTTTACACTGCATCAGATAGATTTTCACTTATTCTCCCATTTTCCTGGTTGCTCATTCACTTTTTTTTTTATGGTTCATTGTCCCCTTTCTGCTCCTTAAATATGGGTGACCCACAATGTTCTCATGGCTTGAATTATTACCCCCTTTAGGCAGGTTGCTTCCATAGTGATATCCAGCCTCCTTGTCTGACCTGTGTTCTAGTCCTGCATCTCTAACTCCCAGATGGACATTTTAGGATTTCGGAATCTGCAGGCCTCAAGCTAAACTCATCTTCTGCTCTACTGACCTTCCCTTTTCCTAACTTCCCTATTCCTGTTGTTGGAATTACCATTCCTTCAATTATGTAGGCTTGAAACCAGGAGTCATCTTTGACTCATCTCTCTTCCTCATTTAAGAAATTATCTGATATTGTTGATTTTATTTCTAAATATCTACTATGTATATATATATATATATACACACATTTTATTTCTAAATATCTACTATATATATATATATATAATATCCACTTTTTTCCACCTCCATTGTTACTTGTCTAGCTCATAGCCTCAGCTCTTCTTGCCTTGAAAGATAGAATAGTTTCTTAACCAATCTCCTTGACTTCTGTCTCTGCCCCCTTTTTTCACCAACTGTCATAAATAATCTAAATGCAAAGGTTTGATCATATTAGTTCATTTCTCAAAAACCTTCTTGGGTTCTTCATTGCCTGGAATTTAAGACTAGCCTACCTTCTTAGCCTTATTTCACATCATTCTGCCTCTCTTAGTTTCTGCCAAACAGGACTCATTAACTGTTCCTGGATCTTGTCTAGCACATTCTCATCTCCACTTTCATGCAGGCTGTTAAGGGTCATGAACATATTCTGTACTCTCTTAGTAGCTGTTGAAAATTTATTATTCTTTAAAGACTTGTCTCAGGTAAAATGTCCTCCATGGACCCTTCTCAATTGCCCTTAGCTGAGGGTGTTCTCCCTCCTTATACTTTTCTAGATTGTATTATTTAACTCTTTCTTTTGCCCTTTTCTTGACATGTGTCACAGTTAGGTGAAACCTACACATCTTTTTTCAGAAGAATATTTTTAAATTCATAAAATAAAACACACAAGATTATAAAAAAACCTATTATATTGAAGTTTCAAAATTTTTTTTAAAGTTCATAGACCCCAGATTAAGGAATCTTTTACCTTTATCTTATATAAAACTAATTTTTACATAGTATTTATCTCCTTTAATAGAGTGTAGATTTCTTGAGAACAGGGATTATGTTTTTTTCATCTTTAACATAATGTTTTGCACAGCCTATGGAAAATTTTTGATGAATGAATCATAAAGCTTTTTCAAATAATTTTGGTAATTTTTTAAAATGTAAAACTAGTAATCAGACAAAAACTGACAGTGTTCTAAATAAATTATTTATTTTATTTAATAATTTATAGCATGCCCATCAATAATACATCTAAATGGAAAATATTCATTCACTGCAAGTAAAGTGCCAGAAAATCAGATTAGAATAATCTTTCTCACTACTTTACTTCCCTAACATTTGGACTATCAATACTTTCCCAGAATCTACCCAAAGATTAAAGTCTGGTCAACCACAGAATAAAATAAATATTTGACTGACCTTGTGTCCATCCAGCTTAAATAACTTCCCAAGGTAAAAGCTTATATTAAATACCATTAATGTGGCAAATATTCGCATAAAAATAAAGTGGATTTTACAAAGAAATCAGTACAGAAAAGAAAGTCTTTTCTGGGTGAGTAGTCCCTTCTCATCTGTTCTAAAGAGTTCAACTTTAAGAAATACTTGGAAGTTATCCAATCAGATTAGTCTGTTGCAACTCAGTTTAGAAGAGAGGTATATGAACAGAGCTATCTCTTTTCTAAGGAGTATTTTTAAAAGTTTTTGCTTATCATTAAAGAGTCTTAGAGCACAAATGCTATCAAATGTAGGAAATCATTAAAATACTCCAAACAATATGAAGTCATTTTAATACAATATCTCTTGCCAGCCCTACTGGAGTATGCCAGGTTTGTTTTTGTTTTAAGATGCCTAATAGTGTACACTGAAGATCAATGAACTGAGGCTTTTACAAGCCCCAGTAAAGAAGAAATTCCAATGATTGTTCCTCCTTGAAAGCCTCTAACATTCACTTTATCTCCATTTGTGAGGTCAGAGAACATATAGTTACCTAACAGGTGATGACAATATCAAGAGACAACTTGTTTAACAAGGGCTGATGCTGTAGTTTCCTTAGTTTCCTCATCTTTAAAACAAGGGTTGAACTAGTTTCTGAATTTATTTAGGGTTCTACATCTATGCTCCTATTCTTCAAGCTACTGCCAATATTAAGGATAGATTATTTGCTATTTAAATAATACCAAAGAACTTAAGGTACTTAATTAGAATATAAGGGTATCCTTGGTATTTACCCATAGCTATCAGGATACCTCTTATTTAATACTGAATCTTTTGTTAACTAGCTATGTGAATGTTTTGGGTCAATAGTTTTGTAATTTTGAGGATGGTGAGTGGGAGTTTTCATCATCTAAAAAATGAGAAGACTAAAATAGATTAAGCAATAAATTAACAAATATTTTTAAATGCCTAATATGTGCAATATGCTAGGGTTTGAAAATGTAAAGATTAAAAATGAACAGTCCTATGCATGTAATTAGAAAAAATAGAATAAAATAAGAATATCTTTTTGAAAAAAATGAACAGTCTTTTTCCCTCAAATAGTTTACATTTTAATGGAGAAAATAGCATGTTTATAGGGAAGCTGATATATTATATATATATATATGTATACAGAAAAATATAAGGCAATTTGTGGAGTTGGGAGGAATTAGCAGCTGGGAGATAAAGAAAAGTCTCATGGAGGCAGTAACTTTTGAGTTCAACAATAAAAATGTTAGAGATTCTAAGAGGCAGAAAGGAGGGAGAAATATAGAATGTCCTCTGTGATAGAAAGTAGGCCAATAAACTAGACTGTAGAATATATGGAATGTATAATGTAATAATAAGTTTGGAAAGGTAGAATGGAATCAGATTATGAAGGACTTTAAATGCCAGAGAAGTTTTTATTTGATCTTAGAGGTAATAGGGACCCATTGGGGTTTTGGGAGTGAGGGAATGATGTGATCGGATCTGTTCTTTAGGAATATCACTCTGGAAGCTATGTGGAGTATGAACTGGAGGGAGAACAATTATTAGGATATTCTTGCAATAATCTTTTGAGAGATGATGAGAGCCTGAGAACAAACCTGAACATGGTGGTCATGTGAATGGTGAAAAGGGGATGGAATTGAGATATGTCACTTCCAGCTCTAACCTTCTATGGTTCTATGATCTAAATGTCAAAGACTCCTCTTGTTTGTTACTCTCTGTTGTAAAATGAGGAGAAAAAAAATCCCAACAACAACTAATTCTGATATTTCAAAAACATCCTGACTCAGTAATGTTAGGATCAAATCTCATCACAGCATGATTTCTAGTGTGATCAGGCACGTTCAGTGTCAGTGACTATAAATAGAAAAAGCTTAGATGTTTCTGATTTAGAATTCCTGATTACTTAAATAGAGACAGACAGGACAATTTTCTTGGGGTCTGAACACCAAGGAAAGAAACCACAAAGTGTTACATCTATCAATTCACACATGAAAATGTACAGAAATAGAAACCCAAGATGACTCTTAGTTTCAGGACCCTATCTAGATCTACTGCAGAAATAATGTATTTCAACATGGAATCGTTTTACTCACTGATAATATGACCAGGTTCAATTATGATGACATCAGAAGATATTCTAAAATTGGCTTTTTTTGTCCCACCTTCTTCATCACCATCAGTGACAACTTCCGATCAACTATTACCAATAGTCAGATAGAAGAAACAGGAGTCCTGGGATTTAAAATATCTCTCAAATCATTAGAACTGCTTTTGGCTCAGTCCTCACAGTCATCATCTGAGGAAGCACCTCCTTCCTCCACTCACATGGTCACCATGTTCAGGTAGGTGCAGTTTCTCATCATCTTTCACCTAGATTATTGCAAGAGGATCCTAATAAGGAATTGCTTCCCCAGATGATGAAAACTGTTTACCTCCATCGATTGTCAACCAACTGTCAATTAGGGCCAGGCAAGCTGAAGTGGCAAGCATCTTCAGGGAAAGACAGGAGGCAAAATGTGCCAGGTAAATCAGACTACTGCCACCACTTTGACTACCATCTTCCTTCAGATACTGATGGAGATAGCCCAGGACCCTGAACCCAAGAACCTTGGGAGTAGCAGTACTTTTATCCCAATGCTATATGCCAATTTTCTGGGAAGCAACCCCTGTGAAGATAAAACCTAGCATTTGCTCCTCCTGATGCTACAATTACACTTATTGAAGATTAAGCAGAGACCAAAGTTCTTGACACTAAAGTCCTTTGCATTGTCAAGTGGTTCAACATCAGGAAAAGATATGATTTTTTTATCAGTGAAAATGATAATAAAGCAGAGAAATTAACATCTGAACCCTAAGAAAAATGAGACTATTCTATATGACTTTAAATGGAGACTTTCCATATTTTCTTACCCATTAAAATGTGAGCTCCTTGAGAGCAGGGACTTTTCAGTGTGAATCTCCAGCTTTATACAATGCTCTGCACATAATAAGCATTTTATAAATGTTTCATTTGTTCTTTCATTGATTCTACAGACTTGTTTTCAAACACAGCTTTAAGGAAGCATTAGAAAAAGTAGAGTCCAGAAGACTGGCTGAGCTATACCCACCCATAAATTACTTCCTGCTTTAGTCATTCCTTACACTGCTTTTATAGTATAGTGTAGCTATATATACTATGTTATAAAACTACTATACTATTTGTAGTAACTATTCTTGCTTAACAAGATCTAACCTCAACTAAACGAGAATTCCCATTTTCTTCCCAGATGAGGAAACTGAGGTAAAGCAGAATTAAGTGACTTGCCTAAGATTCCAAAGCAGGATATAAGGCAGGATCTAAACACAGGTCTTCCTGACTAAAGATAGTCAGTGAACTAGTACTTATTAAGAGCCTACTATGTGCCAGATGCTTCACTAAAATCTGAGAAACAAATGCAAGAAAAAATATAGTCCCTGTACTCAAGGACCTCATGGTCCTTGGGAAAATAATATATAAAATAAAGGAAATATTATACATATTATATATTACATGATATATAAAATATATTAATATAACATATAATAAATATATCTTACAAATATATAATATAAATAAAATATATTATATAAATATGCTATAATATAAAAACTATGTACAAAAAGATACATACATGCATCTAATAAATTGGAATAAATTCTCTATCATAAGGAAAAAAAACCCCCCAACAACTAATGAAGAGCTAACACCAGAGGGAAGGACTAAAATATTTCTTATAGAAGATGGCATATACCCTAGTTGAAGGAATCAGGAAGACTAGGAGGCAGAGATGAGGAAGTAGAGCAGTTTAGGATAACTAAAGTCTTGGAGCCTGGAGATGTTACTGTTGGTGTTGGATAATCTAATTTGACATCATGGGAGATATCCTGACCATTGACATCATGGGTTAACTTCTGTGTCTGTGTGTGTGTGTGTGTGTGTGTGTGTGTATTTGATTTAAGGGACGCAGAGTTGCCCAAAGTTAGTCTTACTCTTTCTTCCAGTCACCAAAGTCTAGTAACAAGACAAAAGTCAAGATGACTAGTGATGGATTGGATGTTTTCTGGATGTGAATGACATTGGTATCTTCTGACTGAGCTCCAAGTGCTCCAAAGATGGAACAATTTACTTTCATCTCCCCATACCACTGAAGGAAGCCTTCACATCACCCTGACTCACTAATAGGTTTATTACCCGCCATCTAGTTTAGCTCATCTGTCAAGATGGTTTTGCCAGGTCGTGGCTGCTGTACCTACTCCAGTGTTTTGGAGCCACAGATGATAGTTGGGTAAAAGGTTGACACCAAAGATAAGGCCGCATACTGGAGGTTCTAGTCCTCCCTGAGTACCTCTTATGCTTCTCTGGAGATATAATATCTGTGTGAGGAACAGCTAGTGTCGTTGTATCACCGAGTACATGGAGAGGAAAAAGACTGAAAAGTTAGGAAGTGGCCAGGTTATGAAAGTAAACTTTGAAAATCAAATCGGATCCTGGAGATAGTGGAAAACTAGTAGAGTTTATTGAGTAGGGAGGTTATAGGATTTGACCTGCATTATAGGGCGTTCAATTTGAAAGCTGAATGGAGAATGCACCAGAGAAGGAAGTGACTTGAGCAGGGAAACCCCCCAGCAGGTTATTACACTGGTCTAGACTGAGGATATTCTATTTTATCCACTCCTCAGCGATGCCTGTTCTTTCTATTTCTTCTTTGAATAGCACTCCCTCACTGAAATCTAATTCACTTGCTTGTCATGACATCACCTCCCTGATATCATGGTCTTCTTCAAGAATGAAGGGCTTTGTACATCTTACTTCCTTCTCTTCCTCCTAACCTTTCCTGACTAATATCTTGCTATTAGGTTTTCTTTTTTGCCTCAGGTTATGATTTCTGAGAATTTGCTGTTAGATGCTTTTGCTATGGTTACAGCAGTCATTTTTCCTGCTTCCTATGGCTGATCTACTTAAGCCACTAAAATAAAGTGGGGCTAAAACTTTCTCCTAAAGTTCCGGGAGAAATGTTTCTAATAAATTCAGAATTTTCTATGAAGAGTAAAATAGTGTAATGGAAAAAACAATGAACTTGAAATAAGGACATCAGAATAGGTATAAACAATTCACAACCTCTTTCTAAGCTTCCATGTCATCCTCTATAAAGTGGTGATAATATTTGTTGGCCCCTACCTATCTCTCAGGGTTCTTGGGAAGAAAGTGCCTCTTCACATGTGCCAAAAAAAAATGTGAATTATGACTGCTGCTGTTGGATTCTATTATGAAACTATATTGTAAATGTTTTTCCTATACATGACTTCCTAGAAGTTGCTGATTCCTCTTGAATCTAAGGAACCTTTATTCCTCCAGAACAGATGGACTATTTGAGCAGGGGAAAATAGAGTCTGTAAGAGAGAAATAATCTTGCTTAGTAATCTATAATTGAAAAAGCGTTATGTTGGAAATGATTGGCACAAAGATTTTGTGAGAGCAATCTTTCTTCTGGCAAGAAATCTTCAATCAAAGTGGTACAGTTGTATTGAGTTATAAATATCCTAGAAATACTGACAGACTTTGTCTACTTAAGTTGTTGTTGCTATTGTTTTTCAGTTGTTTCAGTCATGTCTGACTTTTCATGACCCCATTTGGGATTTTTTTGGTTAGAGGGACAGGAATGGTTGGCCATTTCCTTCTACAGCTCCTTTTACAGAAGAGGAAACTGAGGCAAACAAGGTTAAGTGATTTGCCTTATATATAAAACATACAGTTGTAGGTGCTTGAGATAGAATTTGAACTCAGATTTTCTTTACTCCAGCTCAGATTCTCTATCCCCTTCATGATGACTACCTAGAAAATTTGACAATTGTACCGATAGACAAAAAGATTGATATAAAAGGTCATTAATCCCTCTAGTCAGAAAAAAAGTGTTTGGATATTCTCCAGGTGCTGATAATCTGTGGATTAGGTGATCAGAAGCTGTTTTCTGATGAAATATTGAAGAGATTGAGAGTTCAGAAGATAGAGCAGAGAGTCTTTAGTTAATGTGAGTGCATTTAAGCATTGGGAATGTAGGTCAGTGTGTGGTCAGTTCATCATATGTCTATGAATGAGAGGTGAGTTTCTGGAACAGATAACTTGTGCATTTGTAGATGAGTTTCTGATATTTGGAGGTGAATGCCTGGAAGGCTTAGTTGTCCCCTCCACCCTCATCTGTAGCTTTGAGTGCTTTGATTTAGAAATTTGGAAGTGATTGAATAAGACATTACATAGAAGTTGGCTTACCTAGACTATATTTATAAAAAGAGATTGGTACATGAATAATGGTTTGAGACCAAGGGGCAAGTGATTCGAGAGTAATGAACAATGAATAGTTAAAGAGTTCACTATAGGGTCAATTCTGTGTAAAGAGGAAAGTTAAACCAGACTAAGGGACTAAGGGACTAAGAGAACAGAAAGGAAAGGAATGACTGGAGGTTGCACTGAGACAAAAAAAAATAGATTTAACAGGAAGGAAAAAGGTTGAAGGAAACAAAAGGATTGCTTATGATCACAAAGAGGAATTTTAGAGTTCAGGATCATGGACATCAAATTATGTGTATACAAGGAGTTCAAGACTCTGATCATCCCTCTGGGTGGCTGAGACAGAATAAAAGTAATATATTGTTTTTTGCTCATGTCTGACAAAGGCACTAAAATGGTTTTTCTATTTCCTTTTCCATATCATTTTACAGATGAGAAAACTGAGGCAAATAGGGTTAAGTGACTTGCCCAGGGTCACACAACTAGTACATGACTAAGGCTAAATTTGAATTCAGATCTTCCTGACTCCGGACCCAGCAACCTATCCACTGAGTCATCTAGCTGTCCTAGAATAGAAGTATAGATCATTTAATTTGTTGTTTGTCCTTCATTCTTTTTTTTTTAGTTTTTTGGTTTTTTTTTACAAGGCAATGGGGTTAAGTGACTCGCCCAAGGCCACACAGCTAGGTAATTATTAAAACTGAGGCCAGATTTGAACTCAGGTATTAGTGACTCCAGGGCCGGTGCTCTATCCACTGTACCACCTAGCCACCCCGTTTGTCCTTCACTCTTGAAGAAAATCATGACATCAGGGAAGTGATGCCTTGACAATCATGTGAATTGGATTTGAGTGAGTGGGTGCAGTGCCATCAGCCTCACTTCTTCCTCCAAAGTCATCAATTTAGGATATTGTTGAACAGAGACTGCAGGACATTTGGGGGAATATCAGTGTGTATTTTGAAGCCCCAAACGTTAGGATGAAGAGCAAGACTATGAACTAAACATGCCAAACCCTATGAAAAAAAAAAAGAATCTAGGTCCATTAGATAGAGTACTAGAATTGAAAGGGCCAGGTCCTGAGACTTGAACATCAGGATTATTGAGGTTCAAATCACCTTTGACAAATTTTTTTGTGGCACAGGCAAGTCCCTTGACCTTGAAGCCTCAGTTTTCTCATTTAGGAAAAAAGAGAATAATGTTAACCATAATACAGTTTTATAATGGTATATAAATGGACTTTACAAATTCATGATTCTATTTTGTTGAACTGTATGCAAGCTGGTTTCTGTATGCTGGGGATGCAAGTCAGTCCATGCAGAGATTTTCCCAGATGGGAACTATGTGTCACAAAACCATTACTCACAGTTGCATATAGCTCTCTATAACAACCACAACCTAGCCCCCCCCCCCAAAAAAAAATAACAAAAACAAAAACCAGGAATATCTCAGAAAACACCCAAATAAGATAAGCTACATAAGATAAAGTCTGATTAAAAATCTCTCAGTGAAAGGAGAAACTTCTAGCCCCTGACTCTCTCAGACATGACTTGGAAAACCTCTTGATTCCAGAATTCTTGGTTGGCTACAATTACTCTGCTCTGTCACATTGATACTGCTGCTCAAAGATTACATTTGGAAAATTTTATCCTGAGCTCTAGAGTTACATGTAGAGGAATTCCCTATGCTCCTCAACCATTTGAGGAAAGAAACTCTCAACTCTCTATAATCTCTCAGCCAAAAGGAGAGTTCTTAACCAAAAATGGAACAAAGATCAGAAAAAATTAAATGGGAAATTCTGATTATGTGAAATCAAAAAACTTTTACATGAGCAAAATCAATACAGCTAGTATAAGGAGAGAACTTGATGATAGGGAAAAAAACTTTTTGCATCAAGTATTTTCAATGAAGTTCTGGTTTCTAAGCTATATATAAGAAATTAGCATAAACATATAAGACCAAGTGTGACTCGCTAATAGATAAGTGATCAAAGTTTATACACAAATCTTATTTTCTAAAATTTATTTATTTATTTATCTTGAATTTTGTAATTTTTCCCCCTAATCTTGCTTCCCCCCCCCCCCCCAGAAGGCAGTCTGTTAGTCTTCACATTGTTTCCATGGTGTACATTGATCAAAGTTGAATGTGATGAGAGAGAAATGATAAACTTAAGGAAGAAAAATAAAGTATAAGAGGTAGCAAAATTATATAATAAGATGTGTTGTTTTTTTTTACTTAAAGGTAATAGTCTTTGCTCTTTGTTCAAGCTCCACAATTCTTTCTCTGTATACAGATGGTATTCTCCATCACAGACAGCCCCAAATTGTGCCTGATTGTTGCACTGATGGAATGAGCAAGTCCATCAAGGTTGATCATCACCCCCATGTTGCTGTTAGGGTGTACAATGTTCTTCTGGTTCTGCTCATCTCGTATGAACAAATAATTTTTTTTTTTTAGGTTTTTGCAAGGCAAATAGTGGTAAGTGGCTTGCCCAAGGCCACACAGCTAGATAATTATTAAGTGTCTGAGGCTGGATTTGAACTCAGGTACTCCTGCCTCCAGGGCCAGTGCTCTGTGCCACCTAGCTGCCCCATGAGCAAATAATTCTTAAAAGAAGTTCTAATTTTTTACAACTATTTGAAAGACTACTTGAATTAATTAATAAGGAAAAAAAATGTGACCCCCCCTCCAAAAAAAACACACAACCAAACTCTAGGGGTTTGTTTCACACCCAGTAAATAGACAAATGACAAGAGTCAGAACTATTCAAAATTGGAAGGAAAAAAAACCATACACTAACACGTTGTTGTCGGTGTTATGAATTGGTCCAACTATTCTGGAAAGCAATTTGGAATTATTTTAATGATGTGACTAGAAAGGCTAGTACCAGGAAGGTAAAAAAATGGAATGTTCTCATGTAGCACTTTTTTTTTCTTGTGGTAGAAACTTGGAACAAAATAGGTACTTATTGATTAGGAAATGGCTTAAACAAATTGTGGTACTATGCTATAAGAAATAATGAATATAGATTCAGAGAAGCATTGGAAGACATATATGAACTGATAAACAGAAGTAAGCAGAATTAGGAAACCAAAACACACAAATGTAAAACAATAGAGACAGTGCTTTGTTTTTTATATCACATCAATTTCTAAATGTAACTCTTCCCATTGAAATTTAACTAGATAAAACAGAGAGAAAAAAAGTTTAGCAAAACCAACCGACATAGATAAAAAAAATAAAGAAAAACATTATCTTTATGAACTAATGCAAAATGAAGTAAACAGAATCAGGAAAACATATAACCAAAAACTGTAAATAGAAAGAACAATAAAATGAAACCAAACATTAACATCTCAGGGTCAAACTTGATCTCAGAAAAGATATGCCTTTATCCTTTCATTACAGAGGTGAGGGACTATATGTCTGTGTATAGTGTTAAGCTGTTGACGATGACTGATGAGTTGGGTAGTTCTGTGAAACTTCTTTGTTTTAAATTTTTATGAAAGAAAATGATCTCTGCATAGGGAAGGATAAAGGAATACATTCAGAATTGAAATGATGTTAAGTGTAAAAGGAAGTGATACAACTTTAAAACCCTCATCACTCTTCTCTTTATGCTGCCACTTATACTGTATGTGAAATATAGGAACCCAGATATATATTCAGTATAATACAGACTAGATTCAATGCACAGCCAGAGCTTTCCAATCTCAAGCTTTCTCTAACACTCATTATCTCCTCTCTTTGACTCTTACATTCACTGAATTCTTTCATTGCTCATCATTTTTTCCAAGTACATTTAATGACTGCCATATCATTCAATCCTGAATACCCTTTGCATCACTTTAACTCTGGGCTGACACTCTTCATTCATTCTGACTACAAGAACACAATCTCCCCTTCCATTCCTTCATCACACCAAAACTGATTTCTAATCAATGACTAACAGCAATCCTGAATTTACTATCTTTTACCCTAAAAAGATCCAGGAAATTGAAGGCAGTTATCTGTGACTGCAACCCTCTACTATACAGTTTCCTTTCCCTTTGCTTCATTTTTTGATTTTTTAGTAAAAACCTGTGGGGTGGCTAGGTGGTACAGTGTATAGAGCACCGGCCCTGGAGTCAGGAGTACCTGAGTTCAAATCCAGTCTCAGACACTTAATAATTACCTAGCTGTGTAGCCTTGAGCGAGTCACTTAACCCCATTTGCCTTGCAAAAACCTAAAAAAAAAAGTGAAAACCTGGAAAATCAGAAGCTCCCTCAAATATGCCTTGGCTCTTATTGTCACAAGCAAGACTCTGAAAAGCCTGTTATAATTGGTTCTGAAGTCAAAGGCCCAGACCTGGGTCCAATCTCTAGCTTCATTTATGAGTATGATCTAGGTTTGAATCTCTGGTCCAGAACTTACTATGTTGACACAGGCAAATCATTTAACTACAATTTGTTTCAGATGGTTCTTCCATAAGATGGGAATAATATTTATGGTATGTACTTTAGACAATTGTTGTAAATCTTTTTAAGTCTTAAATTGTTACATGTATGATAATATTAGTAAGCCTATTACACACAGTATTATAAAACACCTTTGTCACAGTACCTCTTAGCATTTTTTTTTTTAATTTAGGAGGAAATAGCCACTGCAAACAAATTAGCAGGTAATGGAGACTACATGGTATCCCTCTTCTTGGGTTGTAAGGTAGATATGGGCTGAAGTTTTATGATTACAGATCTAGAGTCAGAAGGGACCTCAGAGGCTGTCTACTCTGATCCTCTTATTTTATAGCTATGTTTTACCCAGGATTACACACCTGGTAAAATCAGAGTGTCTTAAAGATTGGAATCCAGAGAGTAATTGTAACCAAGGAGGAATACTTGCATCTGGAAATTTAAGAGGGTAATAGGTGCAATCATGGGGAGAAGACTGACATATCCTATCCAGAAATGAGGTGCAGAATTTATTTTGATCATACTTCATGTTTTCAGAATTGGAAGGAAGGAAAGCAAGAAGAGAGTAGAAGATGGACAGAGAAAAGAGAATGATGTGAAATATGACTAGCCAGGGGTATGCTAGTAAATATTTAACAATCAGTTCTCTGGAGAAACATGTACAAAGGACACATTTTAAAATTATTCTGTATTATTAAATACTTTCTTCATAAGAATCTTAAGTCCAGAAGTCAACAAAGTAATAAATCAAACCCTGATTCATAGCAGTTTTGAATTACTGAATTGTAAACACTCACACTGAAAATTAAATTATAATCCCAGCCAGTTACAGCTGGTTCCAACAAATTCCTAGATGGGGCTTTCCTTAAATAATTGCTTGGAAAGGCAGTTACTTGTCAGGGCAGTGGGGCTTCAGGAAATTTCTCCAGGAATGTTTGGCAACGACAAGATGGAAGAGTAGAGAATTTTTTCTATCATATTTTCTTGGCAGTGGCAACATGTCTTTTTCTTATAGAATAAAAGATACTCTTTTTTTCTGCATCTACCTGAGTCTCAGAGTGAAAAGTGAAAATTCTACAACCTTAACTCACATATGAAGTTGTACATTGTAAGGACAGAGAATTTGTTTTTCTGTGGTGTGATGGAAAGGTAGTTAGTTGGCTTTGGAATCAAGGAATGGCATGGAACAAGAAAATACCTGAGTCCTCAGAAAACAGCATTGAACATCAATGCTAAATAAACTTTACTTGATCCCAAGCTAGGATTTATCTAGATGATTCTTCACTAGCTCTCTAATTGATTCTTGGTTTGTTTTTTTGTTTTTTACTTTTTTTTATTTTGGTTTTTTTTTTTTTTTTAGGTTTTTGCAAGGCAATGGGGTTAAGTGGCTTGCCCAAGGCCACACAGCTAGGTAATTATTAAGTGTTTGAGACCGGATTTGAACCCAGGTACTCCTGACTCCAGGGCCTGTGCTCTATCCACTGTGTCATCTAGCTGCTCCTCTCATTGATTCCTTCATGAAGTTTACTTATAAACAAGATTTGGAGATAATAATGACAAAGTTGATTTAATGAATGAGGACCCCTACTCAAGTCCTATTCAGTATCAATCACTGATATGATTCTCTATATATTCAATCCCAGAGTTATGAAATATAGATGGTAAGATCACTTGAGCAATTATAGAAAGCAAGCTAAAGGCTCTTGTTTTTTCCTTGTCTTGATGACAAAATTCAGGTGATTCAACTACATGGAAACTACCAATTTATTTTTATACCTCCAGACCATCTACTCCTACCTTACCAAAGAAATAGCCTATCCATTTTATGACCACCTAGTTAGTATGTATAGTCCCTACCATCTCCTCCTGCCTCACCTAAGAAGTAGTCGATTCATCTAGTCAGTGAAGATATTTTTGTCTTGCTCAGCTCATGACCCTGCTGATATATTGTTTTGACTGTTTTAGCCTATGAGTCATATGTTGACCAATGGAAATATTCTGTATTGGAAAAATACAGAATATAAAAGTATATAAAAGTATACATATAAAATGAGTTATCTCATAAGGGCACCTCAAGATCTGAGGAAGATCTCATGAGGTCACCGGAGGGCTGATGGACACTTTGATAAAATAATATTGAGTCAGAGCTCTGCCTCAGTCTCTTTTATTGTATGTGGGACAATTTTAGTCACACACTAGCTGATTCACTAGATCTCATAATCATTCTACTTATAAACAAGATTTGAAGATAGTATTGGCCTAGCAATGCTAACTTAAAAAAACACCTCTTTGATCATTTGTAAAAGGAGATAGATTCTTATGCCAAAGTACTATTATTCATTTCATAGGGTCCCAGATATGCACAAATACATAATTACTTCCACTTTTTAAGTTCAAAATAGCACTAAAACTTTTGGAACACCTCCTTAAGTGACTAAAACTTAAAGAGCTTTAAATGACACTAAGACCTGTGGAAAACTAGAGAGCTACATGGGTCCCAAAGGTCACCTGACCTAATCCCCTTATTTTATAAATGAGGAAACTCAGGCATAGAGAGGTTGTGATTTGCCCAATGTTATATAGGTTCTAAAGGGCAAAATTGGGACTTCATTGGAAAGCCTCTGATTCCAAACCCAGCCCTTTCCAACCCGCCCCCCCAAATGCAAGTGCTTTTGATATTATTTTCCCCCACCTCCCCAACCTCCCCACCCCAATTCTCATGGGTGATAAGAGAACATCCCTTTTAATTTGGATGTGATATTAGCTTCCATACTGGAAACTTTTTTTGTGTATGTGTATAGAAGACATCAATTTTATGGATGATAAAATCTTTTATTCAGATAGCTGTCATTTAGCTTTTTATATATTGAAACTGCTAAAAATAATAAAAAATAAAAAAATTATTATATAAACAAATAAATTTTAAAAATTAAAATAACAAAAAATAAACAGCATAAGGTTTGAAACATTTTCAAGGTCAATCAATAGAGGATAGTACAATGGAAAGAACCCAGGATTTGGAATAAGAGAATTTGAGTTCAAATATGAGCGTAACTATTCCCTCTCTGTGAGATTGTGGTGTGATGGTATCCCCGCATCTATTATTATTAAGTGGCCTCTAGTATTTACTCCTCTATCTCTTATCTATCTTCTAAAATTACAATTTCCCTCCGTAAAAATGAGTAATTTGGGCTAGATAGTCTCTGAAAGACCTTCTGGCTATGGAGGCAGGTAGGTGGTTCAGTGGATAGAAGCCTAGGCCTTGAATGAGAAAGCCCTGAGATCAAATCTAGTCTCAGATCCTTACAGGGCAAGTCATTTAAACTTTGTTTGCTTCAGATTCCTTAACTATAAAGGAAGAATCATAAGAGAACCTTCTAGGGTTATTTCGAGGATCAAATGATAAATATAAAATACTGGGTACAGTGTTTGACATAGTAAGTTCTATATAAATGTTAGGTATTGTCATTATTATTATTATTATTATTACCAGCTGTATGATCCCAGACAGGTAATTTAATAACCCCCCTATCAGTCTAGTTAAATGGGAATAATAATACCTATCTCTCAGGATTGTTGTGAGGTTAAAATGAAATATTTATAAAGCACATTGCAAATTTTTAAACTATATATATATATATGTCTATGTATATATACATACTCTCTATTAATATTTTTCCAGTGCTAAGTCTTTTCCCTGGGGCTGTCCTACCCCCAATCCTGGAATGGTCTCCCTTCTTCCTTTCCTACCTCCAGGCTTCCCTGGCTTTCTTCAAGTCCCACTTAAAGTCCCACTTTCTCTAATAAGCCTTTTCTGATACCTGTCCCTCCCCCATCACCCTGACTTACTCCCCCACCTCTCCTCTACCACCTCTTTCCTCCCCCTCCTTCACCTCTCTCCATCACTCCCTGCACCCTCAATTTTTCCCTCCCAGTTCCTCCCTTCTCCCCTTCCCCTATCAACCCTCCCTTTCCTCACCTACTATTTAATGCTAGTGACTTCCCTCTGGTTATTTAGCAATGGCCCACAATTGCTGCTCAGGAATCAGCAGAAGCTACAAAGCAGTGCTTGATTTATTATTTTGTTTATCGTCTAGACTTAAGAAAGTGAGGTAGAAAATGTTAAGAATGCAAATTAAACTTAAAAGTGTGTCAAAGGCACCATTATCCCCCTCCCCTCCCCTCCCCCAAAGAACTGGTGATTAAACATCTACCAGCGTCACATAGATTAGAAATCACTTTGGGTCTTCTCATCTTATCTTAAATAAAGGGTTTATGCTAATTGTTCTCTCAGAAGTTTTCAAGTTTTAGCTTTAGGGTCTACAGATTTAAGCACAAGTGATTTCTCCAACCAGTCTGAAAAGGGTGATGGAGGTATAGTGCCTCTTCCTGGATTACCTCAATTCTTTATTTGTACTAACAGGTTGGATTGGTCCCCCAAGGGACAATTAACCCAGGTCCAAGGTACTTTGTGTGTTCAGATTCTTAAAAATATAGCTTACAAGCTTCCACCAGTGCATTTACTTTTAATAGCCACCTAGAGGATATAATTAGCCCTCAAAGCAAAGATATTATAGAGATGGCATCAGAAAAACAATAGTAAGAAAACATTGCCCTCCATAAAACTTGAGTACATTTTCCAAAAAATACATATGTTATCAGTGAGAAGACTGGTCATGTCAATGGGTATATATTAAATTCTGGTGATTCAAAGAAAGGCAAAGACAATCCCTGTCCTCAAGGAGCTCCATTCTAAAGGAAGGCTAAATGCAAACAACCAGGTCCATGCACCATAAATTGGAGATAATCAGACAGAAGTCACTAGCATTAAAGAGAAGGAAGGAGGTTTAGGAAAGGTTTTCTTGTAGAAGGAAGGATTTTAGTTGGAACTTGAAGAAAGCCAGAGAAACAGGAGATGAAGACGAAAGGAGAGAACAATCTAGAACTAGTAGGGGTGGGGGTGGTGGGAGAGAGAGAGAGAGAGAGAGAGAGAGAGAGAGAGAGAGAGAGAGAGAGAGAGAGAAAGTGAAAAGCATTTGGGAAATAGAATGTATTTGAGGAATAGTAAATACAGTGTCACTGAAGCTCAAAGTATATGGGAGTAAGTAAGGTAGAAGAATACCGGACAGCTAATAAGGTGCTAGGTTAAAAAGAGCTTTAAAGTCAAATGATTTTTATATTTGATTCTGAACATAATAGATAACCATTTCAGTTTTATTGACTAGAAGGATGACATGGTTATATTTCTGCTTTAGGAAGATCAATTTGATGAGGTGCACACATAGAGAACAAACAAAAAATTCACTCCTCTGGAACTCTAAGACACCAATGATCTGTCCTTTCTCATAGTTCCTTATGAATTGGGTTCTTGAGATCAATTTGTCCATGTAGCTCAACTGCTATTTAGCCAAGGTTGATTTTCTTTTCAGCTAAGAGCTCACATATTTCCCCCCACTTCTTCCTTTTTAAAAAAGGACAATTAGGGGTGGGATCAATTCTTTGCCATAAACATCTTGTAATAACACCAGATTTGACTGAGATTCCCAACAATGGGATAATATGTATATACTTCTTCTAACTTTGTTTAACACCTCATCACCTTTCTGTCTTTTTTACCTATCCTTCATCATATGTAATTTTATCAACTGAACTGGATGTGTCATTTTCCCATATTGGATGGTAAACTCCATGTTGGCAGGGACTTTGTTATATAGTTTGTATCTAGTACAGGATTCTATGTGTTACATTGAGCCCTCCTAATTCAAATCTGGCCATTGGACCCAGATGGCTGGAGGAGAAAGTGACTGGTGACTTAGCACAGCCCCTCTCACTCAAATCTAATTCATTTGCTTGTCATGGCATCACCTCTCTTATGTCATGGTCTTAAAGAAAGAAGGGCAAAAACAGTATGGTTCTCTGTGTACAATAAGGTCTTAATTAATGCTTGTTAAAATGATTGAAATTATCAGTTGATAATCTTTTCCCCTAATTAATTGCTTTTGGAGATAGAAAAAGTCCTTGATGACACTGAAAATATAAAACTTTTTTTAAATAATCTAAAGAATTTTGGGGGGAAATAGGAAGAATAAAGAACTGAACAAAATGTTTTCTCTGAACAAATATAAGGGAAACAAAACTTAATAATCTAAAGAGTTTTGGGGAAAATAGGCAGAATAAACAACTGTTGAACTTTTGAACAAATATAGTGGACATTTTGATTTCAATAGTGGATAAATGGTATGTGGTCTTTTTTTGAGAATGAAGGACAAACATTGTAAGGATAAATGGTTTAAAAAAAAGAATGCATTTGCCCTATTATATATTGCTGAATTTTGTGTTTCTTTTCAGTAAAGGTGATTAATTCATCAAATGTATAATTATGACTTAGTTTTATACTTTTGTAGCTTTTATATAAATAAGTTAGCAAATCAGAAAAAAATCTTTTTTTAAGACCATGAGTTGGTTGGCTAAGATTTAATAATGTTCTCTGTACAAAGCATGCATCCTGAAACTCGTGACCTGAGATTCAAAATGCACATTGTCCACTCTCCCATGGTGCAATGCAGTATTGAATATTTCATCAAGGCACTATGAATAGAATTTATGAAATAGCAGTGTTCACAGAAAAGGCCAGGGAACACATTCATCTTGTTTTTGGTGATAGTGAAACTGAATTGAGAAGATTGGATTTAGGCCAGGAAGATGTTCAATTCCTGTGCTAGCCTAGAAATAAGTTAGTGAATAATTTGTTCCAAATGGAGCACCAATTCTGAGAATTACTGGGAAGTCATTGAAAAGAATCAAAAGAAAAATAAATGATTTCTAATGAGTAATTAAGTAAATAGGTTTTCATAAGCAACAAAAAAAATCAATGAAGTGAGAATAATTTGTTATTATATACTTCTCTATTCCCATTGCAACCATCTTCATACACAGATTCTTATTACCATTTGCCTGGATTATTGCAATAGATTCATTATAAGTTTTCCTGATTCCAATTTATATCCTTTGGTTTGTCCTTTGTATCACTGACAGAATAATATCTCTTATGCATAGATCTAGTCATGTCATTTCTTTGTTTAAACATTTTTCTTTACCTTCATTCCCCAGGCTGCACTCTTACCTTTTTTTTAAATGCCTCAGAAATTTATTCATCTTGAAAACTCACTCCTTCCCTGGACTTCACACATTGGAATTACCCTGTATTCTTGTGGCCTCATCCTTTTACTTCAAAATCTCCATTTTAAGGAGGATGACCAAGCCATTCTTGTCTCATTTCCAGGCTGTATTCCTGACTGTCATTGATAGTCTCTACAATACTCCTATACACCTTCTTTTCACCCTTCCCTTTTTCAGCTTCCATTAGTATGTAAGCTCCTTGAGGGACTGTCTTTTTTCCCCCATTTGCATTTATGCCCAATGCAATATCTAATGGAACTTAATAACTTGACTTGACTATTTAACTAAAATTCCTGTCTAGAGGATGCTTGAGCAGATGAAGAGAAGCAGGTGATGTGTTTTTGTAAACAGAATTTCAAGTGACTGTTTTATTGGAATAGAGAGTGTTATGAAATGATTTAGAAAGGTAGAGCTAAATTATGAAATCATTTAAATGTCAATGGTGAAATTTGTATTTTAGCCTAGAGATAAAAATGAAGCCACTGAAGATTTCTGAGCAGGAATAATATCTGTGCTTTTACCTAAACCAATTTGGCAGTTAGGTGGCAGAGAGTTTGGAGAGATAAATCAATGGAAGCCAAGAAGCCATGCTTCATAACCCTTTCAGCTATTCACCCCAGCTAACTTGCTCTCCATCCACTTCTTATCTGTAAAATTATCTCTGAAATGAATTTCAGAAATATGTCCCTAGTCTTTAGGAGATGTTAATTCATTTAACTTTGAAGCTGCTTCCTTGGGCCTGTTTTCATTGGTGAGTGAAAGTAAAGTCAATTAGTTTACCAAGCTAACTAGTCCCAGACCACCAGCTTTGACTGTGTACCCTTGCATTCTTGCTTCTTCCCAACGTCCTACAAATGTATATGCTGTTCTCCCTCCTCCTTCTCTTGCTCCTGGTCAAATCATCAAATCAACATTTTCTGCTAACATTGTTTCTTGAAAGGTCCCATAAGTTAATTAGGGTAGAACTTCACCTATTCTCTATCTCTATTTTATTGATTTTTCTTTAGTGCTGGAAAGATTGTTAACTTCCTGTATGCTTCTGCAGTACTGTAATCTCTACTCCATTGCACAGTTATAGTTTACTAGGTAATCTTGTTAGAATTTCTCATTATGGATACCTGAAATTTTGCAAAAGGCAGCTTGCTGTTACATCTATACATCTTGGGAGTTTGAAGAAGAGATTTGTTCTTTTGAGGGTATGAAAAGTAACTTTTTAAATACCTATGTTGGAAACTATGTATGAAATTTTGGGGGGTTTTGGTTTTTAGCAATAAAGCAACATGGGCTGAAAATGTACTGGAAAAAAAAGAAAAGAAAGGGTCATAAGTTGACTGTCCTTTGGATCAACTTACCTTCTCTGAAATTTTCCAAACATTCCTTTCCTTGGCAAATCTTTGCATAATTTTGCTATTTTATGCATTTGAATATAATCTTTTTTAGAACACAGTAACTGTCATTTTTGTATTCTTAGAATCTCAAGCACTCTCCTTTCCTTCCCCTCCCTCCCTTCCTTCCTTCCTTTTCTTCCTTCCTTCCTCCTTCCCCAATCTAAGTAGAAGACTACTTCAACAATCTAAAGAAATAATCATGAGTGGGTTACCATGTGAATGGGGAGAATATGTAAATGAAAGATGTTGTGGAGGATGAATTGAAAGGACATATACCATGATTTCCTAATTTATATTTACACTGAAATATTTAGTCCTAAAATGACTACAATTACTCCCAGAGCTCTAGGGGTAAACCTGTGGGAGACTTTTCTCCTAATGCCCCTGTATTCCTCCTTAAAACCAGTTGGTAGATTTAGTGCTTGCTTTAGTAAAGGCAATTACTCAAATGACATAACATAAATAATAGTAACAAAATATTTTCCCCAAAAGCCTAGGGCACAATCTCATACAAATAAAAAATGGTTCTGGGAACAATGGATAAAAAGTTTAAAGTACAATGTTAGTAAAGCATATATATTACCAAGACAGTTCCCCATTCTAAAAATCATAGGGCTTCAAAGTCTGTTTTTTTCCAGAGGGGCTCACAAAGTTCATTATGGGCAATGGCAATGGTGATTAATGAATTGGTCCATTGCTTAAATGGCCTAACTGAAATGTTCTCTTTTCTTAATTCCAGTGTCTTCCCTCTATTAATAATTTTCCTATTTATTCTCTCTCTATATAGTATTATATTGTGTGTAATAGCTTATGTTATGACACATGCTATATTTATTAAATTATAAAGAAATGTTTGTATTATATATTCATAGTTATGTTTCTGTTATCTTTTGTCTCTTTTTTGGTACCTTCAGTCCAGTATCTACAGTGTCAAAGATAGAAGGAACTCAATAAATGTTTATTGATTGATTAATTGATTAATTGAATGGGTCAGTTCACTGCAGGGCTGGCTGAAGCAGGTGTCTTAGATGCTGAGCTGGCTCCTTATTCAGTGCAGTCACTGCTGACTCGGACCCAGCAAGTTGCTCAGCCCCTGACTGGATGGACCAGGGAGGTCCCTCAAGCTATCGTGAAGCTGTTGTTGGAAAGATATTTTCTCAGGGTATAACATCCATTCTGGATTCCCTAGACTTGCCTAAGGATGGAAAGTCTGCCATGAAGCAGTTGGTGGCACAATAGACAGAGCTCTGGGTCTGGAGTCAGGAAGTCAAGTCTGTGCGGACCCTGGACAAATCACTTAACATCAATCTGCCTCAGTTTTTGCAACCATTGAGGGAGAATAGTAAGAGCACATAATTATATATAGAATGTTGTAGGTCAAACAGAATAATAGTTTTAAAATGTTTAGAAGAAACCAGCATATAGTAGGTGCTCAATAATGTTTCCTTCCCTCCCATCTGGGGTGGTATTGAACTATTTCAGTTAGGACAATGACCTAGGATTGGTAGGATTTCTAGAAACTTCTTCTTTTTTGTTGACTCAGAAATCAGTCTCAGAGCTTCTCTTGGGGTCTTATGCAGAAAACTCATAAAAATATAAATTCAGTCTGCACTCTTAAGGCAAATTCATTTTCTCACTGACAGCTTCACTTTATATTGAGCTAATCAAATCTTAGATGCCTTCAAAAGCAGATAAAGTACAGTTTTCATCTTAAAAACCCTCTCTTCTACTTTTCAATGTCTAGGTCTTTTAGAGCTCTCAGACTTCAGATTTTAGCAATAGCATCCTCTGGACACTCCCTGTTACACTTAGCAACCAATTAGAAGTTTGGGCTAAGGGAAAATGAAGAGTCAATATAACTTAAAGGTTTTGAACCTCCTCCATGACTGGGAAGACAGTAGTACCCTTGATAAAAATGGGGAAATTTGGAGAAGGGATAGTTTGTGTGAGAAATGGAATAAGTAGAATTTTGGAGTTTTGAGATACCTCCAGGAAGAGTTCAGTGTAGGACACACACACACACACACACACTGACACAGAGTAATTTGCCTAGATATGACTATTGACTCCATTGAAGTTAAAGTGATCAGTGAACAAAAGAAAAGGGCCATGGACAGTTTTGGGTATCCCTAGATTTAGGTTGGCTTGATGATGTAAACAAAGATAATTCAGTATGAACACTAGAACACTCAAGGAATTAGGAGGAGAACCAGGGAAGTCTAGGAAGGCTAAAGTGTCTGTCCAGGATAAGTGAGTGTGTGGGAATATGACAGTTATAGAGATATCAAAAGAATAAGAACTGAGAAAAAGGTCATTGAATTGAGCAGTTAAGAGATTATTTGTAACATTGGAATGAACAGTCTGTGACAAGTGATGGGGTTGAAAGATAGATAAGGAATTTGGGAAATATGAAGTAAGAAAATGGAGATTTTATAAGTACCCAAATCTGTAAATTTGACTGGAAAGGAAAAAAGTGATAGTTTGAGTGAATAGCAGTATCAAGTAAAGACTTTTTTAAGGAAGCAGACATCATTGTAATTCCTAGGTTTCAAGGAAGGAATCAGGGAGTAAGGAGAAACTTAAGATGAGAGAAATATAAGGAATACTGAGGAGGCAAGTTCCTAAGGGAGACTAGTGGGAACAGAACCAAAAGTATAAATGGGGGTGGCTAGGTGACACAGTGGATAGAGCACTGGTCCTGGAGTCAGGAGTACCTGAGTTCAAATCAGGCCTCGGACACTTAATAATTACCTAGCTGTATGGCCTTGGGCAAGCCACTTAACCCCATTGCCTGGGAAAAACCTAAAAAAAAGTATAAATGCAGGGATTAGTCTAATTTATGAGAACTATCCATCAGAGAATGGAAGAAAAGAGGAAAGAATGGTGCATGGTGAGTTTTGAAGTACAGAGTAAAAAGGACGAATGAACTCATAACTGATGACTTCTTTTTATTTTTTAAGTTAAATAAGAGTTGAAATTCTCTCCTTAGAGAAGGTAGAAGATCTAGGGAGAGAGAAGATTTGGAATAATTAGTATGGGAAAATGAAATCAAGGATCAATCAGGGAAAGATAAAAAATAAAAAAGTAAAAAGATTGTTAATAAGTAACGAGAACCCAAATGAGGTTGTTCAATTGTTTCAGTTGCTTCATGATCCCATTTGTGGTTTTCTTGGCAAAGATACTGGAGTGATTTGCCATTTTCTTCTACAGCTCATTTTAGATATGAGGAAACTGAGGCAAACAGGGTTAAGTGACTTGCCCAGGGTCACACAGAGACAGAATTTGAACTCAGATCTTTAATCCAGGTCCAATACTCTATTGTGTCACCAAATGAAGTTAGATCATATAAATTTTTAGTGAATCCAAATTGGTCCAGTTGTGTGCTTTTTTCCCAGGAAACCTGTAACACTCTGTTTTAGAATGAAACAGCTGTATGGTGGGGGCTGTGAGGAATCTGGGGGGTGTTTGGGTTCCACAAGAATGTGAAGGGAAAATTGTTGGCTTATATTACACAGACTAGGGTCTGCCTATATTGGTGCCTATGGACCTATGGGCCTATGGAGTTAAGACAAAAGATTTAGCCTCAATCTGATCAAAACCCTGAGATTAGGCCAGGTCTGCCCCACCTAATTCTAAATTAACCTAGGGTCTTCGACCTTCTCCTTTGTGCAAGCAATTCTTGCTTATCAGCATAATGAGTAGGGCAGGGAAAATGTATGGCGACCAAAGTATCAATTAGATTGTGACCCCTCCCCCTGTTAATGATTGGCATGAAGGGGTAGGAACAAAGCCTTTCAAATTGCATAGAAAACCTAACATTTCCTGGGGTCTTTGCCCCTCCCCCCTTTGAGAGAGGTATGCCATTTATTAAGATGTCTTAATAAAAAACCATTTTAATCACTCTGGACTGAGTATTCACAAGGCATTTTCACAAGGGCAATCTAGATTTGAGACTGGCTAGGGGTGTGATTAGTTACTAGAGTGAAGGGATTTGACAAGAATGTTGTTTGTTCTTCCTTCTTGAAGATCTTGGCAACAGGGAGGTGAAGCCATGACAAAGCCACGAATTGGATTTAAATGAGGGGGGCTATGCTAAGTCACTAGTCTCACTTTCTCCTCAGAAGCTGTCTGGTCCAAAGGCCAGATATGAATCAGAACAGCTGGAGATAACCCTGGATGGGAGGAGGTCAGGATTAAGTGATTTGCCCAAGATCATACAGCTAGTAAGCTGTAAGTGACTCCAAGGTTGCTGCTCTGACCACTGAACCACCTAGCTGTCCCAAGGCAAGGGTACCTGGTATTCAAGGGGAGCTGGTTGAGCTTTTTAGCCATAAGGTCAAGATTGTGCAGAAAGAAGGTAGGGAAAAGTAGAGATGTTGGATTCAGAAAATAGGTAGGGATAAGGGTGATGGGGGGGGATCATAGTGAAGGCAAAAAACTAAGTTTAGGAGTAATTCAGAAGAAGAGAGACTACAGAATTTCAGAGTTTTGAATCATGGAGGTGAAACAGTTGTAGGTGATATTATATCAAAGTTGTAACCATCCCCTTGTGTAGCTGAGGCACAGTAAAGAAGAACATCATGGAGATTTAAGAGGTTGGTGAACTAGGAGTCCAAGATACTCAAGAGAAAATCAATATGCTTATAATGATCCTCCAGTATGAGGGCAAGGATAGGAATGAAAAGCAAAACTGAGTGAGAAATAGAATTCCTAAAGGGATCGAATAGCAATTGTCCAGGGGCATCTCTAGATAATAGAAGCTATTAGGATCTGGGTAATAAATTTGAATAGTGTGAATCTCAGAGGAGGAGAAGTTGTTGAGTGATGGTGAAGAGGGGGATACTTGAAGAGGCAAGAGTGAATTGAGGAGTATTTATCCCTCCTTGTGCCCCATAATCAGTGGATTATGATCTGAAAGTACAGTAATATCTAATGTTGGATGGGGTGACCTGGGATGCCATGTCACCAGGAGGGAGCCATGTTTAGTATCAGAAGATGGAAGAAGAAGAAAGGAAAAAGTTTAAGATGAAAGGGAGTAGGCATTCTGGAGAACATAGTAGAAAGAGCAGGGCCTGTTGGGGTTGGGGAATAGAATTCACATTTCAATAGCCGGGAGTTCAAAGTCAGATAGAAAGTGATGGCAGTAGAGCATATTAATTATTGAAGACTGAGTAAAGGAAGTATATTAAGAAAGAGACATGCAGAGACAGAGGCAGATCTCAACATATTTATATCTATATCTTCATGGATCTAGAGAAAGAGGAAAGATAGAGAAAGACAGAGGAGGAGGGGCAGGGGAGGGGAGAGGGGAGAGGGGAGAGGGGCGAGAGAGAGAGAGAGAGAGAGAGAGAGAGAGAGAGAGAGAGAGAGAGAGAGAGAGAGAGACATTGAAAAAGGTAAATAGCAGGTGATAATGTTCTATCTTGTGAGCCCCAGGAGAGACTTCACAGCAAGCAGAGAATTAGCCCTAGGGGAGACTAAACTGGAGCTAGCTGGCAGTAGTGTGGGCTTGGTGAAGAAATGGAGGTAGGGGTGGGAAGAAGGAATCTAGCCTGAGATAAATCCTCAGATCATTGGAGAGATACTAGATTGAAGACAGAAGGGCAGGAGAAGCTGAAGAGGGATTGAGATCTGAGGATTTTGTGGGGTGTTGAGGAAACATTTCCATTTATTTCCTCCCTACAAAAGAAATGTTTAAAAAAGAAGACTCAAGGGTGTGTGCTGACAAAGATTTAAAACCTGCTTTGGTAACCTCTTGTTCCTATCATGCTCTGTTTGGATGTTGAAACTTGAAACATTAAAACAGAAAACACTCTGTGGAACTGTTGAACAGGTATCTCACCCTCATCTCATTTCTACACCTGTCCAAATAAGTCCCTAAAGGTCCACAGAGTCTTTGTTCAGTAAAAGAAAAAAAAAGAGGCAACTGGAACTTTGAGAGGGTAAATGAGAGACAGTGAGCACAGTGGAAAGAAAAGATAGAGTGGAAAAGGGACACAGGAGGAATGGAGCTAAAGTGGATGGACAAAATGTAGTGAGGAATGGTGATGAGACAAGAGAGCTTCAGTCTACTCTAGATAAACTGGGCCCTCAAATCTTATAACCAGAGAACAATATAATTCCATCCTCTTCAGAGAAGTAAAGGTAATTCAATAGATACCCACGATTTAGAGCAATTCTAAAGCATAAAATGACCGCGCATTTTGGAGGGGTAGGATATCAGGTAGGAGAGAAGGTGAAGAAAGACATAGTCTAAGCCATGTTCTGAGACACAATGTTGTACTGAGGTCAATTCAAAGCATTCTTAGGGAAAAACCAGGCTCTAGAGCTAGAATGGAGAAGCAAAACGGGCCAGGACAGCAGTCCTCATCTGGGTCAGAAAACACTGAAGGATACTGGCAGGGGGTTAGAAAAGGACTAGGTCATCCCAGCCCCCTACCCAAGGTAACATTCTTTTATGCCAGCCACACATCCCTGGGACCCTCCCAGTTATATTAGTGCTGCTATTGGGACTAGATGGACACTGAGACAAGTACCATTCACTATATGTCTTTGACACCTTTGACATCTGTATTATCATTCTTTGGCAACTTCCCTCCTAAAGATTTGCAAGCTCACTAAACAACACATTTTAGGAATTGTTCTTATTAGATTGTCAGGGGTCAAATTTTTGCCTTTGTTTTCATTCCCAGAGCTTAGCAACATGACTGGCACATAGTAACTCTCATTGAATTCTTGTTGATTGAAAGATTAACTGAGTAATGAAGGCAGGGGAATGAACTAGAGTAGCAGAAAAAAATTTCAGTATAAATGGAAACAAAAATCTTAGCAAAATAAACAGGTTCTTTCTACTCCTTCCTTTGACAGCTATTAATATGTTAATTAATATAAATAATTGCTAATAATCATTCACATCAATAGGAAATGCTAAAAACTTAAAAAATATTTACCTCAAAACTCAGTGAGGAATAATAATTGTGATTTATATGCCTCATTTCTGTTTTTTCCCCCTGGTTTTTGCAAGGCAATGGGATTAAGTGACTTGCCCAAGGCCACACAGCTAGGTAATCATTTAGTGTCTGAGATTGGATTTGAACTCCTGACTCCAAGGCTGGTGCTGTATTCACTGGGTCACCTAGCTGCCCCATGCCTCATTTCTAATGGGCTTCAATGAGCAGATCTGTTCTGAAAATCCTACACTGAACTTTAAGAAGACTGAATTTTTTTGTGCTTCTTGGATCCAAATGTGGAAGTGCTTTGGGTTTTTTTTTAATAATTCTCCTCCTTTTTGGGCAACTGAGTGGCATAGTAGATAGAGCCACAAATTTTTTATGTGACCTTGAACAAGTCATTTAATTTCCCTGGGATATAATAATTATAATAAATAATTATTAGATGACATAGTGGACAGAATGCTAGAAGTTGACTCTAGGCAAGTCACTTTATCCTGTTTGTCTCAGTTTTCTCATCTGTAAAATGAGCTGGAGAAGAAAATGGCAAATCAGTCCATTATCTTTACCAAGAAAATCCAAATGGGGTCACAACATGACTGAAAAGAACTGAACAACAACAATCTCCTTCTCCTCTTGCTCCTTGCTTCTCCTCTTTTCTTTCTTTTCTTCCCCTAGGGTAATGACACATTTATATTGGGATCTATAAAATTTATAAAGTGTTCAACTGCTGCCTTGTCTGTTTTAGTCCTTAGACCAGATGTCTCCCTCCCTCCCTTCCAGTGAGTACCGTGGTGCCCATTTTATCAGTGAGAAAAGCCATGTCTCCTAAAGGAAAGTGATAGGCCTCTTTGACTGTTTAAGTTTCCAAACATTTTTGTCTTGATGATTCTCAAAGTTGAAGATTTCATTTTCCCTAGTGGTGCTAAGGTTCAAAGAAGGTCATCTCTTCAGGGAGGCTTATCTTGGTAGACTGCTTTCTGCCAGCCAGCTCTTTAAGATAAGCTTGTTCACTGTCATAAAGATTTGAATCAAGATGATCCCACTAGCCTTGCTAAGCACTGAAACATAAAATGACTATTTAGGGGAAATTATGTGATAAATGGCACTGACTTTTTTATTTTTTTAAGAGGAGACAAGAGGGCCCAGGAAAGAATTGTTCTTCCTTTCTAGGACAGAAAAGAAGCATCACTTGCTCTCAACATTTTGATAAATGAATATGAATAATGTCGTTGCATAGGAAAGCATGAGATCCTTTGGTTGTTTGTGCTACAGAACCAAGGAAAGGTCAGAACAGGTTCCATTTCCATGATCCTTCTTTGCTTGCTGACAAGTGGAATCACAGAGTCTTAGAGTGGAAAGGAACCTCAGAGGTCATTTAGTCCAGCTTCCTCATTCTACAGAAGGGGCTTTGTGCTAACTCTCCTTTCATCCTTTTAGTATTATAGTACCATATGACTTCATGGTAGAAGGAATGGGAATTTCCTTCAGATCAAAATTTTATGGTTCAAAAGTGCTACTGTTAAAAGTGATAGAGCTAGGGGCAGTTAGGTGGCGCAGTGGTTAAAGCCACTAGCCCCGGAGTCAGGAGGACCTGAGTTCAAGTCGGACCTCAGACATTTGATACCTACTAGAACTTGGGCAAGTCACTTAACCCCATTGCCTCACCAAAAGAAACCCAAAAAGTGATAGGTAAAAGAATGCACGGTTGTCTCAGAGCCAGACAGCATCAAAGAAAGACAATGTATTCAGAAAGAATGGGCCAAATGACTGGCTTTCAGGTGATTGCTGAGAGACTGAGAAGGAAAGGCAGACATTCTAGCAAGTAGGAGGCATCTAGAGCAAGTTAAACAGAGAAAGAACAAAGATTAGCAATATTAGGAGGGTCAGTTGAAGTGAGGTTCTTGCATAGCTTTCAGAACAAGAGACATAGCAACTAGTAATTCCATCTGACACTGAAGCCTGAAATGAGCCGTTCTGCTCTTGGACCAGTAGCTGTCACTTGACTTTACTGATGATCCAGATTTGACCCAGGTTAATCTGTGCTTTGTCTTTTGAGGGAGGGAGATAAAGTAAGATGTTATTTGTTTTAAATTAATGGTTCAATAACAAATCCAAAGACTATTTCTTTTTTGTCTTTTTCTCTCTAGAATCTGGCAGTCAGTTGACTGACTAGCTTTATTAAGTGTCTACTATATGCTAGTCACTGTGCTAATCACTGGAGGGATACAAAGAAAAGCAAAATTGAGGCCAATCTCAGTAGAAAGGCACTAAGATTAAGGGAGACAGGGATGGCTTCTTGTAAGAAAATGAAATTTTAACGGAGACTTGAAGGAAGCCAGGGGAGCCAGCAGACATAGATGAGGTGAGAGATAATTCCCAGGCATGGGGTATATCCAGTGAAAATGAGTTGAGAAATGAAATGTGTGTGAAGAACAGCAAGGAAACCATGGTGACTGGATTGTTGAGTAAGGGAGGGGAGTAAAATGTAAGACTGGAAAGATAAGAAGGGGTCACTTTAAGAGGGGTATATGGTAGACATTTAATAAAAGTTTGTATGGTCACACAGAATCACTTTTTTTGAAGACAACCTTTAGGTATATTTGAGCCCATGATAGGATCGCATTTGAAAAAATATCATCTGTGTCTTTCCTCACTTCATCATAAACATTTCCCCTTCCCCTTTCCCCCTCCCTTGCACCTTTGACCTGGATGTGGACATTAAAATGAGTTTGCAGCTAGGGCTTGAATATTTTTTTAGAGCCAGCAGGGTTAGAATTCTACCCAAGGTCACATAGAATGGAAGGCCATGCTGTGCCCACCCTTGGCATGGATCTGTTTAAATTTATGTGAACTGCAAAGAGGTAGTTGTGCCAATGAGGAGTGTGGGAGGGAAGGAGAAAGAATCCTCCCTGCATTTTGAAGACATTCTAGGAAGTGGTATTTGAAAATGCTCAATTAAATCCAAATTACTGAGGGACAGCACAGTTTAGGGTTCAGTGAGTAGGGCATTCTGAAAAAACCTTTACTGGGCTTTGAGCAATTTGAGTCTGTTTGTGACTTTGGGTACGGATGGGTGAGATTTAAGTAGCCTTCCTCTTCTTCCTCCTCTTCCTCCCTCCTCTTCCCTTATCTCCCTCCTCCTCCTCTCCTTTCTCCTCCTCTTCCTCCTTCTCTCCCTCATTCCTCCTCCTTTTCTTTCTCCTCTTTCTCTCCTTCCCTCCCCTAGGGTGACACATTAATATCAGGAAATTGCACAATATCATATCCAAACCCCAGCAGAGATTTGAATGCCGGGAGAACTAGAAACAGTGGATTGAGTGTCCCAGCTTCTGAGAGATGAATTTGGGCCATTGTTTGCTAGGCAGTGTTTGGCCAGCAAACCCACACTCGTCAAAACACTGGCAGCTTAAGGCTGGGAAGCTCACATGGGGAAAATTCAGGCAAAGGAATGTCTGGATTAAGATGGTATTAAAAGATAAAATATGGTGATATTATACAAGACTGCACATATAGTTATGCATTTATGAGTTTCTAAACTTTTTCTGTGATGTCTGCTAGACTTCACAGAGCATCTGCAGCTTCCACAAAACTCCCTCCAAATTCCTGTTTAATTCTTAGGCCAAACCGAGACTTATTGAAACCACAGTGGGGAAAGTTGCAATGGGGAAGGAATAATTATTTCTGCAATTCAGTGACATGACCTCCTTGCAGTTCCTCACACACAATATTCCTTCCCCCCCCCTTTTGAGGCAATGGAGTTAAGTGACTTGCCCAAGGTCACACAACTAGTAAATACTAAGTGTTTGAGGCCAGATTTGAACTCAGATTCCTCCTCATTCTAGGGCTGGTGCTTTATTCACTGCACCACCCAGCCACCCCACACACTACATTCTTTCTTCAGAATCTGGGCATTTTCTGTGGTTGTTCCCCATGTTGCAATTCTCCTTCTCTTCATTTCTCCCTATATGGAGTCAGATAAGTAATGCAGTAGATGGAAAATTGGACCTGGAATCAGGAAGATCTGAATTCAAATAAGCCCTGACTCACTAAGTAGTTGTTTGACCCTGGACAAGTCACTTATCTTCTTTCTGGCTTAGTTTTCTCAACTGTAAAATGGAGACATCACCTATCTGAGTTGTGGGAAGGAGTAAATTCTAATATAGTTTCTGGCACACTTTACAGATGAGGAACAGGATTAAGTGCCTTGTCCAGGGTCACATAACTAGTCTAAGGCCAGATTTGAATTTAGGAAGATGAGCCTTCTGGACTCTAGAGTGGTGCTATATCCATTCCACCATCACCTTAGCTGGCTACCTCTCATTGGTGACCCTAGACAATTCTCTGCATCTTTCTAACCTTCAACAGTAAAATGAATTCCAAGTCAAATCAACAAAAGCACTTATCAAATAAATATCACCCATGCACTAGATACTGTACTAAACCCTGCAAATATAAAGGCAAGAAACAATTCCCATTCTCAAGTACCTCATAATCTAACAGCAAATGATGTGCAAATAACTACATAAAACAAGATGCATATAGCATATAATGGAGATAATAACAGAAGGAGTCAACTAAGATTTAAGGAGGACTGAAAATGGTTTCTTGAAGAAAGAGGTACCTTCAGTGGTAAAAGGAAGGTGTTTAATAGACTTCTCTGGCTTCTTTCTTTCTTTCTTTTTTTTTTTAGTTTTTTTGCAAGGCAATGGGGTGAATTGGCTTGCCCAGGGTCACACAGCTAGGTAATTATGAAGTGTCTGAGGCCGGATTTGAACTCAGGTCCTCCTGACTCCAGGGGCAGTGCTCTATCCACTGTACCACCTAGCTGCCCCTCTGGCTTCTTTCTAATCTTGACTAAAGTCCCATTTTCTTCAAGAAACCATTTCTAGTCTTCCTTAATCTTAATGGATTCCTTCTGTTATTATCTCCAATATATCCTATATGCATCTTGTTGTACGTGGTTATTTGTACATCATTCGCTGTTAGATTGTGAGCTACTTGAGAATGGAGATTATTTCTTGCCTTTCTTACATTTGCAGGGTTTAGCACAGTGTCTACTGCAGGGGAGATATTTATTTAATAAGTGCTTGCTGTTTTGACTTGGGATTCATTTTACTGATGAAGGTTAGAAAAGATACAGAGAATTGTCTAGGGTCACCCAATGAGAGGTGATCTGCTGGGTGGTGGTGCAGTGCATATAGCACCTGCCTAGAGTCAAGAAACCTCATTTTTCTAGGTTCAAATTTGGCCTTAGACACTAATTAGCCATATGACCCTGGGCAAGTCACTTAACGCTGTTTGACTCAGTTATCTCATCTGTAAATGAGTTGGAGAAGGAAATGGTGAACCACTTTGCCAAGAAAACCCCAAAATGAGCTTCTGAAGAGTCAAATATAACTGAATAATAACAAGAGACAGGATCTGAATCCAGATCTATTGTCAGATCAAATACTCCTGCTAAAATTCTTGGCTGCTGTTCACTTTCAAACCAGAAAATTGAAAAACAAAAGTTGTCAGAGAATTTCTTTAGGGCTTGAAATTGGTTAAAAAGAAAACCCATTTTAATTTTTTTAAAGAGTTTAAATTTCACCTCATGATTGTGATTTAATGCAAATCATTCCCCCACTTTCTTTGGAGTAAAAGAAAAGTAAAAGAGTAATAAGGCAGGAATGGGAAAAACAAAGTGGGGAGAGAAAGAAAAACAGTGAGAAAGGAAAGAATGTAGGAGGAGACAATTCATTTCTAGTCCTACCTTCCCTACCCCATAATGGTAAATTGGTTTGCTGATTAGTGACAGATTTTTGACTAGAATTTATGGTAAGGGAGTAAAGTAGTCTCTATCTACCCACTAAGCCCTATCAAGGCTCTGTTTCTGGATCAGTTTGTGATCCATCAACATTGTCTTTGACCAGTTGCTCTGGAAACTATACATTCTATATCATCACCTGCACCTTGAGGACTTTTGTAACAATAGCATAGAATTTATCTCTCCCAGACACCCTACAGGAGACAGCCAAAAGATAAACTCTCCAGAAATGGGATGTTGTCCTAGAGAAAAGTGATGGTATCTAGTAGTATATTTATTTTCTTTTTAAATTGAGTCCAAAAGCAGCCTGCTCTTGTTATAATTGGAAATGTTCTTTTCTGAAAGGCTTGTAACATCTCCATTGAATTTAGGGCTAAGCCAATATCTATGAAAGCCAGGCTCCTCCCCTATTATTAATATAAGAGCAAAAAAACAAAATTCTCAGTCTGGTACAATTGCTTTCTTTCTACTTTTTTGTTTTGTTTCAGATTATTTCTCTGGATGTATTCTTTGTACCAGGCAGACTGGCTTGCCAGCTCTTCCCATGACGCTCTATGTTTGACCTTATAACTTTCTGTGAGGGGTCTCCTATGGGGTTGGAATGCACTGCCTCCTTATTTCTGCTTCACAGAAACACTAGCTTCCTTCAAAGCATCATTCAGATACCATCATCGTAGGAACAAGAGCTTTTTTCTTGCTTCTGCTTAAATTTCAGCTAATATTATTATAAGTTATATTTATAAAAGTTTACTATGCTCTAGGCACTCTAGTCATCTCATTTAATCCCCCCAACAAGCCTGTGATGTAGGTATTGTTATTATCTTCATTTTATAGTTGAGGAAACTGAGGCAGACAGAAATTAAGTGATTTTTTTTCAGGATCACTCAGAGAGTTAAGTGTCTGAGGCTGATTTGAACTCACTTTCCTGCCTACAGACACAGTGATCTATGTACTGTAATCTAGTATGCTTGTTCCCTTTTGAAGTCACTTTTCTTGGCTTCTAAAAACTCTTTGTATTGACTTATCTCTCCAACAGTAGAATATAAGCTCCTTGAGGTCAAAGACTATTGCATGGTCTAAAAAGTCTAAAAGGTATAGAAGACTTTTCATAAATTACTGCTGACATTTGAATAGTAGAGTTAGAGCCATGGCCTCAGTGACCAGTGCAAGGATTAGCAGACTACACAGCCTAAAGACAAAATCTTTTTCCCCAATCCTAGTTTTCTATGGTCCACTGAGTTAAGAATAGTTTTTACACTTTTAAATATAATAAAACTTTATTTTAATATATTAAATACACTTTCAGCCCTTGGTGCAGATTTGTTCCACCCAGTAGTACTTTGTTGACTCCTGATCTAGTGGAACCCATTCATTTTACAAATGAAGAAACTGAGGTCCAAAAAAGTTGCCATCTGCCCAAGATGACATAGGTATTAATATACCTAATTGTACAATACTATCTCATCAAATAATGTTTAGCTGCTTCAGTCATGACCCACTTTTTGTGACCCCATTTGGGATTTTCTCAGTTTTTCACTTCACTTTATAGATAAGAAAACTGAGGTGAATACAGTAAAGTGACTTGCCTAGCTTCACACAACTGATGATAATGATGTTTGTCTTTCATTCTCAAAGAAGATCACGTCATGAGAAAGGTGATACCATGATATACATATGAATTAGATTTCAGTGGTGGGGGGGCTGTGCTAAGTTACCAGCCTCATTTTCTCCTCTTGAGTCATCTGGATCCAATGGCCATATACAAATCAGAATGACTGGAGATGGTCTTGGATGTGAGGCAATCAGGGTTAAGTGACTTGCCCAAGGTCACACAGCGAATAAGAGTCAAGTTTCTGAGGCGAGATAGGAACTCGGTCTTCTCAACACTCCAGTTGGCATTTTATCCACTATTGCACCTAACTGTTCCCCTGAAAATAATAACCGCTTATATTTGTGTAAGGTGTCCATTGATTGCAAGTACTTTACCAAGTATTTTCACAATATATTCTCTCATTTGGACTTATACCCTTGTGAAGCAGTTAAGACTTTTATTCTTCTCCCATTTTAAAGATAAGAAAAGAGATTTGAAAAAGTTAAATGACCTCTATATTAGGAGAGAGCTGCCTAAATTAGTGCAAGTTATTCAAGACAGCTTTAGGCTTTTTAACCAATGTATTTGCAAATGAGAAGAGAATTGGCAGGAGGTTGAGTTCCAGTCTGCCCTGCCAATCATCCTGGATATTCTCTTTACTCTCCCTCTCCTGCTTCCCATTTAGATGGAAATTTTTAAATGGTTAGGCAACTTTAGGCACTGGATCAATAATCTGCAACATATTCATAAGCCAGTCAAAGAAAGATCATAGCAAATCTCACCCAGCATTTCTTTTGAAATGCCTGAAAATGCAATGGCAAGCAACATATCAGCATGGTGGAGCTCTTATTAACAATTAACCAAAGGCTAGATTTTCATTCCATCAAGCACCGGGGGACAATTCCCACAGAGCAACACAGGATGAAAATCTGGCTTTAGGCACTTAATTCCATAATTCTACCCAGAGACCAGCTGATCCCACAATAAAGAACAATATGTAAGAATAGTGAAGATTGCATTCTGGCTTCATCTCATTATGATGGATTTCTAAAATGCAGAGTTAAGCTGCACATTAATATGGTGCAAGCTATGTGAAGTGATTTCCTCATGAAAACTGCCTCAGAAAAGTAGATCAATCAAACAGGGTAAAAAGCACGTTTGGTGGATGTTTGTTGACTGGAATAACAATCATCTATAATAAGACCAATCCAGCTATTTAAAAATGCATCCAATGTTGTACATACAGAAGAAGGAAACCATTTGAAATAGGAAAAAAAAAAAGACAGAGAAACCAGTGTTCTGGCTTTACCAACATGCTATGAGACCTTGGTTGGACTAGTCATATAATCTCTCTGCATTTCAGTTATGTTGTTCCATCATATCTGACTCTTCTTGACCCCATGAACCAGAATGCACATAGATCCCACCATTTTTTTTAAGTCTGTCCAAGTTCATAGACATTGTTTCCATGATAATATTTATCCAACTCAACCTCAGCCATCCCCTTCTCCTTTTTCTTTCAATTTTTTCAGGGTCTTTTCCAATGAATCCTATCTTTTTTTCAATACTTAGGTTTCAGCATCCTGGTTTAACCAACTTGCTATGTGATTTAGATTGGGCAGCCATACAATCTCTCCACATTTCAGTTATTCCAACCGAAAAATAGATAGTGGGATGCTGCCACTATCGAGGGAGCTTCAAAGTCAGCAAGTTCTTGCTTCAAATCTTATGTCAAACATTTACTAACTGTTGTCATCCTGAGCCCTTTGAGATTCAGTTTTTTTTCAATTATAAAATGAAGATAGAAACGGCATCTAATTCATTGACTTGTTAGCTTATAAACAATTCTCATAACAATTCGATGAAATAGATGCCATTTTTTATTCTCAAGCTACAGTTTTCTGAGGAAAAGAGAAGAAACTTAGTAGATTTAAAACATTTGTGTAGGGATTAAAAGGGTTGTGTAGGGATAAGCAGTACATAGTGTTAAGTGCCCTGAATTTGGAGTAAGAAGTCATGAGTTTGAAACCTAGTTCTATCCTACCACTTTTTCCTTTGGGAAAAAGACTTCATTTCTCTGGGTCTCTGTTTCCTCATTTGTAAGCTGAGGGGGCTGATTTGGAAAGCGTTCAACACTTATTTTTCAGAAATATCCCTTATTTTGTTCGGTATTCTAAAAAAAATAATTTTGGGGGGTTCAAGCCATTTTCTTTTAAAAAAAATTATTTATTTAAGGCAATGGGATTAAGTGACTTTGACAAAGTCACATAACTAGACAATTATTCCGTCTCTGAGGCCATATTTGAACTCAAGTCCTCCTGATTTCAGGGCTGGTGCTCTATGCGCTACAACACTTAGCTGCCCCAAGCCATTTTCTATAAAGTTAGGTAGTACAGTAGACAGTAAACTGGGTCTGGAGTCAGGAAAATATCAATTCAAATCTGGTTTTGGGTACTTAATATCTGTGAGACTCTGGGCAAGCCATTTAACTTTTGCCTCGGTTTTCTCAACTGTAAAATGGGGATATTAACACCCACTTTAAGGATTCTTTCGAGGATCAAATTGGATATTTGTAAAATACTTGGAACAGTGTCTATCACATTGAAGCAGTTAAACGAATGCTTGTTCCTGCCTTCCCCTAACTTTGTAATCTGTTCTCTTAGTGTAGGTATGCCAATGCAGAATAAAAAAAAGTGAAGAGAAAATTCACAGTGTCAATATAAAAAGAAGGGGACAAAAGAATTTGAAAGCATCCTTGAAGAGCCAACATTAAATTTCTTACTTGGAAGCTAATCATCTCTGGAAATTTAAAATAATATTCCTAATAATTAAAATAATTCTCTAAGATCAAACCAAGCCATGGTAAAAGAATTCCAAGAGGGGGGTGGGGGAGGGAAGTAAGATTGGGGGGGGGAATTGTAAAACTCAAATAAAATCTTTAATAAAAAAAGAATTTCAAGATATAAATCTGAAGATTATTCTCACTTTAATGTTCTAGGATATGTGTTTTCTCAAATATAAAATGAAGGGGTTAGGCTGGGCTATTTCTAAGATCTTTTTTACCTCTATAATTGTGTGGACTTTCAATAACCAATCAGCAAGCATTTTTCAATTTATAAATGGAAGGTCATTATGTCCAATTAATAGAAAAAAACAAAGTGCTCTTTTAGATTTTAAGTTCCTTGAGGGTAGGGACTATCTTTTGCCTCTTTTAGCATCCCCATAGTGGGACTGACACTGACAGGATAACTAACGGGGTCTCAAACCTGTCAGTGAGTTTGGGGGACATCTACCCCAAGCATGTGAAAACTTTCCTGGGAAGAATGGGAAGAGGAGAATAATTTGTTCCAATGACCATGAAGATGACTGAAGCAGGTGCTTTGAGGTACTTAGAGTCTGGTTGAACATCAAAGATACCAAGGTCATTTACTGCGTTCTGGTCAGCGCTAGCCATCTTGACTTTTGTCTTGCCTGGACTTCAATGACTCTAGAAGAGAAAGCACAGCTGAAGACTAGGTTCAACTCTTGCCTCACTTAGATTCATCTCACTCATAAGTTAGGATGTCACCTGTGATGTTGTTGGTCTTCTTCAAAAACAAAGAACAAAGGACAAATAATGATATAATAACAATCTGGCCCGCAGTAGACACTTAATGTTTATTACTGGATTTGACTCTATCCTCTGAATACCTCTTTGGTTGAGTTATAATATCAATCATCCAAAAGTTAGAGGAAGATGTAAAGTGCTTTTAAGTTACTGGATGAAATCAAATGAAGATAGAAGCAAAATGTATTGGGATCAATTGAAAGACAGTCATATTTTTGGGTTATGTATATATCTAAGAGGGAATTCCTGCTTTTAATTAATCAAACTTTGGGAGTGCTTTAAGGAGACCCTATCTGTAACAACAAGACAACATGAGGGGAGATTGAATCCCCCCCCCCCTTGACCAAAGGATTGTGAATTTAGTCAAGGATTATATTATTAAGGAGTTTAAGGGCAATTGGGAGTCACTGGAGTTGAGTAGGGGAATGACATGGTCAGATACCCACTTTGGCAACTATATGGAGAGCTGATTAGAGCTGGGAGAGACTTGAGGAAGGTGGATTAATCAGGAGTTGATCACAATAGACTAGTAGAAAAGTGCTGAGGACCTGAGCCAATGGAGTAAGGTATGTGAACAGTGGAAAAGGGGTCAGACATAAGAGAAGTTGTGTAAGTAAGAATGCTAAAATTTGGCAAATGATTGACTCTGTGGAATGAGGGAGAATGAAGTCAGAGATTCAGCTGAGGCTATAAACCTGGAATAGTGGAGGAATGGTCATGTCTTCAGACATTTCTTTATGTGATCTCACCCAAAGAGACTGCCTCCCCTCCCTCCATAAGCCAAGAGAGAGTCACCTATTATTCTTAACCTTTTAATTCTTGTCTTAATTATATTGTAGTACTGGCTAGAAAGAAAAATATTTTTCAATAAAAAAAAATCCTATATGATTTTCCTGCATAAGTATGAGAGAATGAAAGCTTCAATATTCAAAGGAACTTGAAATAGCCATCTAATTTATATCTAAATAAAACTTGAGGATTAGATAAATGCAATCAATCACTTCAGAGAAGGTGAGTTCTGCACCGAAGAGGAGCAGCACAGGACCAAAGTATAATCCATTCTTTCTAAATGTTTCTACCTACCACATTTAGTTTCTTAGTAAAACAAAGGATTTAGTCTCTTCTCTTCCTGAGACAACTCCCTTTGATTCCCACAGAGATTAAATACATATAGAGAGGGGATCAAGGAGTGGTGAGGTTTGATCCAGACCAAACATTAGAAAATTTATTTTAAAAATAGAAAGACTTTAAACTGTCTCTCTATTCCCACCAAAGAAAAGAACATCAAACTTACTGACTCTTTAGTCAAAATCTGGATTAATGATCTTGGAGGGGAAAATAATGTGTTTATGATGGAAAGAACACAAGAATTGGAGTCCTGGACTAGAATCTTGACTTTGACACTATGTGACCTTCTTAAATCACTTAACTGCTTAGCCACAATTTCCTCAATAGCTAAATAATCATTGCACTTTCTGGGTCACAGGATATAAGAAAAGTGCTTTGTAAACTTTCAAGGTCTACATAAATATGTAATTGTTTTGTTGTTATTACACATTAAATAGTAATGTTGTTAGTAGAGGCAGCATTATATTGCAGAATGAGTGCCAGTCTCTCAGTCAGGAAGACCTACAAGTTATCCAGAGAAGGAAAGTCAGGGAGGGTCTGGGGTTCAAGTTCACAGTCAGAGTAAACTGCTGACCAATTGTGATCACTTTTTGAACTTGGATACTAGAATGGTACTGTAAGTAGAGAGCACCTGGGCTGGTGTCAGGATAGACCTGAGTTCAAATTTGATCTCAAACGATTATTACATATGTGACTCTGGGTAAATCACTTAATCCTGTTTGCATCAGTATCCTCATCTGTATAATGAACTAGAAAAGGTTATAGCAAATCACTCTAGTATCTTTGCCAAGAATACCTCAAATAAGGTCACAAAGAGTCCGACATGAATGAACAGTCATTGTATATATATATTAAATTGAAGATACCAAGGTTATTGTCTCAATTTGGGATCATTGCCAGATCCCAATCTTCTTGGCTTTTGTCTTGCCAGTGGATTTCAATGACTCTGAAAGAGAGTGAGGCTGATGACTGCTGAAATCACTCTGCCTCACTGAAGTTCAATTCACTCCCAAGTCAAGACACTCCTGACTTCATTGACCCTCTTAGAAAAGGAAGAAATTTAGGTAGAAATTTATATCTTAATTAGTAATTCAACTTGGCTATACTCTAAGGAACTCTTCTCCACTCACCAATCAACACCTTTGATACTGAAATAATTACCAGCCTTGGTTTAACAGAAGAAATTTCCTTATGTTAATTTTATTAGGTGGTTTGGTATGAAAACCTCCTCAGGCACATTATTTTGCATAAGGCTGATTTAGTAAAATTTAGTTTTTGCATATTACCTTATATATTCCCTAAATTTTAGTTTTCTAAATTACTTTCCTTCTCATTATCACATTTGATTGCTTTTACGCCCTGAAAAATAGATAGGTCAGGATTATTAGTACCCACATCTTAAAGATAAGGAAACAGTCTAGGAGAGTCTAAATCTAATAAGTGAGTTAAAAGACAAGAGTTAGAGGCAGCTACAACCTTCCCCTCCCCCAGTGAGTTTTAAATAGCAGGCATTATTGTAATTGGTGTCTTTGCTGTTTGGTGTATGCTTGACTGCTTGTTGCTGTTGAGTTGTTTCTGACTCTATGAGGTTTTCTTGGCAAAGATACTATAGTAATTTGCAGCATCAAAGTCCTTGAATTATCTGAAGCAAAATGATATAGAAACCTATTGATCCATTGAAGTAATTATGTATGAAAATTCATAGAAGTGGAGTGATTATTTATTTTATAAAGAGTTCATTTAAATAACATTTAGCATTGAGGTATTTGAAAGATAACTGACATAAAAATTCAGGCACTCCCATCTTTTGCCCATTATTTTAACCTTCAAAGAAGAAAACAAATTCATAAAGGTCAGTCCTAGATCCCATAACCCCCCATCTTCTCTGCCACATTGCTACTACCACTTTTCATTGCACTCATTCTCTGATCGTCACTCTCCCTAGCTACTTTCTTGTTGTCTACAAATATAATTCTTTCCCTCATCCCTAAAAGAATCCTCATTAGATCTCACTTATACCTGAAAGCTTCCAATAGCTTTCCTCTCTTTTTACCCAAAGGCCTTGAAAAAGCTGTCTATATTCAATGACCCCACTTCCTCTTTTCCCAGTCTTTTCTTAAAATCCTGCAATTTGGATTCTACCTTTATCACTGAACTGAAACTGTTCTCTCTAAAGCTGTCATTAATTTCTTAGCTGTCAATTCTAATTGTCTTTTCTCAGTCCTTAACCTGAATTTTCAGCAGTATCTGACAGTGTTGATCAACCTCTCCTGTATACTCTCTTCTCTGGTGTTTTATGATATTATTCCCTTCTGGTTCTCTTTCTACCTATCTGACCTCTCTTTCTCAGTCTCCTTTGATGAAACATATCCACATCAGACCTTCTAACTGTGGCTATAACCCAAGACTGTGCTGGTCTTTCTTCTCTGTCTACTTGATCTCAATCAGTGATGACAACTCCCATATATTTAATGATAATATCTAAATAAATAATTCTCAGATACATAATTCAGTGCTAGCCTTTCCGTTGAACTCCTTTATTTGAGTACAAACTTCTTAGTGTACATTCTGAACTCAATATTTTACAGGTATCTCAAGCATAAAATGCCTAATACATAACTCATATTTCTCTTCTCTCTAGAACATCCATATTATTGTTGAAGGCACACAATCCTTCCATTTACTCAAGTTTGCAATTTAAATATCCATCTCTATTCTTTCCTTTTAATCTATTTATCCAATTATTTGTCCATCTCTAGGGTGGGGTAAGGAAATTTAAAAAAGAAATCTATATGATATCTTTGTTATATATTTAAAAAAGAATAGCAAGTTCTACATAGTATATTTGCAGTCTCATGTGCAACCATCTTTTTTTATTATACCACATTATGAAAATGCTTATTTTATTCTATAAATTAAAATTAAAGCAGAGCCATCATTGTAGTTCAAGACCTCTTCTGTACTATTCCAATAGCTTCCTACCTGGTCTCTCTATTTCAAATTCCTCCCCACTACAATCATCCTTCACACAGACATTAAAGTGATTTTTCAAAAGAATTGATCTAATCCTGTTGCACATCAATAAACGTCAATGGTTCCTTATTACCTCTAAAATCAAAAATAAAACTGTCTCTTATGCATTTTAAACTCTTCACAACCTGGCCTCAATCTACCTTTCCAGTACCTTTTAACATTTTCTTCCATATACTCTGTGACTTAGTTATATTGGTTTACCCCATATTATGAACATGTAATGCTCTGTCTCTAGACCTTTTCACTGATTGTCTCCCATGCCCTAAGCTTTGAAATCCCACGTGTCTTTCAAGACCCCTTCATTACTTTCAAAATGAAATTTTTCCTGATCCCTGTAACTTGTGTACATCATCTCTAAGCTACTTTGTACATTTTGTGTGTATGCTAATATAATGATGCTTGTCTTTCATTCTTCAAGAATGCCATGACATCCACCTGATTTGGATTTAGTGAGGAGGGGTTTCTGTACTAAGTCACCAGTCAAACTTTCTCCTCCAGAGTCATCTGGGTCCAAAGGCCAGATATGATACAGGATGACTGGAGATAGCCCTGAATATAAGGCAATCAGGGTCAAGTGACTTACCTAGGTCTGAAGCCACATTTGAACTCAGGTTCTGGTGACTTCAGGGCTGGTGCTCTATTCACTGTATCATCCAGATACCTAATATATATACTAATATATTTACATGTTGTCTTCCTCTTAGAACGTGGGTTTCTTGAGGACAGAGTCTGTTTCCTTTTTGTGCTTTTTAAAATTTTTTTAAAATTTATTTAAGGCTTTATTTAAGGTTTGAGTGATTTGCCCAAGGTCACACAGGTAGGCAATCATTAAGTGTTTGAGGTCGGATTTGAACTCAGGTCCTCCTGAGTTTGACTCCAGGCCTAGTGCTCTATCCACTGTGCCACCTAACTGCCCCCCTTTTTGTGCTTTTGCCCTTAGTTCTCACTACCATGATCAGAACATAGCAGTTGTTTAAAGGCAATGCTTGATGATTTGAATAGCTATTAGGATTCAAAGACTAAGTAATGAAGCAAATAACTTCTCCAGAACACATTTTTGCATAAAAGTACATTTATAAAGATCAACTCAATATTAGATCAGCACTCAAGAGACTTGGATTCAAGTCTCAGGGGTGTGATTAAGTGAATTCTCCTCTCTCAATCAGAATTTTCTCATCTGCAAAATGAGTTCAGATTCAGTTTTCTCAACTATAAAATGGGGACAATAATAGCATCTACTGCCAGCGTTATTGTGGTAATATTTGTGATACTTTTTTATTTCAAGCTGTTTAATTCCCTTCTCCTTGCCTTGTGTCCTTTAATCTACTGCACTATTGATCTTCCTGCCTCCAGTCTCTCCCTAGTCTAATCCATTTCTCCATAGTTGCCAGAGTGATATTTCTAGAGCACAGCTGTTGACACATAGTAAACATACAATACATTCTTTTTCATTCATTCATTCATTCATTCATTCATTCATTCATTCATTTTTTTTTTAAAGCCTAGCCTGGTTTTGCCCAGGCTGGAAGTACAGTGGTCATTCATGACTTGATCTCACCGCCTGGGTTGCTTTGCCTTATGACTCCCTGAGGCTCACCAAGTTGGTGTCAAATTTAGTTCTCTACTGGAGTTCAGAACTCCTGAGGTCAAAGGATCCAACAGTCTCTGCCTCTCTAGTGGCAGGGATTACAGGCAAACTCTACCAAAAGTAGCTCATTCATTCATTCATTCTGAACATGAGACATCAAAAAAGAATGCTCTTGCATCATTACTGCAATTTATCTCAATCCTCCCCTCCCCACTCATCCTATCTGAGTTTGGCACATTATTGTTGCTTTTGTTTAGTCAGTTAGTCATGTCTGACTCTTTGTGACCCCATTAGGGCTTTTCTTGGCAGAAATTCTGGAATGGTTTACCATTTCCTTCCCTAACTCATTTAACAGATGAAGAAATTGAGGCAAACTAATAAATATCAAATTTGAACTCAGGCCCTTCATTGCTGCAATGTGTGGCTGGTACATTGTTTAGATAAAGACATAACCTAAATGTAAGGTGGTAGAAAGGGAATTGTATTCATAATCAAATAACCTGAGTCTGAATCCTGACTGTCACTTATTTTGTGACCTTGGACAATTCACTTAACTTTGAGGAGCTAATTTCTTTCTTTCCTTCCTTCCTTCTTTCTTTCTTTCTTTCTTTCTTTCTTTCTTTCTTTCTTTCTTTCTTTCTTTCTTTCGCAAGGCAAATGGAGTTAAGTGGCTTGCCCAAGGCCACACAGCTAGGTAATTATTAAGTGTCTGAGACCGGATTTGAACCCAGGTACTCCTGACTCCAGGGCCGGTGCTTTATCCACTACATCATTTATCCACTACATCACCTAGCCACCCCAGGAGCTAATTTCTTAGATGACTTAGATGACCTCTAAAAGCCTACCAGTTCTTTTTTTTTTTGCAAGGCAATGGGTTTAAGTGACTTGCCCAAGGTCACAAGGTAATTATTAAGTGTCTGAGGTGGGATTTGAACTCAGGTACTCCTGACTTCAGAATTAGTGCTCTATCCACTGCACCACCTAGCTGCCCCTAAGCCTACCAGTTATAAAGGAACTTAAGATCCTTCGGTCTTAGCTCTGTCCTGGAAACCCATTTCTGTTTAAAAAACAAACAAAACAGGGGCTGCAGTGGATAAAGCACCAGCCCTGGAGTCAGGAGTACCTGGGTTCAAATCTGGTCTCAGACACTTAATAATTACCTTGTGACCTTGGGCAAGCCACTTAACCCCATTTGCCTTGCAAAAAACCTAAAAACAGAAACAAAAACAAAAAAACCCCACTCATTCTGTGTGTGTCTATCTTTATCATTGTCCTCTCCTCTCATATTGTGTGTGCCTCTGTCTCTCTCTGTATATATATATATATATATATCCATCAGACTAATCAACTACCACCTGGTTGGCAACAATTTGTCTGACTTCTTAAACACTTGGGTGAATTTGGCATTCTGAGAGTGCTAAGAGTCTAGAATAATGTTGAAATCCACCCAAACCCATAATTTAACTTACATTACAGAGAACTCTCAAGAAGGCTGGCTACTCCATCTTCCCTGGTTTTATGTAAATTCCCAAAGAGGAGAGCATTATTTACTTGACAATGTGGCTTTAATAGCTAGCACTCAAGACTGGACCAGAGCAGAACAACCTATTGAATATTCTTTAGACAGTTTTGCTTCAGTTGAATCCTACTGGCCCCAAGCCCAAATGTCCACACGTTTAAAGTGCAAAGCTAAATGGGGAACAAAGGAAGAGAGAGAGAGAGAGAGAGAGAGAGAGAGAGAGAGAGAGAGAGAGAGAGAGAGAGAGAGAGAGAGAGAGAGAGAAAAGAAGAGAAAAAAATAGTGGGGAAAGTCCCAAGCTTTCAAAGCATTTACATGACAAGAGACTGGGAAGATTGTACCTGAAGGGAAGAAATGCTAGGAATCCTGTTAGTATATATTAATTCTTAACCACATTTCTTCCTTATGATTCAAATTCATTATTCATTAAAAAAAACATGCATTGAAAAGAATCTCCAGTGTACATTTATATTATTCCAGCAGGTTAGAACAGACAGAAATAGGATTGAAATTAGAATGAGGTAATTGCTCTCTTTTTGATAAGCTTCCACAAGAAAGGAGACAGGAAAGAATATTTTAAAAGCTGCAAATCTTCTTACGATAATGGGAGTGACAGACTTCCCTAGGTTGCTTGAGGCTAAAAGAAGAATGACTTTGTTCTCACAGTCCCACTTCTTTCTCCCACTTCACATAAGGCTTCTGTGACTGAGAGGTCAAATAGAAAGCATTATTGCCATCTTTCCCCACTGATATTCATGGTTGTATCCTTTTTTTTAAAATCTGTTAGATGAGAAAAACAATCTTGATGAAAATGAAAACCCAGCCTATATGATAAGAGAAAATGGACTATGATCAGACCAGTCCATTTTTATTTAGGGAGGTGTGTAAGAGTTCACTGTTTCTGGCCTGTGAGAATAAACGTGTTAAACTTCCCAGAGTTTGTCCTAATCGAGGACAAAGGTTACCAGAGGTTTTTGGTATTAAGAAAGAGCAAAACAGAAATAGGTTAATATTCACAATTATTGATATTTCTTTGAATTGAGAATTATGCAGTCCTCCATGGACAGGGTGGTGGGTGGGGTGGGTGGAGGCTCTAGTTGGAAATAATTATTATCAGCTTTAAATAACTTTGACCATTAGGAGGCCTGTTCTGAAACATTACTTCTGGCTCATTCAATCAAAGAAGGGTATACTTCCCCCAATTATAGGATGGAGGTGGGGGCAAGGAGAGAAGGGATGAGGGTGAGAGGGATTCCCTAAGGAGGGAATCTGCTAAGGGCAGGGGTACTGCCATCAGACAGGCCTGTTAAATGGGTGCTTCGGCTTTAAAAACCTTCCAAGTGATGGAGATAGCTGGAGGGGTTCTATGGGATTAAGAAGGCAAACTTTTGTTCTGTTTACAATTAAGGGAGTTCTCTCTTAGCACCCTTTTCAATTGCTAAATCGATCTGATTACCAGGGGAGGACTTAAATATCTAAGTGAAAGTTTGACCCCACCCAACAAACTCTGTTCTTAGAGACCCAGAAAAATAATTATCAGGAAGACAAAACTCACTGCAGACAATTCAAAAATCACTTTTTTGAGTCTCTGAGCCTTAGTTCCTCTATCTGCAAAATGGGAATAATTATATCTGTAGTACCTACTTCATTAGAGTATTGTGAGGCTCAAATAAACTATTTAAACTATTTTGTCAGCATCCTAGTATGATTTCAATGCTAATTATTATTGTTGACTAAAGTTCTTATATAACATTTATAAAGTACTGGAGTTAAAAATAAGAAAAAAGAGAGTTCCTACCTCAGGGAGTTTACTATCAAATGGAAGAAGAAGACTTCACACAAAAGGGCAGGAAAAGCTGGGGGAGGGGAAAGAACAATAGCTTGTCCTGAGGAATTGAAACCAAGCAATAGAGGCAAAGTGGAATAAGTTGAAAGTCCAGTTTTTGCAATCTAAAAGGGTAGTCTTGAAGGGGGAAGTTTTGATACTCCATCATAAAAGCAGAGGAAAGAGGATTTTGAGTTAGAAGCAGGGAGATGAGATCAAAAGTGATGAGCTTCTTCTAGGAAGGGCATCTCATTAATGCTATGGAAATTAGACTGAAGTAAGTGCTATTATTATTTCCATTTTACCTGATGGGAAACTGAGGCAAAACAGAGTTGAAGTGATTTGCCCAGGGTCACAGTAAGTATCTGAAGTCAGATTTGAACACCTATTTTTTTTTTTTAAGTTTTTTGCAAGGCAATGGGGTTAAGTGGCTTGCCCAAGGCCACACAGCTTGGTAATTATTAAGTATCTAAGGCAAGATTTGAACTCAGATACTCCTGACTCCAGGGTCAGTGCTCTATCCACTGCGCCACCAGCCGCCCCACCCATATCTCTTTGATTCTAGGGCAAGTACTTCATCCCTTGTGCCCCTGTAGGAATTCTGATAGATCAAAAAAAAAAAGGAAAAAGAAAAACACAAGGACATCCAGAATTAACTGTGTCAAAGATCTGAACTTTGAAGAAAATCTTCGCAAAAACCCCCAAATTTGAATCTATGTGAATACTTGTTTCATAGATGGTATTTCTTATACACTTCTGAACTCCAACTACCCTACCATGAATCATGTCCATGCACAGATGCCACACAGATCACATGAGATCTCTCCTTCCCAATAGTATGCTCTAAAGATCCTTGGGTCTTGCCACTCACCAGGTGATGAGATTCACACATACATATACACTCATGTGCATGTATGTTTACACATGTGTATATGCATAGTTTCATTACAGTGTATATATTATACTCACACCATATATTATAAACTGTATATGTGGAATAGCATTTATTAAGTGCCTGAATGGACTTGATCCTTTGAATAAACTCTCATGTCTCTATAGCCTTCCTTTCCACTTATTCCTTGATGGCAGCAGCAGCTGCTAATCTCTCTATCCCTTGGTATCTATTAATCATAGAAATATCTAAATAAACATTTTTTTGTCCCTAAATTCTGGGTCAGAGTTGATCTTTAAATGAATTCTTTGATGTTTGCTTGAATCCCTGAAACCTTTTACCATTACACATTTTCCAGCAACACTAAGTTCTAAAAGTACAAAGAGAAAGTGAGACAGTGTCTATTTTCAAAGAAAATAGAGGAAATTCACATACATATATATTATATAAATTATATATTATTGTATGTTATATATTATATTATGTTATATATATTAGTTATGCCATATATTTTAAACCATAGTTTATAATATATGTATGTATAATGTGCTTCTCTGTTTACATATAGTTTCCTTTCATTAGAATGTCAGCTCTTTGAAATGATTTTGTCTTTTTTTTCTTTGTATTTCTAGAACCTAGTATCTGGAATATATTAAGAACTTCAATGCTTTTCCTTTCCATTCCAAGATTTCACAGATTGCTTTGGCAAAATATCTTTATCTTTATCCTTATATCTATATATCCATCTATGTCTCTATTTACCTGGTCCTATTTTCTTTTTATGACCCTGTCTGACCTTCCTTAGGCTGATCCATAAAGGACAGTGTGTTATTAATTTTATTTTAGAAGTTCTTCCACCTCTTGGTAGACACTGCCAGATTTTCTGGTCTGCTGTTAAAACCTTTTTGAACCCTGGTTCAATTTGCCTCTGGTTTCAGGCATCAGAGAGCTGTTCAGTATTGTCTATCACATCTAAAGAGTCTGAATTTGTCTTGTCACGACTCATTGAATCCTGTGATACGTTAGGACCTCCTCCTACTATGGACCAAATCTAACTAAGGAGACCATTAGAAATATGGAATCTTGTGTTTGTTGGACAAAAGCTTGCATACTACTACTTTTTAGACTCTCCTATTCGGAGATGGGATAAGAGCTGGTAATATCCCTGATCTTTTTGCAGGGTGAAGATGGCCACACTGGCTTAACTTGGGTCTAGGGAACATCAAGGATCTTGCTCTCAAGAAGAGTTGAGCTTGGGCCTGTATCTGATAGTATCCATTTAGTTGTGCCCCTAAATATGACAATAACTCCCTCAATTTGAGTTGCTAATATAAATCTCTTTTAGATGTTAATCCAAGTTAAATCCAAAATTTACTTTTTTTTTTTTGTTATTTAAAGCCTTCTACAATATGGATCCCATCTACTTTTCTTGGAATTTCATGTCATATCCCTACCCTTCAATCTCTTGATTCACTAATTGTCTCCCTTTCATATTATTTGTTATTGCACAGGTGCCTGGAATGAACTCCCTCTTCCTAGAATCTCTATTTTCCTTCAAAGTAAAACACAAAATACTATTTCCTAAAGAATCTTTTTGCCTATCTTTCCATTACTAAGTCTCTCCTTCCTGAAATTACTTTGTATAACTTTGAATGCATTTTATATTTACTGATCCATTTATAGATATTCCTTTCCCTTTTCTCCCTCAGTAAAATATATATTTGAGGGCAGGGACTATTTTGTTCACATTTATACTCAGATGGAGAAGTGACTTGGTAGACAGTAAGAACTATATGACTAACCTCTCAGTGCTCTAGGTAAGTCCCTTAAGATTATAAATTTCAATGAAAGCATCTATCAGCATTGGTAGAGAAATTTACTCATCTGGCAGTTGCCTAAATTGATGAAGTAAGTCTCTATCCCTAATCCATTATCCTCAGCAACAAACACAGTGACTAGCTAGGCACTTAAGGGGCACCTAATAAATGTTTGTCACATTGAATTAAATGAATCTTATGACTTGATTAAAAATAGTTTGCCATTAGTGCTAGCAGGCAAAGATTAAAACATTGCTTTAGATTTGACCTTCAGGTCCCAGAAGTATTATTTGAGGACAGAAGGGATATTCATGGAGCAGATGCTGTGAAGGGCAGGGAAAAATTGAGAAAGCAATGTTTTATTGAAAATAATATTAGCCCTTAGAAATAATTCATGCTATTAGAAATAAATCAACAATAATTTAAGCTAGAGAGTTAAGTGGATAGAGCATTGTCCTTAAGTCAGTTGGACCTGAGTTCAAATTTGACCTCAGATTCTAGCTATGTGATTCTGGGTAAGTCATTTAATTATTTGCCTCAGTTTCCATATCTGTAAAATGAGTTGGGGAAGGAAATGGCAAACCTCTCCAATAACTCTGCCAAGAAAAACCTCAAATGAGGTCACAAAGAGTTGGATATGACTGAAAAACAATCAAACATCAATTTTTAAAAAAATTTCAGAATATGAAAACATATATGAATGCCATTTCATTGTCCCCTGAACATGTTTACTATCTCCTCATCAGGGTCACTTTACTCATAATATTCTCCTAACTGAGAATGTCCTCCCCTCATTCTTAATTGGTCCAAATCCTTCCCATCCTTAAAGTCTCAGTCCCTTCCTAAACCTTTCATTAATTGCTCCTTGCTCCCTTCTTTTAAGTTTTATAGCCTATGCCTCTCAGTGCTCTGTACATAGCAAATGCTTAATAATGTTGAATTGAATTTTGTATTTACATAATGCCAGTATGCAGGCATATTACTTAACTTTTTATGTGTGTGTATAAAGTCTGTGTTCAATGAATGGTCTAAATAGAGGAGACTCATGGATAGCATGGATATAAAGGATCTGATATTTGTCTTACCTTTGCAGAGAGGAGGAGGAGAACCAAGGGGAAGCCAAAGCCATGGGTATTGGACTAGAATTATATCCATCTGTCCTCCTCAAATATTGGTAGTCTAAGGAATGATAGGTTCAGAACTAAAACCCTTTCTCTGATTGCTCTTAACTCACCAATTTAGATACTTCTCAACCATCATTGATTATGCAAAAGATCATCCCAGATGACAAAAATTGATGAAATCCATTTGTCTAAGCAAAGAGGTAGATTGTTTGATCTAGAGCAACAATTGAAGTGGGATTATGGTTTGTATAAGAATACATAGAGAAATATAACATATTTAATATAATATAACATATAGTATAACATAAAGAAAACTGAATTTAGAGTCAGAAGCCCTGAGTTTAAATCTAACCATGATAAATCACAGCCTCTCTGGACTTCTACTTCCATCCATGTAAAATGAGAGGGTTGGACTAGACAGTCAGCAAAGTGCATCCCTAAACCTGGAACCCCACAACTATCTAAAGCAGTGGTCCTTGAGGTGAGTGTTGAGAGAAAGAAAGTCTGAAGTAGGAAAAGTCCTCTTCCACTTTGCCTGCCCATCTGATCCGTGCTGCTGTTGCTGTTGCTGCTGATGCTTCTGCCATTTTGATTCTCCCTCCTTGGGCTACCAATGTGGTAGTTTCTGAATCTACATTTAATAAATTGAATTAAATTGCATCAAATGATTCAAGATGAAGGACAGAGCTCATATTGTTGAGAATAGATATCCACATGTGAACAGACACAGCTCTGATTAGGCAACTCTAGCTGCCTGTGGTTCCCTTTGTGGTTCCCTTGGCAGATGCTATTTGATAGGTAGGCAAAATTTTTATCACCAATGCTCAGTGAAGTAATCTTATTCTTTGAATGTTAGTAGTTTATAGATATTTGAGCTATGAGGACATTGTATAAACATATCAATCTCCCTAGGTCTTCCACTGGTAGTAAATGGAATACAGATTGGTTCAACCTTCTACACCCAACCTTTTTTTATGGGCTCTGAGGCCCCTTCTCTTGGATGCCAGCCCAAAAATTCCCTCAAGTATCTTGTTTTTTTTGGCAAAGTGAACACATATCCAGTAAACTGAAGTAAATAATTACTAGGGGAATTAAAAGGGTGAAAACAAGGATAGACATAATCAGAAGGCAGATAATTACTCCATTAATGTGGCAAGCTATTTCTGAATACATTATTGCACTGTAAAAATAAATACAAGTTGAAGGATTTTGAATGGCTGAGAGCCTCTCAGTCATGGGGAGAAGGCCAAAGTGTGATCATAGGAGTCACATGTACCAAGCTAAAATATCACCAAAAGGTTCTCCATTTGTCTTTAAGAGCACTTATTCAGGGAAGACTTGGGACTTATTCCTGATTTACAGGAAATCAATAGGAAATTTTAGTTATGTTTATTACATGAGAAAAAGATAAAGAATAATATATGTAGAGCCAGGAAATCTAGGTTCTAGTCCTTGATTTCCCAGTAATTACTGATGTAAGCTTGGGCAAGTCACTTTATCTTATGAACCTTTTTTTCTATGCAATGAGAGAGTTAGAATAGACTAACTATAAAAAAAACTTTAATGCTCTAACACTTAATGACCTAATTTGACGTTTACCATTTGCAGATAAGGAAGTGGTTATTACCACAAGCCAGTATTGATTCATCAAGAACAATCATGCTGGAGAAATATTAAAAAACTGCTTCTTCTTTTGTTCTTTCTTCTGCCCTTCCTTCTCTTTACCTTCCTTCCTCCCTCTTTTCTTCCTTTCTTCCTTTCTTCCTTCCTTCCATCTTCCCTCCTTCCCTCTTTTCTTCCTTCCTCCCTCCCTCTTTCCCTTCCTTTCTCCTTTCCCTTCCTTTCTTCCCTCCTTCCCTCCTTTTCTTTCCTTCCTTCCTTCCTTCCTTCCTTCCTTCCTTCCTTCCTTCCTTCCTTCCTTCCTTCCTTCCTTCCTTCCTTCCTTCCTTCTTCCATTGAAGATGATTTCTTGTATAAGCTAGGAATTTAGCTAAGATCTGAAGGAGGCCAAGGAAGCTAAGAGGAAGAGAATGGGGGGTAGGGAGGAAGGAGATGTAGTTCCAGGAATGACAGGACAGAGTATGAAAATGCCTGAAGTTGGGAGATAGAATATCAAATTGGTGGAACATCAAGAAAGCCCGTATGACTGAATCATAGAGTACATGAGAAGAAAGATTTCTAGGGTGAGAAGACTGGAAAGATAGAAAAGGATTAAGGCTAAGTAGGGTTTTAAAAATCAAACAGGTAATTTTTTTTTTTTTAGTTTATTTTTGCAAGGCAAATGGGGTTAAGTGGCTTGCCCAAGGCCACACAGCTAGGTAATTATTAAGTGTCTAAGGTCACATTTGAACTCAGGTACTCCTGACTCCAGGGTCCGTGCACTATCCATTGTGCCACCTAGGCACCTCAAGTAATTTTATATTTGATCCTGGAGGCCATAGGGAGTTATTGTTTGAGTAGAAGAGTGCTATGATCATACCTGGGCTTTAGGAAATTGATAGCTGAGTGCAACATGGATTAGAGTAGGGGCTTGAGGTAGGAAGACCAACCAATAGACTATAGTATGTGAATAGTCTACATGTGAAGAAATGAAGGTTTCTACTAGGGTGAAGAAAGTCTTAAAGAAAAGGAGTATGTGTGAGAGATACTACAAAGGCAGAATCTACAGGACTTGACAACTGATTGGATAGTGAATATTTGTGGGGGGGTAGAAGTAAGAAAGTGAATACTGAGTTAAATCAAGTAAGATGAATGTTAATAGGAGTTAATATAAAATACTCTTCTTGGGTTCAAAAAATCAGCAGAGGATAGAAGAGATAAAGCCAAAGCACTCAGAAAAATCTGAGTTGTCATGAGAAAAAGTCTTTTAGTGGGTTTTAGTGGGCTTCAATCTTAGTGTAAATCAATGAAACCTAACAACCCCAGATCCTAAATTCATCAGGTTTAATAGAAGTGATATCTAGAACAATGAAAATGAAAGTCAATTTATTTAAATTCAACAATCATTATTAAATGCCTACTATGTGTAAGGTAGGTTACTAAGCATAAGAATACGAAGGCAAAACTAAAATCTATTGCTCTTGTCTTCTTGGAACTTACATTTTTACAGGGGGATATAACATATAAGCAGATAAGGAAATAGTATGTAATTTGGAGAGAGAAAATAATTTTAAATACCTTGGTCCTGGGCTAGATAGAGATCAACAAGTTGATAATAGGTCATATTCAACCTCTTGCAGAATAGCTAAGAAATGCAGCATAAATAATCAAAGGAGTATATTAGAAAGGAGGGAGTAAGAAAAAAAATACAGAAAAAATCTCAGAGCTAAAAAGGGGCAGCTGCAAAAGAAGGGAACCAAATAGCAAAGGTAGAAGTGAGAAAAAGAATCCATAGGTCAAAAGTTTTTGCTAGTTTTAGGGTTTGAAGTAGAGGAGGGGTTAGGGGATAAAGTTGAGGCTCCAAATCAAAACCAAAAAAGAATTAACTGGACATTGTGGGTGATGATTCTCATGATGATCCCTATGTAATCATTCAAGTATATGAGGCCAATGCAGACAAGCCCTAGAAGATGTTTTATCTGATTGGAACAGTTCTGATACCCTGTATCCTTCACCTAGGGGGAGAGAGAGAGAGAGAGAGAGAGAGAGAGAGAGAGAGAGAGAGAGAGAGATTGAGAGAGAGTAGTTTGACATTTAATAATAATAGTAATAGTAATAATAATAATGATAATAATAATTTTTTTCTTCATTTTCAAAGAAGACCATGACACAACATCAGGGAGGTAATTCCGCGACAAGCCTGTGAATTGGATTTGAGTGAAGGGGTGCTGAGCTAAGTCCCCAGTCTCACTTTTTCCTCCAGAGTCATCTGGGTCCGGTGGTCAGATATGAATCAGGACAAGTGGATCCCTTGCATCCTGGATGCAAGGGAATCAGGGTTAAGTGACTACCAAGGTCACACAGCTAGTAAATGTCAAGTACTGAAGTTGGATTCAAACTCCCATCCTTCTGAATCCAAGGCCAGTGCTCTATCCACTGCACCACCTAACTACCGTAGTTTTACATTTAGAGGGGGAGATACATGGAACTAGAATTTAATTTGTGGTTGTAAATACAGCTATGCCACATATTAGCAGTGCTATACAGGTCCTCTTGGTTATGGACACTTGCAGAAGACCTATAAAGCAAGGGCCACTCATGTTTTATGGGAAAGTTCTTTCCTTTGACCCTTTTTTCCTTCATCCTTTCCTCAACTCTTCCCCTTCCATGTGTATATGTGTGTACATATACACACATATACACACACACAGAGTATAATTAGGAATCATATGCTTCTTAGATTTAACTGACTTTAATAAGCATTTCAAATGAATTCTAATCTTTTTAGTTTTCCTGCTTTTGATGTATTTTCTTTAGTATAGACTTATTTTTCAATGATTTCAATTTCAATGAACTTTTTACTTTGAATATTCTAAATCTCAAACTTGTTTGTACAATTAAAGCTGTTTTTCCTCTTGTTGATTCACTAAAAATAAAAATAGAATAATGGCTTTTAAAAGAAATTGGCTAGTGCCTTATTGAGAGGTATGATCTACCTCATGATTTGAGGTGCTGCTGATGCATGAATTTCTACTTGCTGAAGTGGGACTAAGTGATGGACCAAGCCCCAAGGTCAGAATTGAATCCATTCGTTGCTTATATCCTAAAACTGTCAGAGAGGCTCCAATTTGGAGACATCAAATATAGAGTATAGTAACCATTTCTGCAGGCTGAGAGTTGATAATTTTCTTTCCCTTATCATTCCCTTAGTAACTTTTTGCTTTATTAGACTTTGTCTCCTTAAATTAGGATAATGGAAGCTCCTTTCAGGGTTTTTAATTGTGTAATTGTTAACACCTGCATTCAGGAGGCCATCCACTGTTGACATAACTGTCATCTCCCATGGTTACTGCATATAGGTTAATTAAGAGAAACTCTCCAGTATACAGGCCTCCCACTTAGATAACAGCCACCTGTGTCTAAAATCACTGACTACTTGAATTTGTGTAACTTCAGCTTCCTCAAAGACAAATCACAAGTTCAGAAAGACTGTCCACAAACTCAGCTACATATATAGGTGAGAATTTAATATGACATAAAAAGTCAGGCTTCTCTCTATCCACAAGAGCAAGTGAAGTTGGGGACAGAGCATGCCACGGGGGATAGAAACCTTAAATGCATTCTCCTGAAGAAGCACTGGTACTGATGATAACAGTGCATTCAGAGAACACTTGCCTACCTCCCATGAATGTAGAAGTGGGAGACATGAAGGCTCATCACAGTCCAGGAGAATTATAGGAAGTAATCACATTTAAGTTCCCATCTTTATTATCCCTTGACCCAGCTACTTTTATGTCTTTCAATGAAATGAATATGTAAGTTGTGTGTTGGACTCTGCTTCCTAATATGGTGGTAATATTCATAATGTGGATGGTATTGCCATCCATTTAGATAAAAATTGCAGCTAAATGATAGGGAGAGAGTAGGAGAGATTGAGCCTCTGTTTCTAGGATTTAAAATGGTACCTCTGAACCCAGAACAGTGTGGCATTTCCTAGTTTGGATGGACTTTTTCAGAAACTAAAAGGACAAGATTATCTTTGCCTTTGCAGACTTATCAAGGAATATTGGATGATATACACAACAGGTCATGGCTTTGAAGCTAACAAAAAAGAGACAAAGAATTTACCTAAAAAGGGGACAAAAAAGTTATATCCTCCATATGAAGTTGGGACAGAGATGCCAGTGGAGATAGGAAGAAAAAGGCAGAGATGCTTAAAATGGCATACAGAACTATTGAGCTTCCCTTAAAACTGCCAGTATCATTGTTCATTGTAGCCAGATTTGATGGCAGCTCCAGGTTTGGAAGATAAGCCTTTGTGGATATGATCTTCTCCCCTTGGTTGGGAAACCAAGAAGCTCAGCACCTTTTTTTTCTCTTCTTCCTCCAATTTATTTAGGCCAATCTTTATACTATTGTAATGATGTAGTTCTTTTGTTATTATTTCTTGTTTTTTGTTAATCTTGATTCATTAGATAAAAGGAATTAATTCTTCCTTTTCTTGCCAATTATGATTTTAAATATGGAACTATGAAGGGATTTCCTTGTATTTCACTTTTTTTTTTTGCTAGCTATAAACATTCAGCTCTATTTGAGAGGGTAAAAGAATGTTCTGAGGTCTATATTTATGAATGGTCCTATGAAGAACTCAAAACTTGACTTAGGAGTAACTTAGATTTCCTCTAGAAGACTGAGCTGGTTGGAGTCACAGTACTACTGAGGATATGTGATATTTCTGGAGGTTAAACTCTCTCAAAGGGAAGGGAGATAGGAGAAACTAGAGGAGAAAGTTTACATAATCCAAAAAAGATCAAAAAAAGAAAAGGACAGATATACACAAAAATACAAAGTAGTTCTTTTGATACTAGCCAGAAAATTGGAACTAAGGAAGAAGATGTTATCCCGGGGAATAATTAAACAACTTGTGACATGTGAATGTATTGGAATATTCTTGTTTCATAAGAAATAACAAAATGGATGGTTTTTGGGAAAAAACTAGGAAGATCTATATGAACTGATGCAGAGCCAAATGACAAGACAACTTTGAAAGACTTTAGAATGCTAAACAATGCCATGGTAAATCAGAACATGGAAGATAAAATAGTCACTTAACTACTGTCAGAATGGTGTTGAATTTAAAATGCAGAGAGAAACATGCATTTTTGTATTTGGTCAATGTGGGAATTTTTTTTTCTTATCTCTGAAAGTTTATGCTGAGGGTATTATTTTGGGGGGGAGTCAAAGGGAAGGACAGATTACGAATAATTTAAAAAAAAACATTCTTCTTCCAAATCAGTTCTAAGAGTCTAAGAAGATAGAGTTAAAGAACTCTTTTATTTATTTATTTGGTGAAGTATTCAGGATTAAATGACTTGCCCAGTGCCATACAGCTAACAATGTCAAGTGTTTGGAGGCCAAATTTGAATTCAGGCTCTCTTGACTCTAGTGCCACTGTACTATTTAGCTGCCCTGAGCTATTGATGTGAAAGAGTTAAAGAACTCTTGACCCTATCCCTTCCTTTTTGGTAAAAGTACCTACCATATAGCTATATCTTATCTTTAGTTATTCTGTGCACTTTGTCCTCTGATTCTTCTCTTTCAGTTTTTGTTTTGTTTTGTTTTTAGGTTTTTTTGCAAGGCAAATGGGGTTAAGTAGCTTGCCCAAGGTCACACAGCTAGGTAATTATTAAGCTTCTGAGACCGGATTTGAACCCAGGTACTCCTGACTCCAAGGCCAGTGCTTTATCCACTATGACACCTAGTCGCCCCCTTCTCTTTCAGTTTTAATCAATCATTGCTTGAGTGGGCAGAAGAGTATATTTTCACCAAAAACCTCTTCAGGAAAAAATGTAAATACACTCTCACTATAGTTCTTCAAGAAAAGATGGAGAATTGCTATAGCAGCTATAGGGTCATTTACATTTTAGTGAAATGTTTGGCCGTCAGCTAGAACAGATGCTCCTACTTGGACCAGATGGACATTGTTGAGGAGAGGGGAGCTGCCAGCAACTTCAGAATGGATGTCTGCCCAATGAAATATAGGTCCAAAAGCTTCTGTGACTTTCTTGATGATATCTGAGAATGAGTGCTTTTGCTGTTCATTGCACACTTATTGAAAGCCTGTTCTGGGTAAGACATTGTGCTAAGTGTTGTGAGGATAGACAAGAGGGTCCGCAAGGAGCTTTCCATTCAGTAGGGCAAATAAGAGTAAACACAAATAATATAATGAGACTATATTGTGAGAGAAATGATTATTAAATAACAAATTATTAGTGAGATACAGAATTTTTTCTTTTCCTATATCCTCATTTTTCTACTAGGTTAAGTCAATATCTGAAACACATTGCTGATGACACTGGATTAATTTTCTCCTCAATCTTGTTCATACCTCATCCAAATGGGGAAGCCCATTGTGTTCCACTCAGGCTGGGGTGGGGGTGAAAGAGTATGTCCTTTCTCTTCATTGCTCAAGGCTGGGGGGGATCTGGAAGTAAGAGAGACCAAAGTCATGTGCCCCAGGCCTTCATTGGAATAGGTCCACCTCTTATTATGATATTCATTCAACTCATTAATTATTAACCAGTCAGAGATGATTGTCACCCTCAGGAACACTGACTCTTCTAAGGGCATATAAATGTTGAGTGGGTTCCATGAGAGGGCTTTGAAAAGTGGCCCTAAATCCTTTTATATTTTATCCATGGGCAATAAATAATAAGATGATTAATTACCCAGAAATTATGGCTTTAACTCCTCATCCATCACAATTACATTTGTATTTACTGAAGTCATTAGCTTTGTCTACCAGAAGTTCCTTTTATAACATCATTTGATTATAGATTCAAAGCTAGAAAGGGACTTGGAGGTCATCTAGTTCAACCCTCTCATTTTGCAGATGAAGAAATTGGGCTTTGAGAGCTGAGGGACTTGACCAAATTCACACATTTAAACAACATCAATCAGCCAACACATTTTTATTTGGCAAATATCTTTTTTGGTTTTTTAGGTTTTTGCAAGGCAATGGGGGTTAAGTGACTTGCCCAAGGTCACACAGCTAGGTAATTATTGTCAAATCTTTCATTTAAGATATGAGTAGAGGTGACCTTAGTTTCTTAAAGTCTTTACCAGTGAAGCATATGGTATGGAAGGCCCTGCCAAGTTGGAAGGGCTTTGGCTATGCACCCAGTGCTGGATTCTATATCTTTTTTCTGAGTACTAGTCTGGCAGTATTCAGAGGGTCTCATTGACTGGTTGTAAAGAGATGAACATTTGGTTATAGATGCTCTTTAAGATCATCTATAAAGTCTTAGAAATGAGTTGTGATCTATTCTCACTTCAGTCCTTCCTTTATTCAGCTGTCTAAGTGATTTCCCTAAAGTACAATTTGACTATATCATTCCCTATTCAATAAGACCCAGTGACTTCTCCTTTGTCTCTCGGATTAAACATACTATCCTCTTGTTGACTTTTAAGCTTTTACAACAGATTCTCTCTACCTTTCTAATCTTCTTACACTTCACTACTTGATTTACTCTGTAATCCAGAGTTACTTTCCTCTTTGTTGTTTCTTGAACAGCATCATCCTTCATCTCCTAATTCTGAATCTTTTCACTAGCTGCCCTCATTATCTAGAATGCTTACCCTTCTCACCAATGGTTTGCCTGGCCCCCTTCAAAACTGGGCTCAAATTTCATCTTCCCCCCCTTCCCTTCTCTGACATTACCTCCCATCTCCTATTTACCATGTGTGTATGTCTGTGTCTGTGTGTCTGTGTGTGCATACTCCTGTATACATACACATAGATCTGTATATAATCTTGTATGGACATAGTTTCATGTTGTCTCTCTCATCAGAATGTGAGCTCCTTGAGGGTAGGGACCATATTTTTGCCTTTCTGTGTATCCTCAGCTCTTAGCACAATGCCTAGAAGATAGTCAGTGTTTAATACATGTTTGTTTATTGATTGACTTGTAGGAAACCCAAGACTTTATAGTTGAAGGGAGTTTTGCATTGATATGGATCTTCAGGTTTCAGAGTTTATAGACAAAATGATGACTTCTTAGGAAACTTCTTATTGAAAATTGGCACGGAGATCCTTAAAATCCACAAAAAGTGGGGCAGCTAGGTGGTGCAGTGAATAGAGCACTGGCCCTAGAGCCGGGAGGCCCTGAATTCAAATGTGACCCCAGACACTTAATAATTACCTGTGTGACTTTGGGCAAGTCACTTAACCCCATTGCCTTAAAAAAAATTAAAAAAATATACAAGAAAATATTATTATGTGTAACTGTTTTACTTTGCCAAGACTTCAAGGACTAAAATAAAACACATATCAATAAAACATTTTATTAAAATTTATCTGTTTGGTTAATGACTATGCAGAAAAATAATTCTTTCGAAATTATATTAGGAGAGCTTACCTTTTAGTAGGTTGGAGACTGGGTGTGGCATGTTGTGTAAACTGTTGAACTGCTTCTGTGATTTGGTTTTGCTTAGCTATTTTCTTTTGATAAATGAAGGGGTTAATTGTATATTAGTGTGGTAGTGATGGTGGCTGAACTATATCTGGAAATGACTGTGAGAAAAAACAGAAGGCGTCAATAAAGCTAATTTAAAAATACATATTGGGAAAATGTTATTAGGACAATATTTAAATATGACCCTATAAATAGTATGTATTTTTAAATAGCTAACAAAATGATAAAGACTATCAACAACCTTCAGAGATGTTGCATCTCTTTGTCACCTCCAGCTGTTCAGTTAATCTCTCAAAGACTTAAACAGCTTAATGGTATAAGATTCTGCAAGAACCTTGATTTATCAAGACTTAACTGAGTCCAGCAGCAGGATCTTTGAATCTTAAAGGCATCTTTAATTCAAACTCTGCCTGTGCATAGATTCTCCTCTACACCATTCAAAGACTGATCACCTAATGTTCACTTAAAGCTATCTCATGAGAGGATTTCCATAACTTTCTGAGAGATATCATTCTGCCTTTGGACAATTATAATTGTCCGGGACTTTTTCCTTTCACCCAAGAAAACCTGCCTCTGTAACTTCCATTCACATTTCCTAGATCTGTCTGATGGGGCTAATGAAAATAAATCTAAATGTTTTTCTACAGGATGACCCTTCAAATATTTTAACTTAGTTATAGTTCGTTTAATTCCTCTCTAGTCTAAACATTCTTAATTCCTTCAACTGGTCTTAATATATTGTCACATCTCTCCTGCAATCTTCATTGCCCTTTTCTGGGGGCACATGTTCTTATTGTGTCATTATTTTTCCTCAAAATATCCCAAACTGAACAGATCAAAGAGATTGACACCTTTTTCTTTAGTAATTCATTATTTAGGAAGGTTCTTTCAATTTAGTGCACCCAGAGGGTGATTGAAAGGAATAAGAGAGGGGAGAAGGGCCAGGAGTGGGAGAAACATCACCTATTTTCATCCAGAAAAAAAAATAGTAGGGTGGGGAGGGAAGAGAAATAATGGAGAGATAGACTGTTAGTAAGAGACATTTCAAAACAAAGAGTATGTGTGTTGTAAAATTTTTTTCAGTCATGTCCTACTTTTTGGGACCTCATTTTTGGTTTTCTTGGCAAAGATACTGAAGTGGTTTGCCATTTTCCTCTCCAGCTCATGAAGAAACTGAGGCAAACAGGGTTAAAGTTACTTGTCCAGGGTCTAACAGCTAGTAAGTTTCTGAGGGGTTTAGATTCATGAAAATAGTCTTCCTGACTTCAGAAGACTCCCATATTCTATCCACTCTGGTCCCTAGCTGCTATGGTGGAATGATAAAATAAAGATAAGAAACAGTATGGCATAATGAAAAGAGAATTGGTTTTCCCAGCATATATTATGTGAATCTCTCCAAGTATCTTTTTTATGTTGTTGTTGTTGTAGTTTTTTTGCAGGGCAATGGGGTTAAGTGATTTGCCCAAGATCACACAGCTAGGTAATTAAGTGACTCAGGTCCTCCTGAGTCCAGGGCGGGTATTCCATCCACTGCACCACCTAGCCGCCCCTTCCAAGTAGCTTAATCTCCAGTCTCTCAATTGGATTAGAATTGGAAACCGAAGTTTCTTTAACATGAGTTCCCTACCTCCATGACATTACCAACCCTGATCCATCAATGAATGAAGATACTCCCAAACTCAGTTGGACCTATGATCTTGGTACTGTGCCCTTCATCTGGGCAGGTCTCAGCTCTTCTTCATCTCTTTCTGTTATTGCCTAGGTTTTTCTGTTGTTGTTGTTTGGGCATCCTTCTTGAAGAGGACCGTGCATGACATCAGGGAGGTGATGCCATGACAAGCAAGTGACTTGGATTTAAGTGAGGGAGGGCTAGGCAAAGTTACCAGCCTCATTACACATACATCAGGACTACAGGAGATGTCCCTGCATATAGTAGGAGACCTTGACCTTTTTAAACTTTGTCTCAGCTTGACTGAGGCAATGCACATTCAGTGAATAATGCTCGGTTCTTCTGTAGATCTTGTAGTTGATGTATTCATCCTATCCTCTAGTTCTTTTAATATCTTGGGGAGGAATCCATGTAACACTTAACTATACTTTCTATTTTCATTTATTGGGGGGGGCAGGAAGCTACTAGGAAGGGACTTGACCAGGGTCACCCAGCTTGGAAGTATCTGAGACCAGATTTAAACTCAGAAAGATGAGTCTTTTTAACTCTAGGGCTGGCACTCTATTCAGTACTCCATCCAGTCAGCTGCCCTTCCTGGAACATAGCAGGTATAGAAGTAAATGTTTATTGGATTGGCTTTCAAAAAAAAAAAAGCCCTGATTTGTTGTTTTTGTCGATTTATGAGGTATAAAAGTTTGCATTGAACATTTAGCCCCTGACTTTTTTAAAAATTATGAACTGGCCTCAGTGCACAGTACATATTAGGAACCTGGGGCTTAGGAAGATAAAGTGATGATTGTCCCAAGTCACAAAGCTAGGAAGTGGTAAACCTCAAGTCTTTTATTTTTTTTTTATGTTGATGTTTCTTATTGAAAGCATTCTTTTTATATCACTTTCATCCCAGTGACCTTGATATTCCCCCCACCCCCTATGACAAAGATTTTAAGAGAGAGTGAAGAAAACAGTTTAGTATAATGAACTGATAAATTTACTGTTTGACAGTAAATACAATATTTCACACCCATAGTCCTCCACTTCTGCAAAGAGAAAGAGGAGAAGGAGGTTTTTATTTGTCTCCAAGGCATTATAATTACATGGTGTTTAGATTCATTTTAATCTGCAAAAAGCAAAAATAAATAAATAAATAAATAAAACTAGGGGCAGCTAGGTGGCACAGTGAATAGAGCACAGAACCTGGAATTAGGAGGACCTGAGTTCAAATTTGACCTCACACACCTAATTGTATGACCTTCGGCAAGTCACTTAATGCCATTGCCCTACAAAAACCATAAATAAATAAATTCATTTTAAGAAAATTCTTTCATTTACATTGTTGTGGTCATTGTATATATTGTTTCCCTGGTTTTGCCTCCTTTACTTAGCTAGGCACAGCAAGCAATATTAGATTTCCCCTGCTTCTCTGAATTCATCATATTTGTAATTTCTTACAGTGTAGTATATTCCATTATATTCACATGCTACAGATTGTTTGCTCTCCCCCCTTGATGGACAGCTATTTTGTTTCTAGGTCTTTGCTCCTGCAAAATGTGCTGCTATGATTATTTTGGTGTATATGGGACATTTCTTTCGTCTTTGACCTCCTTGGAGTGTATTCTTAGCAGTGTGATCTCTGAGGAACCAGGTATTCTGACTCTGAATTCAATGTACTTTCCTTTACACCCTGTTGCCCTTCCTGCCTGATTCTCTAAAATGTCATTATAAGAATGTTATTTTGTGGGGGAATCATTACCTGCCTTCTGATTACTAGAGAAAACAGGAAATGGCATTTCCATGTAAGGGAGTTAAAAATATGAAAAAGCCTTAAACAACTGCAGATCCCAATTATTTAATGAATTCTGGAATGTGCCTGGGGTGGGGAGGAAGTATAAAAACCTTGTTGCTCAGATTTGGTTTTGTCTTTTTGCCCCATAACTCATTCTCCATCTACTTATTTATATTAGAGAGTGCAGGGGTGTTAGGACTGCTAGTGGATAGAGGTGTCCCACATGGAGTCAGGAAGACTCATCTTTCTGAGTTCAAATCTGGTCCCAGACACTAGTGGTGCTGAGCAAGACAATTCACCCTATTTGTCTCAGTTTCCTCATTTGTAAAATGACCTGGAGAAGTAAATGGAAAACCACTTCAGTCTTGCCAAGATGATGATGTTTGTTTTCATTCTTGAATAAGACTGACATTAAGGAGGTGATGCCAAGACATATAAGTGAGTTGGATTTGAGTGAGGGAGGACTGTTTTAATCACCAACCTCACTTTCTTGAAGAGGACTAATGACATCAGGAAGGTGATACCATGACATACATGTGAACTGGATCTGAGTGAGGAGATGCTATGCGAAGCCACCAGTTTCATTTTCTCCTCAGGAGCCATCTGGGTTCAGATCTGGGACATGACCCTGGATTCAAGGCAATCCCTGCAAGGCAATTAAGGTGACTTGCCCAAGGTCACAGAACTAGTGTCTGAGGTCCAATTCGAACTCAGATCCTCTTGACTTCAGGGTGAGTACTCTACCCACTGCATTCATGGAGAGTTGGACACAAATAAAATGACTAAAAATAAAAAGGAAGTGGGGCTTAGAACTGAGAAACTGTGAAATCCTGAACCCCAGAGTCCTCAGTGTGTCAGAAGAACAGCCTAACTTAAATTATAGTGAAGCAGAGATCCAAGTTCACTGATCACTGTTATTCTTTATCCTTTGTTCTTGAAGGGAACCTTCTTTCTCAAAGAACAACACCATGACATCAGGAAGGTGATGTCATGACATGCAGGTGAATTGGATTTGAGGGGGTGCTGTGTTGTCACTAGTCTTACTTTCTTGAAGATGAACAATGACTTCAGGAAAGTGATGCCTTGACTCGCAAGTGCATTGGATTTAAGTGAGGTAGGGCTATATAAAGTCAACAACCTCACTCTTTCCTCTGAAGCCATCCGGGTCCAGGGCAAAATAAAAATCAAGATGATTAAAGATGGCGCTGGATGTAATGGAGTTTTTCAAGTTAAGTTTGTCTGAGGCAACACTCATTCAATGATTAAGGTTAGTTTTCATTGACCCCTCCATTTAGTTGAAAAGTAAATTAAGTCAGAGGACACTGCCAACTACTTGGGAATAACTCTGCTCTTAAGAGTTTGGCACATGGGACAAAGAATCTTCTGTTGGATATGAAAATTTTTTCTATATACTCCTTTGAAAGGAATAAGACAGACAATTCCTTGTGGAAAAAATGTGGAGAAGGCTTATTCCTCTTTAGACCAACTTTTACTGGTCATTTGAGTAAATGTAAGGGCTTCTGCTTTTCCAGAAAGTTATGAGAAAGTGAAAGAATTTAAACTGAAAGGACATTGGCTCACTTTTCTTATGAGGTAGAGATAGCAGTATAACTAAAGCAATAATAGTAGATTTGAAGGTGGAAGCAGATCTTGGCAATGATCTGTAGAGATAATGCATTTAATGAAGCAGAATCCAACAAAGGTAAGAGGTTCAAATTTGGAATTATGCCCAAAGGGCAATACAAATGTGTATACCCTTTCATCCAGCAACATCACTACTGGGTTTATACCCAAAGAGATCATGAAAAAAGGTAAAACATCACTTGTACAAAAATATTCATAGCAGCCCTGTTTGTGGTAGCAAAGAAGTGGAAATTGAATGAATGTCCATCAATTGGGGAATGGCAAAGACAAACTGTGGCATATGTACCTTGTAGAACACTATTGTTCTATTAGAAACCAGGAGGGATGGGAATTCAGAGAAGCCTGGAAGGATTTGCATGAACTGATGCTGAGTGAGATGAGCAGAACCAGAAGAACACTGTACACTATAACAGATACATGAGGTTGATGATCAATCTTTTTTTTTTTTTTAAGATTTTTCAAGGCAATGGGGTTAAGTGGCTTGCCCAAGGCCACACGGCTAGGTAATTATTAAGTGTCTGAGGTCAGATTTGAACCCAGGTACTCCTGACTCCAAGGCCAGTGCTCTATCCACTGTGCCACCTAGCTGCCCCAAAATTTTAGGAATTTTATTTTTTAGGTTTTTTTTTTCAAGGCAAATGGGGTTAAGTGGCTTGCTCAAGGCCACATAGATAGGTAATTATTAAGTGTCTGAGGTCAGATTTGAACTCAAGTACTCCTGACTCCAGGGCTGGTGCTCTATCCACTGTGCCACCTAGCCGTCCCTTTGATGATCAATCTTAATGGACTTGTTCATTTTACCAGTGCAACAATCAGGGACAATTTTTGGGCATCTGCGATGGAGAATACATCTGTATCCAGAGAAAGAACTTTGGAGTTTAAATAAAGACTATTACCTTTAATTTTAAAAAAAAGTTATCTTATTATGCAATTTTGCTATCTCTTATATTTTATTTTTTCCTTAAGGATATGATTTCCTCTCTCAACATATTCAATTTTGATCAGTGTATAGTATGGAAACAATGTAAGACCACCAAGACTGCCTTCTGTTGGGGAGGGAAGCAAGATTGGGGGAAAATTGTAAAATTCAAAAAACAACAAAAAAAAGATAATAGGCTCAGTAGGACTATTCAAGGAGTAGGCCAGGTAGATATAGTAACATTACTAAGAGACATCAGAGACTTTACTGTGGAGCAATGAGTTTCCAACTTCTGTGCTTTTGTCTTGTACATATTGTTCTCTACATTTGTGCCTCTCCTTGAATGTTCTCCATGTGTATTTAACATTTCCCATTGATAGTGTATGTATTTGTGGGAGAACATGCCCCAGATTTATGGAAGAAACATGTTATTAGTACTTTTCATTCTATGACGTTTCATTTTTGTTTTGAATTGGAAATGCTTTTGGCTAGTTTATTGATAGGTCTTCTTGAGTTGCAATTTTGAGGTGATAATGACCAAAATAGTATCTTGAATCTGTAACCTTGTCTGGATTATACCCACTTTGTGATTTTTGAGGGGGTGGTATCTCTAGATTCCATATCAGGATTTAATTGAATATTGCAAGAGGACTTGATGATAGGAAATAGGAAATAAGAAAGTCATTCAAAGAATAGATTCAACTTGGGGAAAAACTTAGTTGAAAATGTATGTGTTATGTGGGGCAGTGGGATTGGGGATGAGGGAACTCACTTAGACTCGGTTTGTACTCCCAAACTCTTATGGATCTGTGATCTCATCAACATAGAGATTCCTTTCAATGATGCTAATCACAGCCCATCAAAGTCTTACTGTCCTGGGCTACTCTTCTTGACCTCCCCTAAGTTTGTTCCAGAGATTTCCCAGCTTTGACATTATGAGGAATGAATGGAACATGGTGGTTAGCTATTGCTATGTGAGGGGTCCTTTACTTTTCTTTTCTTTTTGGCAATACATTTCTTTAATGACATCCTTTCCAGATTTCCCTTTGCAATTCCTTATTGGTAATGAGTTGCAGCCTGCTTCCACCCACATGCATCTATCTCTCCACTGACCTTTGGATGATATTTAACTTAATTATTTTGGAGACATTTGTGTTCAGTTAACTTGCAGCCATCTAAAGCCACTAGAAGAACATTGGTGTTAAAAAGACCGGCCTTTGTTTTAGGGAGTTGCTTAGAGTCACGACAAGAACTTTGCAATTTCCTAAAGGCCATCTAATCTGCTCTCCTCCTTCTGTTTAATTCTGTGCCCAGCTCATTGTCTGTTTATAGTGTCTGTCTATCGTATATATTCTAATAGATGATCTGTATAAGCTATTCATCTAGCTACATAACATATAAAAATTCAAATTTATTTTTGTTACAAAGATACAAACTTGAGGTCAATCTATAATGATTTATCCCTAGGGCTGTCAGATTGTATAGTATTTTAGTCCTGAAGCCCCTCAAAATATTGGCATTAAATTCAATTGAAGGGACTAGAAACTCTTCAATCTGGAGCTTCATTTAAACTGAGAACTCTGTTTAGTATATACAGCAATTTTAAACAACACTTCATGGCATTGTGAACCACTCATGATCTATTTTTGGTATTTAAAAATACTCCTCTAGATTGTGCAGATGGCATGCTATTATTAAGGAACACTACACACACTTGGAAGGTCCTGGTTTTATTGTTCAACTCCTCAAATGCATGTTTGAATTCAATGAAAGAACTTTAGGGTTGTTGGGAAGCAAATCCTGGTATAACATTTATAAGTCATAGTATAACAGGGATCTCAAAACTGGGAAGTGGGAGGAGAGGGTGATGGCAGTGGATCAGAAAAGAAAATATCCAAATAGGCAAGCAAAAATCACTGTTGAGGAATATGTCAAAATAAGTAATTTAAGCTGAGAATGAAGAAAAATCATTTTTCAACAATTACAGAATGAGTTTTCTTCCTATTCTACCAAAATAAATGTCTAATGGTAGGCTAAGTGAATGAAATAGAAGTTGAAAAAAAGACCAATTTGGGTCCTGAATGGTGAAAATGAAAGTAAAATTTGGGGATATTTAGATAGATTCTCTAACATGTAATAGTTAATAGGGGCAATTCATTAGTCAGAAAGGTACCAAAGTAGTACATCCAGGTGAGAAAAGAGAAGTCTGAGCTGAGCTCTGTCCTTAAATGAATGTCTGAAATTCATGACTCAATCCTCCAGTTAAAGAGATTGAGGGGAATGATGAGATGGAGTATCAAGACTGAGAAGATCTCTCTCTGCATGAGGAGATTATCCTAAAAATGAATTTCAGAGGAATGCATGCAACCAGGAGAGAAAGGAGACAAATTAAGCACCTTAAGGGTATGCACTCTATTTCTTACTTATAGTTATAACCTTAGTCTCAAGCAGACAGGGTCTAGCACATAGTATGTCTGTATGTCTGTATATCTGTAGGTCTGTTTGTCTGTCTGTATCTATTTACCAGCTATCTTTCTTTCCTTCCTTCCTTCCTTCCTTCCTTCCTTCCTTCCTTCCTTCCTTCCTTCCTTTCTTTCTTTCTTTCTTTCTTTCTTTCTTTCCTTTCTCTTTCTTTCTTTCTTTCTTTCCTTCCTTCCTTCCTTCCTTCCTTCCTTCCTTCCTTCCTTCCTTCCTTCCTTCTTCTTTCTTTCTTTCTTTCTTTCTTTCTTCTTTCTTTCTTTTCTTTCTTTCTTTCTTTCTTTCTTTCTTTTTCTTATCTGTCCATCCATCCATCCATCCATCCATTCATCTAGTCATCCATCTATCTATCTGTCTCTAGACTGATGACCACCAAATGGGAGGCACAGAGCAAGAGCATATAAGGAAGCTTTTAGAGAAAATAGGTCAAGTAGGTTGATCTGGTATAGACCAGAATTCTGAATTGGCATCTAGAAGTGATCACATTAATTGATCAGTAGCCTATCAACTAGGAGACCCTTAAAAGTGGGGACATGTTTCAGTTTATATCCAAATCAAGGAAAGAAAAATTTGATAAAGAAATTCTGAACTGTTTGGTAATGTGACTTTGTATCCAGAAGTCATTTGCTCTTCTTAGATTTCTATGTTGTTCAATCAATTTAATCATATCTGAATCTTTGTGACCCCATTTGGAGTTTTCTTGGTAAAGATACTGGAGTATCTTTCTCCAGCTCCTTTTACAGATAAGAAAATTGAGGCAAACAGAGTTGTGATTTGACTAGGGTCATGCAGCTAGTAAATATAAGACTCATCTTCCTGACTCTAGGTCCACATGCCATCTACTGAGTCACTAGGTTGCCCCTGGATCTATATACCCTTCAGTAAATAAGCCCTTATTTTAGGATGGAGCATGAGCATTGGATTGGGACTCAGGAAACTAAGTTCTAGCCCTCATTCTGGGGCAGCTAGGTGGTACAGTGGTTAGAGAGACATTTACTACCTATGTGACCTGGGACAGGTCACTTAAGTCACTTAACCCTGTTTGTATCAGTTCTTTATCTGTAAAATGAGTTGGAGAAGGAAATGGCAAATCACTCCAGAATCTTTGCCAAGAAAACCCCAAATGGAATCATGAAGAGTTGGTCACAAACAAAAAAAGTGACTGAACCACAAGCTCTTAGTCTGTCATGACCTTTCTGGGTGAACTTGGACAAGTTATTTTGATTCTTTTGGCCCAAGTTATAAGGACCTTTGCCCCTCAAACTTAGCTAGTCTCTCTGTTTTAACCCAAGTACACTTTTATATGAGAAGAAAGTGACAAAGGATTTGGAACCTGGGGAATTTAAACTCCAGCCCTATTAGATAGGTAGTTAGGTAGCTGTTAGGCAAATGACCATTACCTAGCTACAGAGATGATAGTACAGAATATTCACTCTAGGCTAAAGGGAAGTCTTTGACTGAAAGTCATAAACCTTGGGGTCAGTGCTTTGATTTGAAGAAAAAACTAAGTTTGTGGGTAAGAAATAATAGGCAACCAGGTCTTTTGATTCTGAATCTAATGTTATTTCCACCTCCCTGACCCACCTCTATGGGAAATAAGGTTAGATGGGTGATTTATTACTAATAGTTATCATTTCTACAGATTGGAAAAGTGAACACTCATCATTTTTTTTCTTCATAAAGCACATTTATCTTCACAAAATTCCTGTCAGGGCAGTGGCAAAATCTTTACCAGAAATGAAAGAAAAAGTTGAGATTGGTCCAATCACATTAATGAGAGTCAAAGGCAGATACAGGAACCTGGCCTTTTGGATGGCTTCCTACTATCCAGAGTTGGAGCTGCTCTGTTTTTTTCTTTTGTGCTTAAAGAGAGAGAGAGAGAGAGAGAGAGAGAGAGAGAGAGAGAGAGACCGCCTCATTTCACACCTGTGACCTAATTGCTAGCTGATTACAACATAACCAAGAAACAAGTTGTTTCCTCTTTTGTGTTAGCCAGGTAAGTACACTAAACAGCTGCAGCATAGGATTAAAATTCAAGAATGCATGTATGGGATGCAATTGAATCTACAAGATAAACCACCTCTGTAAATTGTGAAGGGGGAACCACAGACACCAAATATCACTCATGCCAAAGAACACTTTATTCACCAACTAAGTAGGTCAGATACAAATGAGGAGGATGGCACTCCCTTCAGGCCCTAGGCTCAGCTGCCATCTGTCCAGCCAGAGAGGAGGCTGTGGTGATTCTAACCCATGAAGCACCAGCTCTTATCAATCTACTCACTGAAAACTGGGAAGGTTCCTGACCGTGTGTTGGCATTAGTGCCCTAAAAGATACTCTTGTCAACTGGCATCATTAATAAGGATGAAGCCCAACGTGAGTGATACTCCACATGTGGAATGAATGTGGTTTCCATGTGAATATAACTCATGAGCTCATAGCCTTTAGAGAAGAAATGCAAAAACATTCTCACAGATACCTGACTGCACAGTCAAGAGACTTGCTTTCCAAATAGTGAAAGTGAAAAGAGGGATTGTTTTAATCAATGGGGAAAAAAGTATAATTTTGATTCACAGCTGGTGACATAAATCATACCAAAAAAGACAAAACACAGTACCTGAGCAAGATTATCCATCCTTCTCTTTTAGAAAATGCCAGGTGCCCAAGGCAGAGTATCACTTGGGAACTTGTCTTTTTATCCTTGTGGAGTTTTCTGTTAAAAGACATCTCTGGGTGTATTCATGTGGGTGAGTGTATGGACCTGGATGTGGGTGAGTGTGGTGGTGTTGGTGTTGGTTGGGGATCAGCATGGAAAAGAAAATATTAAGAAAGTTTCAAGAAGAATATTTTTAGAAGCTGGAAATATAATTGAGAATGACATGCTGTCATCGAGACCTTTTTTCCTATATTATTCCTTCCTCTGAACCCTCATCCCAGATTGCTGAGTTGATTTTTCTGAAAGTGTTTCTGATTCTTGGAATGCTAGAAAGCAACTACCTCATGGATCCATCTGTTACAGCCTGCTCTCAGTCAGCCCGCCTTTTTTTTCCCTTTTCAGCAGACTGTTGCTTAATACCTGAATGCTTATTTATAGGTTGTTTTTTAATTTTGTGTGATTTCTGCCCCCCCCTTTTTTTGGTAAGGGGAAAAAACCCACCATCACAAGATTTTCTTCTGTTGGGCATTTTCTTATTCATATCAAATTTTTGGAGTTGGCAGTTAGAGATTTTTCTTGGCATTGTTTTGTTTTCAAATTTTCAAATGATTTTTCTCCATCTTCCTCCAACCTTGTTGGCAGAGAGGAGTCATGACCCATGATCATCCACTGAGTTCTGTGTTTTGCAGATTCAACATTGCTTGAAAAGCTCCTAGGAAACAGATTGCAGCAACCTTGAATCCTAGAATCTAAATGGGAATGATTAGATAGTTCTTCATTGTAAGGATATGGGTGGGAGACTACTGAGTGACTTTTATGGAGACTGACTAAGGAGAATTCCTCATCCATTCACATTCTTACAGTTTCTGTTACCACTTTTTTTTATCATTAGGATCTTACTTCATTGTTCTTATATTGAGGAAAGGTCTTGCTGTTTTTATTCAGTCATGTTGAACTCTTCATGATCCTTTTTCAGTGTTTTCTTGGCAAAGATACTGGAGTTTGCCATTTCCTTCTCCAATTCATTTTACAGATGAAGCAACTGAGGCAAATGTGACTTGCCCAGGGTCACACAGTAAGTGTCTGAGGCCAGATTTGAACTCAGGTCTTCTCCAAGACCCAGCACTCTATCCACTGCACCATCTAGCTGCCTTCAAAAGGTCTTAGAAAGGACTTTTCAGCTAGAAGTACTCTATCCCAATTTAGGAGTGAATAGGCCAAACCCAACAGGGGAGTGTCTACCTGTAATACTGTCTGCTAGGAAGTTGAGTCTGGCAGATATTCTTGAGCTTTGGATTTTGAATTGCAGTAGGTTGAGTGGGTGTCCCCATCAAACCCAACTTTAATAGAATGGTGGAGCCAGGTTCCCTAAGGATGTGTGGACTGGCTCTAGTCAGGAAACAGAGCAGGTTCAGGAGTTCATGCTAATCAATAGTGGGACTGAATCCATAAATAGCTAACATTTCCAACGTGGATGAGATGTGGAAATTCAGCCTTTAAAAGAAAAAAAAAGAGTGAATCAGATATAGGGAGCAGAGGAATGCTAAAAATTCTTTAGCGATCTCTTCCTCAAGAGAAGTGATTTTGTTTCTATTCTGGAAAGAGCCTCCCATAGAACAATACATGGCTAGAGTGCTCTGCTTTCCCTAATAAACATAAATGAGATATGAGAGTAAGTTAATTTTATTTGCTTTTTCCATCAAATCAAAACAATTTCTTCTATATCAAACCAATTTGCTTCTTTGACTCTGAGTTTTATAGGAACATAGGGTCATAGATGTGGAGCTGGAAGGAATCTCAGAGGTCACTTGATCCAACCTCCTCATTTTACATATGAGGAAACTGAGGTTAAGGGAAATTGAAGAACTTGTCCAAGGTCACACAAATATTAGGTATCAGAAGGAAGGTTTGAATTTACGGTTTCTAAACCCTAAAACCAGTGTTCCTTTCATTGTTTCCTCATCTGTCAAATGAGATTAGAGTAGATTACCTGAAAAGCCTTTTCTAATTCTAAAATTCTATAAATCTATGAACTTGTGGAATCTATGCTTTCAATAGAGATTTTGACCTACTACAGTGGCTGTGAAAGTCCAAAGCACCAGGCAAACTTCCAACTTGCTAACTATATCTTTTGTGTCCTTTTCAAGTAAAATCTCATAGTGCTGGGTAGACAAGTTTTACTTAGAATGGTGAAAAGCCCAGGACAGGTTTGGCTACCACTTCCAAACTGCAGGAATTCTGATCATCCATGGAGTAGTGTATCTAAGTTAATTCTGTAACATATTGGCATTGTTCTCACCCATCGAGGAGAGAAATCTGCTTCCCACTTAATCATGAAATCCATATCTCAAACCATTTGAAAAAAAAAAGGTGATTTCAATAAAAAGCCAGGCAAACTGGAGCAAGAAGCTTATGCCAAGAGAAGACATCTGTTGTATCTTTTTTATCTTCCTTTCTCTCTGAGCCAGAAAGAGGGGTGAACATGGAAATTCATTAATTAAGGAAACTGTACAGCCTTTCTGCCTGTTCCTATTTTTATATAAAGGAATAATGTTCTTCACTCCTCACTTGCATTTAGACTAATGGCTACCCTAGATGAACAAATAAAACTATTTTCAAGTCTTTAAACTTTTATTCAGTGTAAAAGTACAAAGAATCTATCACATGTCTTGTGTCCACACTCGCAGCTTGCCACCACTATGAACATTTGACCACATGTGGTCAATGGATGCTGTGAAGTTGAAGGTGGAAGTCCTGATACTACCACATGACCATCAGATGAGAGAATTTCTAGGGGATCTTCTAGGATTTGAACTGACCAGAGGCAGGTCAGCTAGAATATCACATGGGCTGTATAAAGCTGTCCAGACTTCTGAGTCTTCCTTCAGGACACCATTGGGTATTACCCTCTCCTCTTTCACCTTCTCTGATGTCCTCTATTCCCTTAACCACCTCAATCCCTTGTCTTAATGTGGTTTGACATTTTCAAAATCAATCCTCTTTTGCTGGGAAGCCATACTGAGCACATTGTGTGTGAAATAGTGAAAAGTGAATTGGATTTGAAATCAGGAAACCTAATCATGGGCCCCAGTTCCAAGACTTGTTAGTTGTTCCTAGAATTAAATTATATCATGCATGTGATATGGCTAGAATACCTCACTTTGAGCACTCAATAACCATGACAATGAATGAAATGATGTATATAAGCTATATTAAACTACCATCTCAGGAAGGGGGAAAGAGGAAGAAGGAAAAAGAGAATTGGGAACTCAAAATTTTTAAAGATAATGTTAAAAAAATTCTGTTTACATACAATTGGGAAAATATTTTTTAAAAATGTTTTTAAAATAATATTGGTATTATCTACTTGATAGACTTTGAGAAGTCTTTTCAAACCTCAAACATGAATATTATTTTAAAATTTTTACTTTTATTCTGAACTTAAGAAATAAAACTAGAATTTCTATAGCATTGTACATGATTGGAAGTGGTAGCCAAACCTGTCCTGGGCTTTTTCATGATTCATGAAACTATGAATCAATTATGCTATGTCTTTTAAATACATAATAAAATGATCAAGTAACTTTTCTCTCTTTTTCTCCACCCTCTCTTTCCCAAGAAAAGGCTCTCATTAGCTGCAAATAAGTATATATGTAAAACCATGCTATACTATAACCATGCTAAATATATCTATCAATTCTTTTATTATTAATTATTGAATTATTATTATTAGATAACTATTATGATTTAGTAGTTAAATTAGTCCTAGACCTAAAGTTGAGGAAGGCCTAGCTTCAAATTTTACTTTACATCACTATCTGTTTGACCTTAACCAAGTCATTTCTTCATGTCAAATTATAATTGATTTATACCATCCTCTCTTTTCAAGTACTCTCCATGGACACACAACCTTTAAGCAAGACATTTAACCATTATGGGTTTTATTTTCCTCAAATGTAAGATGGATATACTTGGACTTGATGATCTTTTAGGTCTCTTTCAGCTCTGAGAGTTTGATCCTATAAACTATAAATGTAAAATATTGCATACCCAAACTTAGGTTTTTAAGGAGATAAAAGAGGCATAATCTTTGCTCTCAAAAAATTTATAATTTTGTTGGGGGGGTAAGATCAGAATTATAAACTCATGAAATCAAAATAGAACGCTCCAGGACTGGTGCTTAATTTTGTGTTCCAGACTCTATGAACACTGGGAGTCTGGAAAGAGAGAGTTCCATATAATGAATTATCTGGGGAAAACTTCTTAAAAGACCAGAGACTTGAGACTGATCTTGAAGGGTGGGTTGGACTTGGGCAGAATTGAATATGTATTATAGCAGTTCTAAAAGTTCATATTGGGGTTCATATTGCAAGCATTAGGAGAAAACTTTTGGTGAATAGGATGGAATTAGACGGTGGGAGGTTCAGAAAACCTGATTGTACATTTTATTTCCGAAGTAACTGGGGACAGGTTTCTGTTGTAGGTAGGTTTGGCAAGCTCAGCATGAGAATAAAAAGCAATAACATTCAAGTCATAATACTACTAAGAGCACACATTCTCTTAAGGTTTGCAAAGCACTTTACATATGTTATTGCATTTACTCTTCAACAACAATCCTGAAGGTAGGTTTGATCTTTCCTATTTTACAGATGAGAAAGTTGAAAAAGGTTAAATGATTTATTGAGGGTCATAAAGCCAGTATTTGAGGCAGGATTTGAATTTGGGTCTATATTGACTACAAGGACAACACTCTATTCTCTACACACCTAGCCAAGTCACTAGTAAGAAATGGAAAGATGGTGGTTGTCTGATGCTTGGAGATAGAAAATAAGGACTCTTTGAGACCCCATTTGTGGTTTTCTTGGTAAAGATATGGAAGTGGTTTACCATTTCTTTCTCAGCAACATTTTACTGATGAGGAAACTGAGACAAAAAGGATTAAGTGACTTGCCCAGAGTAACACAGTTACTGTCTGGGGATGTTTTGAAAACAGGAAGATATCTTCCTGCTCTAAACGTAGTGCTCTATTCACTGAGTATCCTAGTGCTCTTCAAGGTGAATGTAGAAGATGTTGTTTCTTAGATTTCTCTGGTCCATATGTACTGTCCTTGGTTTAGAACTAGAAAGGGCTTTAGCGATTAGCTAGTCCAATCCCTTAGTTTCACCAATGATGGAAAGGAATGAAGTCTGTCCAGATGTGGATCATCTTCTATGATTCCAAATTCAGCACTTTTTCCTGAATCACAGAATCATCCATGGTCAGAGTTCCAAGGCAGATAATTTATTTTTTCTTTTCTTTTAATTGATATTTTATTTTTCCAAATACATCTTATGAAAGTTTTTCAACATTCATCCATATCCATATGCATATGCATATTTTTAAGTTACAAAATTTCCTTCCACCCTCCATTCCCTCCCCACCTCCACCCCATTGGCAAACAGTCAGGTGAATAGTGTACATACACATTTTGTTAAACGTGTTTATAGATTAATCCTTTTTTGGTATGAGGAATTAGGATTAAGGGAAAGAAATACATAAGAGTGAATATTTTTAAACAGTGAATATAGTGCTCATCAGATTCTGAAGGTTCTTTTTTGGTTTTGCTTTGTTTTTCTTCCATTGGATGTGGATAGCATTATCCATAGCCAGTCTAATAGGGTTGCCATAGGCACTTGTTCAACCATTTCCCAATTATGGACATCCCCTCAATTTCCAATTCTTTTCAGGGCAGATCATTTAAATTGTTGTCAAATTTGGAACATTTGATTAAGAGAAGAAAGTTATAAATTGGTCAGTCTACAAATACCTATTGAACTGCTATGTGTGAAGCTATAGGAATATAAAGATAAGGGCTACAATGGGGGTGAGGAGTGACAATATATAAAAATGATTAAAGACTTTTTTAAAAAGCTCAGATCCCAAAATAGAACACAATTAAGGCACTTCTGTTATTTACTATGGGGATTAAGAGGAGGGAGAAAGCACTACATGGTGGGATTGCTAGAAAGGTTTATTATGTTGAAATGATTTTAGCTGGATCTTGAAGAAGGGTGAGATTCAGAGTCCCGGGGGGGACGTTCAGAACAGATAAAAGGAATAAATAGTTGTGAAAAGGTGAGAAGGAACGACTTGATTTTGAGCATGGTGAAGTGGTCAGTACCTGCTTCTTCTGTGATTTTTAGGGTTCCCCATGGCTTCTGCCTTTTGGGTTCATCCTTATCTATGCATTCTTAGAGTCAAGGTCTTTTGGGGAAATTCCACTGGTTTTGTATGGCTGTGAATTATGGGAGTGAGCTAGGAACACAAGTTGAATTAGTTATGATCACTATGGAAACTGCTTAGAATGATATTGGACCCAATGCTTAGCTGATTAGTGCATCCCTCAGAGCATCTTCTGAGGCATTTACTTCCTTCACAGCTAGAGTCCAATCTTTGGGGAAGGAAGCAGAAGCTAAAGTAGTAAGAATCAGGACAAGTAACCTCTGCTTTTAGTCTCTCCAACCTCTCTCCACATTTAATATAACAATAATATTTCTGGTCCTTCTAATTTAATATATGATGTATAGGAATTCTTTTATGTAAACTAACTGCAAATTCTGAGAATGGGGACAAAGAGAAAGGCATCATTAATATATTCAACTCAAATAGCTCTGAGCACAGTGAGCATATTTTAAAGGCGGGGAAAGATTAATGTATGCTATTTCATGTTTCATTTTGAAGAATTATGTTTAGCTGTGACACTCTTTTCAGGGTAATGTGTATATAGTACTCATTTTTTCCTAATTCAGAAACAATATGCTGGGTTCTCAATTTTCAGGAACTCTTAATTAGCATGCTAAGTCTAGGGCTTAGCAGGAAGATTTACCAGACAAAGCATTTTTCATAGAGAGACAGAGAATTAATTGGTGAAGACCAGATTGACATCTCAGCTGTGTGCTCTGACGACTAGGTAACAGCATCAGGAAAGCTCCCTCTACCATATGTAAATGAAAGAAGAGAATTCGAGTATGTGGTGAGGTCAGGTCATAACTTTAAGAGAGAGAATGCCATTTTGTTCACTGCAGAAACCTCCTGCCAGAATATTGCTATGAATGGGAAAACCCAGTAAAGACAAACTCATGACTGACCTTGCCCTCTTGTCATGACTGCAAACAAAGCTCATTTGTTTGCTCTGTTGAACAAAGTTGCTGTGTGAATGTATCTGATTGGAAGTTCAATGTTGATTAGCACAAGTTGCTTCCATTTTTAGACTTGGTTAAAGCAAACAGGAAGCCTTCAGCATTAGGCAAACATTAGTAAAGTAAATACTTTAGTTCTAAAGGACAAAATAACATTGATGTGGTAGCAATTCCCAAATAGAAACTATGACATGGACTCATAGACAACAGACTCTCACATTTAGTTTCTGGGTTCATTGACTTCTTTCTGAGTGAATTATTTTATTTTTCCCATGCAAAAACTACTGGGGGGCTCAAAACTGTGCCAATGGGATACTACTTCAGCCAGGGATCTCTCTTCATTACTCTTCAAATGTTGATATTACAGCTTGGGAAGGTGTTAGAACCCAAAGCTACATCTAGTCTCAGGACTTGAAGCACCAGTAGGATTTCCACACTCCCAGACTCCCAGAACCTCTAAAAATGGTTGAATCCACATTGGCCACCACCCTTCACTCATCCTCCATAGGCCTAAATTGATCAACATTCTCTCATTCTAGTATTCTTTCTTCTCCTTCATCCTCTTCCCATTCTACCACCACCAAATTCGACTTCACTCTTTCAATAAATTGCTCCATGTTTGGTCACAAATATATTCAGGGTGCAATTCTCTGATCACCAGCATCAAAGAAACAAATTGACATTCTTTAAATACACCCCTAATTGCTGAAGTAAACTTCCTATCTTTATCGCTTTCCTCCCACAGCAACCTTCCTTTTAACTCCATGAACACACCGAAATTTATCTTAGTTGACAGAAGTTATATCTTCATAGTTGATCAAATAAAGTGAATATTCTGATATGGATTCTATATTTCATTTATTGTTTCAATAAACATTTGTTGAATATTTATATATATAGGATATGTGATATAGTTAATAACAATATAATATACTTATAATATATATGGGTTTATTCATCATGCTAATTTTGATTGATTTTGAATGAAGACAGTTTAATCTTATCTGAACTTTTATTTCCTTTAATGCCTAATACCATGCTCTGGATATTGTAATAACAGTATTTAGATAATATTTAAGATTTGCAAAATACCTTACAAATATTACCTAATTTTATCCTTACAGAAACCCTGAGAAACAGGTGCTATTATTATTATTCCTGTTTCACAGGTAAAGAAACTGCGGTTAAGTGACTTGTCCAAAGTAACCCAACTATATATATAACCCAATCTTTCTGGTGGATTTTAATTTTCTATCCCTTGAACTACATAAGGAGGCACTTAATAAATATTGTCTCGCTGAATTAATTTATGAACACATGCCACTAGAAAGCATCAAAATTCACCTTAAATTTAATTTGTTGGTCTATCTAGGAATTTATAATAGACTCCAGGATCTGAGGGAGGATATAGTTAATTCTTTAAAATAAATCACAAAACAAGCCTACTGTCAAGACAGAGACAGATCTTCAACTATGTGACTAGCTTCTGAAAGTTACATTTCAATAAAATCTAAGCATTATTAATTTTTATTTTATTAATAATTTATCTCTTGCATTAAAGGGAATACTCAGAGGAGCTACTCTGGACTTAACTCTATTAAACAGAAAGGAACTCCCTCCTCCTTCATCTTAGAATCTCCCCCTACATTGCCATCCCCCAACCCCAGCCTTTGGAATTTCTTCTCCAGAACTTTGGTATGGGAAGTAGGGTAGTTAGGAAGAAGAGGTATAGATTAAGAAGTCAGGTGGGATGTAGGTCAACAAGGGTAAGCAGGCTAGGGAAAGGATTGCCATGGAGTGGTGAGTGACTTGATAGGGGTTGTATTTTTTAAGGTAGGAAGAGTTATATAATGGAAAGAAGACTGACTCAAGTCAGGAGATTTTGGTTCAAATCTTTGTTTGGTAACTTGCTACACACACACACACACACACACACATATATGTATATATGTGTGTGTGTGTGTGTGTGTGTGTGTGTGTGTGTGTGTGTGTGTGTATGTATTCTCTGGGTCTAAGTTTTCCCATCTATAAAATGATTCTTCTAGATGACCTCTAAAAATTCTTTCCAACCCTGTCTGTAATCCCATGAAATGACAATCAATACATTTTCAGACTATTTTTATGAGTACATTGAAATCTATATTTTGCAGAACCAGTGAATTTGTGACGGGGTGGGGGCAAAAACTCTTAGCAGATAGTAGGCTGTCTAAAACAACCTAGTTAGTGTTTTTCATTGATGAGACAGAAAACCATTAGTTTTTTGAAGTTTTGTTGTACAACTGTATTTGGATATAACATCATGTGATATTTTTAGACCTAATTAGAATATATAGTAAAAAAAAATCTACTTTTGTAATGGAAACAGCAAAGGTATTAGGACTGGCTGTTATGCTGTCACTATGAAAACTCATAAATAATATGTCCTGTTAAGACAGAAAATCCAGGGATGAATTTGAGAGATGCTTGTGACTTGCTCCACAAAGGGTACATTATTTTTGAGTCATTTCAATCATATATGACTCCTCATAACCCCATTTGGAATTTTCTTAACAGGGATATGGAGTTGTTTGCCCTCTCTTTCTCCAGCTCATTTTAAAGATGAAGAAACTGAGGCAAACAGGGTTAAATGACTTGTCCAGAGTTGCTCAACCAGTAAATGTCTGAAACCAGATTTTAACTCAGGAAGATGAGATTTCCTGACCTCAAATCCTGTGCTCTATTCAATATACCACCTAGGTATCCTTCCACTGGGGGTGTTAGAGCTGGAAAAAATTGAGCCATGACTAGAAGAGATGCTTGTACAATATACCACAAATACACAAATTTGTGTAAAGTTAGCATGAGGTGCCCATTTGAAAAAAGTGACAGGAAGGGTGCCCATTTTATTAGGGTTGGGGGGGGTGGATCACAAAGAGGAGCTTTCTCCTATCCATCATAGGCTAGCTTCTAATTTTAATGAACTATTCTTGCTGAATAAATGCTAAGATCTGTTCTCCTGTGTTTAGTAGGACTTGCCATATAGTAGGTACTTAATGATACTTATTGACTTGAATTATTGACTTATTTCTACAGGGCTGAAGAATTTTGTGCTGTCAGTTACTTTAGGCAAAGCCTTAGTCACCCTGTACTGGTTAAAAAGTAAATTCTTACAATGTCAGGCTAATGTGATGCCAGAGTTTATAAGTTGAATGGTCACTGCTACTGTTTCCCATACCCTAGATGGATATATCAAGGGCAAGTTACCTCTCAGGCTACTGAACAACTACCCAATTACCTTCTGAGATAGTGTGATTCAGCTTCTAACCTGGGCTGCTAATAGAGATGTGACTACTCAAAGAAATTGGCACTACCACTAGCTTCATATTTCTAACCTGATTTTTGTTCAAAGAAAATATTTTCATTTCTTTCCCCAGGGATGTTAAACTTTTCCTTTAACTTCAGTCTGCTGTGAACTGGTAGGAGAGGAGATATGAGTGAGTCAGAAGTTTGCTCAGAAAGCAGGGATGCTCTGGAAATGGAGATCTATCTGGATATCTGGTTTAGAATGGGGTAAAGAAGAGAGGTATTCTAATTGTGACCTTGGGCTAGATTGGGCAATAAGTCGATGTCCTAGACCTGGAGACAGGAAGACCTTGGTTCAAATTCCAACTTAGATATTTTCAGTCTAGGTGATCCTACTATAGAAATGTTAGGGTTGATGATTATTTAACTTCTCTAGTCCTCATTTCTTATCTGTAAGGAGATGGGACTAGACCGGATGATTTTTAAGGTCCCTTCTAAGCATTCCATCTGTGATTCTATGATCCAATAAAGTTGGTCCGATAGGGAAGACCCAAGAAGGAAGGAATCAAGACACAAAGAAATCATTGTGGGTTCTTTCTGTCATTGCTAGTAAGGGAGATTTGAAAGGGGGTCTTCTATTTTCTTTGGAAGTCCTCAACCTCCAGTGCCTTCACTTGTGTTGGAAGTTTCACCCCTTTCCACCCCCCCCTTCCCCTCTCCATTTACCCCAACCCATTCCCTAGACATAGCATGACTTTCCCAGCCTGTGTTAGTTTCATCCAATGATTTTACTCCATTTTCTTAATTTTTGTGTCCCTAATTTCTGTTTCATGGATACTATTTCTTGTCATGGAGACTCATTGCTTCCCCCAAATCTCCTACAGAAAACACACTTGAGAAGAATGAGTACAAGTAGCCAAAAATAGTGTCTAGTCAAGTGGAAGCTACTTCTGATAGGCAGATCTGCCAAATTCTAACCACAGGGATCTGAGAGTGTGGGGGTATGTGTGACATTCTGCTAAGGACATTTAAAACTTTAATTCTGGTGCTGTGGAACAACCAGCAGATCAATCAATAAACATTTGAGTCTGCAATGTGCCAAACACTGGGCTAAGCACTGAGTGTACAAAAAGAGAAATAAAAAATAGTCCTGTCTTCAAGGAGCTTGAAATCTAATGGAAAAGACAACAAGCAAACAAATATATACTAAACAAGCTATATACTGGAAAAAAATAGGATAGAATTACCAGGGGGAAGACAATAGAATTAAGAGGGGTTGGGAAAGGAAAGTGGGAAAGAAGCAAGGGCAGCCAGAAAGAAAGAATCTGACAATAGGAGAGGTATGTGCATGTGTAGGGTGGAGCAATTGAGGTTTTCAAATCCAAAATATCTTACATGTATTTTTTGAAGTGTCTCTATCCATAGAACAGATTGACAAGAATCCTACCTTCTTCCTAGAGATGTCTGAACTGGTTATACTGGTTCTGTTTCCCATGTCACCATTGACTCAGTGTCACCACTGACCTTCAAATGCTTAACCTTACACCTCCTCAGTTTTTCCATCTATACAATGGTTATGCTCTCTCACCCTGCTTCCTTGAGATAGCCCTTTGTGTACGGAAAAACATGGAAAGACAGTTGTCCTTTTTGAGCTAAACATACTTTGTCTCAAGTAGATTTTGTTTTAAAAGTATGCTACCGTGAGTAGCAGGGGGTTAGGAATATCTTCCATCTGCCTCCATGACCTCAATCTGCAAAAGGCTGATTCCCTTTCTGGATAATGTCATTTCTGAATCCCCTAAAATTGAGCCAGCTGAAGGATTACTATGTAGGAGTTAGTTTATAGAGCATAATCTTGCAGCAAATTAAAACATTGCCTTCATTTTCACTTGCTAATTTTAATATTTATTCTTTTACCATTGGTTTGCCATCATATTAGTATAGACTAGGAACTAAAGCACTTCATTATCACTGTGGTACTTTACTACTTCATTTAAAAAGAAACATTTAGTCATCTTAGAAAAAAGGAAGAAAGAAAGAAAGGAGGAAGGAAGAAAGAAGGAAGGGAAAGAAAAAAGGAAAGGAAAAGGAAGGGAGAGGGAAAGAAAGAAAGAAAGAAAGAAAGAAAGAAAGAAAGAAAGAAAGAAAGAAAGAAAGAAAGAAAGAAAGAAAAAAGAAAGAAAGGAAGGAAGGAAGGAAGGAAGAAAGGAAGGAAGAAAGAAAGAAAGAAAGGAAGGAAGGAAGGAAGGAAGGAAGGAAGAAAGAAGAAAAGCAGAAAGGAAGGAAGAAAAGAAAAAAGGAAAGGAAAGAAAAGAGAACAAAGCACATACATTTATAGAGATGCCTTATAAGATATACTTGCCCTAACTTTCTGAAGTGATTTATTGGAAAAATTGTGAATTTCTATTAGACCTGTGAAAAAATGAAATTCAGCTTTGATGTCAGTGAACAATTCTTCTAGAGTTTTGGTAGGCACAAATCACAAAATCCTTTTTTTTTTAATACTCCTCCTCCCCTCCTTTAGTTTGGGATCCAAATAGAAGGCTAATCCCTGGATTTTGAAATTATTCACTTTCCCCTCATCAAGATAACTCTTCAGAATGATGGGTGATCCATGAAGTCTTTCAGAGTTTTCAGTTCTTTAATAATATTGATTTCAAATTCTCATTGGTCCTAGGTCCTATTGTTAGCTTGGAGATCTGGTGTATCTTACTCCTCAGTAACTGTCCCCTTGATTGTATAGGAAGGACACAGGCTTGGAAGTGACAGTTGCCAGGACCAGCTGACAGAAACAGCATGTGAATGTCTTAACCGTAGCTTTTGGGAGTGACATGGTAGTCTGGGCAGGATTTACTCTGGAAGAGGCAGACAGTGGAAGTAAATATTCCTATGGGGAGCCTTGATTCATATGCTAAGGAGCATCAAGCTCTTTTTTAAATTGGTGTGCAGTGTGCCATCTCTGCTGCTTTGGCAGAGGGAGAAGCTGTGCAGCTGCCCCAGGTTCAACACTGTGGGATGCTTGAGAATGAATAGCTGTTTAAAAATAATCCCTGCAGTGAAAATGCTGTACTAACTCAGGGTTCCAGTTATTGGAAAATTGCTAAAGAGGAGGCCAGGTGGCAACTGGGACTCAGAGCAGTTAATTGATAAAAGTGGGGGAAAATTTAAATTAGCTCAATCTTGAATTTAGCTCATGGAGAAGGAAGGCAGGAGAAACATCTAGTCAACAAGTCAAGTAAACCATTATTAAACACTTACTATGTTAGGCACTTTGCTAAGGCACTGGGGACACTCTGGTTAGACCCTCCTCCTCCCAGTGATTCATAACCCTCAGTAATCACTCAAAAATTACTCCCCTGTCCTCCAGAATTCCCTATTCTCTTTATTCTCCTACCTCCACATTGTCCCACTTTAAAGCTACCTACCCCTTCCTCTGGAATGTGTGCTCCATGAGTAATAAATTTGCTTTCCTCGTAAATCTTTTCCCTTTCCACTCTTTCCTTCTTCTGGCTCTTAATGAGAGAGATCTGGCTCCCTCCTGATGCAGCAGCCTCCCAGGTTTTCCTTTCCAGCATGGATTTTCCCTCTTCACCATTTTCCCTCACTCACTGGTTGAGATGGGGGAGCTGGAATATTCCTGCTCCCTGTTGCCATTTCCAGGTTCTCTGGTTCTACCATCACTCAGGCACCTCTCTTCCCTGAAGATACATCCATTCCATGTCTTACCACCCAGTGAAAATTCTAGTGGCTGTGGGGATTAAAATTATTCCACCTACAGTAAAAAGAGACTGAGGTAGACTTCTAAGCCAATGACACATTATTGAAGAAGCAGATCTCAGATTTTTCTCATGATCTTAGATGCCCTCTTCCAGGACTTTGTATTTAGAGAGTTTGATACTCTAATATGCAAAAGAGGCATGGAAAAATACAGATCTCATTGGTTGACCTATGATGCATAAGCTAAAATGAGCAAAAATTATGTCAGATAGGTCATGGATTGGGAGAAGCAAGTGGCATCTCCACTGACGCTGTGGTCTTAAGATGGTCACCTGCTCATATTGGACAAGAAAGAATGGTCCAGAGGTACAAAAATAATCTGGGGACTTTCCAAAGCATTGAGATATGTCATGCATGCTAGGTTTGGACATGGAATTTGAGTGAAATCCTACCTTACAAGGGTTTATGGGAATAAAAATGAGAAGATATTAGTAAAAAATTTTTGCAAATTTTGGAGAACTTTATAAAAGTTGGCTATTATTATTATTATATATTTATCAATAAAGAAATATGAATAGAGATATCTCTGTCAGATATCTCATGGCTGTGCAAGTGAGCCTTGGTAAAGATATAAGTGAAGATTGCATTATAAAATTTGAGACCCATTATAAAAACTTGTCTATCCCTTTAAGATTTTTGTGTAATATCAAACTGTTTAATACTGGTTAGAATAGAGTAGGGGTCCAAATCAATTATTCCTCACATAATTGTTGTCTGCTGACCTCTAGGACACATGTATTTTTTCCCATTGAGTTTCAGGGCCTGTTTATAGCCTTTCCTCCCTACTTTCTGTTCTCATACAAGAAGACTTCTATATACATATCAATATTGATATTCCCTCAAACAAACCTGATCTCAAAGTTCCTCAATTTACTAATTTCACATAACCTACTCTTCTCGTCCACCCCACATACACACAAAGATCATTATACTCCAGATCTTGCTATCATCCAGAAATTCTCCATTCCATATTCATGAATTCTGAAATCCCCTTATTGAATCACATTCTATGGCCGTATAGTGTGATAGATAGCCTGACAGATTTGGCATCATGAAAATTGAGTTCAATGTATAGCCTACATCAGATTACTTGCTGTCATAGGGAGGGGAAAGGGAAGAGAGAGAGAGGTAAATTGTGGAACTCAAAAGCTGACAAAAAGATAAATGTTGAAAACTATCTTTACATGTAATTCAAAAAAATAAAAGAAAAATTAAGAAAAAGAAAATTGAGTACAAATCCCATATCAGGATGTAGCCATGTGCCTCTAGCCAAGTTACCTAACCTCCTCTAGCCTCAGTTTCTTCATCTGTAAAAGGAGAATAGGAGTTTTGTGAGGATAAAAATGAGATAATAAAAGCAAAACATCTTGTAAACTTTAGAGAACTATATAAAATTGGGTTATTACTATTATTATTATATATACATCATCAATATTTATTGCTGAATATACATGAGAAAATAGGGAAATATGAAGAACCTCCAAATTATATCAGCATATACTTTGATAATCAATGACAATGATCCAAAGGTGGGAACAGGTGAAGAGAATAAAAAGTAATCGAAAAATAAGAAAGAAGTAGGAAATTAAAGTTGACTATGCAGAAATCCTACAAATACAAATATTCTGAATACCTTCTTTTAGAAAAGACTCATTAGACCCTGAAGATGATGAATACAAAATAATATCACAAAAGTGAAAATGATTATACATTGAAAGGAAAGAACTTATTATTGATGTGGAATCATTCCTTTCACTGTATGTATTCTGACATTACTGACTTATTAAAATAATGCTGAATGCAAATGCAGAGCCAGATGAAATTATAAATATGAGAAAAAGACATATCATGAAATTAAACCAACACTAAACTTGACTCATTAAAATTTTAGTGTTGAAAAATAGAAAATGGGTAGATGAAAGGACATTAAAGAAGATTAAATAATTTCATTCAGAAGTTTAAATGAACACCAAGTACCAAAACAAGAAATTCCAAGGAGTCTAAATATTACTTTAGCAAACATTTAATATTACCCAAAGGATATTGAGAAATCATTTCATAAACGTGATCAGACTGTAGTACATGATACACAAGAAATAATGAAAGAGAAAAGTATTAAGATATTACCAAAGAAATAAAGGTATGGAATTAAGCTCAAAGAAATAAATGAACTGAATTTAATAAATGAACAACTTATGGTATATGAATGTAATGGATTACAATTATTCTAAAAGAAATGGAGATGCAATTTCAGAGTCTTCTACGAAGAATTATATGGACTGATGCAGAATGAAATGAGCAGAATCGGGAATAAGATTAATGATATAGCATAAAAATTGTAAAACATAACCAATTCTGAAAAATTCCAGAGCTCTCATCAACACAATGATCAGCCATGACTTTAGGAGAGTGATGATATTTCTTGATAGAGAGAGATAATTATTTTGTAGAAAGATTAAGAAAGACATCCCTGAAAGTGGCCAATGTGGTGATTTATTTTGTTTAACTTTTCATTTGAAATAAGGATTTTTTAATACATCTCCCCCTTTTTTAAGTTAGTAGAAATAAGAGCAAGGAAAAAACAAACACTTGATAATTTAATAATTGTCATTTAAAAATATGTGGATAATTAAGAAGATGGTCTGTTCATATGGTAAAAGAAGAGATAACTTATGGATAATCTGTATGCTCCACTTGTATGCTTGCAATGGCAAGGGCAACACAAAAACAAACAGGAAGAAACTCAGAATGATGGCTGTCTACCTGAGGGGAAAAAATAGAAAAGAATTTTACAGGATGTGCAGGCATACATAGTCTGCATTCTCTTTTGTTGAAGAGAATATCCATTTCAATGAGATCACTGATCCCTATGAGCATTAAATAATTTCCTGAATTTGGTTAGAATTTCACTATAACCTTTCCTTTAAGGGATGGGGGATAGAGGATAGGAGAATGTTTATAAATTATTTAATAAGAAAGTAATTTGTCAATTTTTATAATAGGCTTCCTTCCACTTGGCAATCTGGAAGGATGTCACTGAACAGGATTCAGTATCTTTGTCCCAGAGATTAATTGAAGATTTTGTTCTAGGGTCAAGTTGAAGCCTCATTGTTTGCATGTCCCCAACTCAGATACTATATTTGAGGAAAAATGAATACACCCCCTCCAGCTATTAATCCCAGGTCTCTGCCAAGAGGAGAGATGGAGGGGACTAAATGTTATCTTCTTATTTTCAGTGAGATGGGGGTCCAGTGAGAGTGGCCCAGAGGGAGAGAAGCTTCAGTTTCTCATTAGAACACTAGCCAGGTTGTGAAATCTTTAATATAGTACACTCACCCTTGGCTGCCCCTGACAGACATGGTCAAAGATGTCCCATACCCCCAAACACTCCTTTAGATGTAAACATTCAAAGGTTGAATTGAAAATAGAACCTGCCCCAGGGAGATGAAGTTATGACTGAAGCAGGTCAAAGTACCTTATAAGAGCCTTGTTAAAATACTCATCCTCTGTGTTTTCCTCTTTCTAAAATCGATGATAAATGCGGCATTGCCAGGGAAGGCTAATACATTTTTTTTTTACCAGGATATCTCTCTGGACATACACTTCAGGTTCAGCCTAGGAGTTGACAACTTGCTGAAGTAATTTGCATGCTTCCTTGTGGCATGGCTTACCATCCTACAATGATAGAATAATTGATGCAATCTGAGATCTGGAACTTCTATGTTTCTGCCTCAGTGAGCATGCTTTGTCTTTGTGATCATCTCTGCTCACACAGCTGTGCTCAGTCATGTAGGAAAGGATTCAGTCACTGTGAGTAAGGAGGAGTGTGGGTGGGTGAATGCAGTACAAATTGCAGAGACAGAGGGTACTGACTTGGCAACTAAGATTTCCTGGGCTAGGACCAGCTTGGGGGTAGATGTAGTAGTGAGGAAAGCTTTGCCTGCTTCTTTCTCATTTGTAAATGAGTCCATGTGTACAAGGAAAGATTAACTTGACCAGCTGGCTTTACAGGCTGACCATTGATTGAGTTTTGAAAAGTGAATTCATGGTCTCAGTCTAGCACCCTATCTCAGAAACCCTCCTTGCATTTTATTTTTTAAATCAACATGGGTATTAATTAGATATTACCAGAATAGACAAGGAGTGCATTGCAAAAATGTCCTAGGTCAAAAAGCAATGCTGACTTGGGGACCTTAAAGATTACGTAAGCCAACATCCTCATTTTATAGATGACCAAACTGAAACAAAGAGAGATGCTTAAATGACCTACCTACGGTCAGATAATGAGGGGCAGAGGTGAATTTAGAGCCCTAGTATCCCGAACGGAACAGTCTGATTCTCCTTGTATTATGTTTCATTCTGCATTTCTATTAGTGACTTGGGTGAACTAGAATAGCTGAGAAGTATGAGTGAAGTTTAAAATATTGTTTCTAGAATTGCATACAATATTGGCACAAATTAGAAGGTATTATAATAATAATAATAGCTAATATTTATATAGAGTTACTATGTAATAGGCTCATAGGTCTCCTGAATCTCACTAAGCATTAATCAAAAACTTACAGATTTAAAGTACTGAAAGAAAGTTCTTGAATCTATCTGGTGGATTGTCTCGGGTAGCATGTATCAGGGCTCTGTGCTTGACCATATTTTGTTCTATATTCTCATCTACTTCTTGGATGAGAATATGGAAAATAAACCTGTTTTTATCAATTGCTTAACAATTGAGGGTATCATGAAAGACCTTATGTAAATGGTTGTGTGTGAGCTACATCATGATGAAAGAAAGAAACTATGAGATGGAGGCATATAAAGTCACAGGAATAAGAATATTAAATATGAAGAATAAAAAGAAGTCAAATTTGGTTTAATTACAAAGTGTGGGAGTTGGAGTGATGCACAATTAATCTGAAAAGATGGATTGGTGCAGATTGTGAAGGTCTTTAAAAGTCAAACAGAGGTATTTATATTTTAATCTAGAAGCAATAGCTATTTATAATTGATTCAGTAATAGAGAGGCATGATTAAATTTGTTCTTAAAGAAAATAACTTTGCAAGGCATGTGTAAGATAGAGTGCAATGAGGAGAGACTTGAGGCAGGGACACCAGTTAAGAGCCCACTGCAAAAATTTAGGTGAGAGATGATATGACACTGAACTTGGATGGTGATTGTTTGATTAAAGAGATGTATAAGATATTGGTGAGGTAGAAATGACAAGATTTTGCATCTCAGTGGAATCTGGACTGAGGAATAATATTGAAGTTACAAATCTGGGAGACTATTAGAATGGTGGTACTTTTAAAAGAAACAGGTATATTTATGGTAGCTCTTTTTGTTGTGGCAAAAATTTGGAAATTGAGGGGATGCCTATCAATTGGGGAATGGCTGAACAAATTGTGGTATATGAATGTGATCGAGCACTATTGTTTTATAAGAAATCATGAGGGATGGAATTTTGGAATAGCCTGGAAAGACTTGATGCTGAGTGAAGTGAGTAGAACCAGAAGAACACTGTACACACTGACAGCACCATTGAGTGATGACCAACTATGATGGACTTGTTCATTTTTGCAGTATAATGGTAGAAGACAATTCTAAAAAAAACTTGTGATGGAAAATACCATCCATATCCAGAGAAGGAACTGTGAAGTTTAAATGAAGACCAAAACTTACTATGTTCAGTTTTAAAAAGTTATCTTATGTATTATGTTTTTCTCTCTAATATTTTTTTATCTGATTTGATTTGATTCTAATTTTTATGTTTTGTCTATATAGATTGCTTTCTGTCAGGGGAGGGTGGGAGAGAAAGGAAGGAGGGGAAAAATGTTGTAAGGTCAAAACCTTGCATAAATGATCATTGAAAACTACTGTTGCATGTAGTTGGAAAAATAAATTTAAAATATTTTAAAAAAGAGTTTGATAGAAGTATGGGAAAAGGTCTGTCTTAGACACATTTAATTTGAGATGTCTTGTATCTCTTGCTTGAAATACTAGATAACTGGTGATGAAAGACATCTGAGTCATCAACTTAGAGATGATACCTAAATACACAGGAACTGATGAAGCCCTGAGAGACTGTATAGGGAAAAGAGGGTCTTTTGAGATGAACGATGAGCCAGCAAAGAAGAAATGGCTATACAGTTAGTAGAAGAATGAGGTGAGAAAAATATTATGAAAACTCAGAGATGAAAGAGATCCTGAAGAAAAGGGCAATCAGTCTCATCCAATGCATTAGATAAAGTTCATTTAATTGCAAACAATTCATGGGAAGTTCATGACAGAGACAAATTTTGTATTAGAAAGAACTTGGAATTCATTTGGAGAGCTTAAGTTATTGAAAGCACAACTCAGTTCATCATTTCACGATATAGAATCCAGGGACTTGTTATAGGAAGATTCTGTCTTAAATGCTCTGGTTAATGTTCAGTTCATGATATATTTAAGGAATACTTTAGAGCAGCCTTTGGATTTTTTGCCTCTTTCATTTTGTGATCCTGAACAGTATTTTTCACCATAGGTTTCTTTGTTTTTTTCCATTCTCCTCTCAGCCCACCTTTGCATTACAATCATTGAGTCATGAGTTATACATTGACTTAGTTCAGAGAATTTTGCCAAGTTTCTCCTAGAATTTCTAGACTTCTTGACCCTTTGCAATAGATGTTGCCACAAAATTGCAATTATCTTCATTGTTTATACTTACTGTGAGCACTATAAAATGAAATGACCAAACTTTCCTGAAATGATGTCTTTGGTAGACTTTGAGAATACATTGAAAATAACTTTGCCAAGTCTTTTATTTACCTCTTTGAATAAGGAGTTGGAACTGCCCTTAGTTTAATTCAAACTTCTTAATTTTGAAATTTGATTTAGTACAAGAATTCTTTACGCTAGTATTATAGTTCCTGCAATAGTATATTGACTCTAGTTGTTGGAATGAAGATACCCAAATAGGAGTAAGGGCAATTCGGTTAATATTTGTAGATGTTCGTGGCCCCCACTTTGGACCATTGTAGAAATGGGCAGAGGTGGCTCAGGATTGAATGTAATTTTATATCTTTAATTTATTTCATAGTTTCATTGGCCAAAATATACATAAGACCAACCTTTTTTTTTTTTTTGGTGAGTCTCTCAGGACTTAACTAAGCTGGTTTTTGAGTAGTAAGCACAGTTACTTGCAGGATTTACACTTGAGATCTTTCCATCATGATAAAAAGTACCAGGTCTTGTCCTCACAAGCAGTCTTTGAGAAAAAAGAGTCACCTCTAATCCTACTGGAAGATACCAAGGGCCAAATGAGATCACATATATAAACCATTTTGCAAAACTTCATACCTTCTATTCATGTGAGTCATTATTGTTATTATTATAAGACATGAAATTGTAAGAAATCAAATTGGTTATGTCTTTCTAGACAAGAAGTTTATCACCATACCAATCACTTTAGAATCAGTTGCGTGTAGTCAGAAGATTGACTAGAGCAAGAAGCAAAAATCAATATTAATTTAGAAGAAATGATAAATATAAGAAGACAGAACATGAAATTACAGTAGTTTCAACTCAATCTAGTTCAATAAACCATTTTTTTTAGGTTTTTTTTGCAAGGCAAATGGGGTTAAGTGGCTTGCCTGAGGCCACACAGCTAGGTAATTATTAAGTGTCTGAGGTGGGATTTGAACTCAGGTACTCCTGACTCCAGGGCCAGTGCACCACCTAGCCACCCCTTCAATAAACTACTAATGGGAAATGGACTAAATTAAATATGTTGATTATATAACTTTTTCTTAGGGAAACTTTTTTCCCATGAATTGTCCCTGATTGTTGCACTGATGGAATGAGCAAGTCCTTCAAGGTTGATCATCACCCCCATGTTGCTGTTAGGGCATACAGTATTTTTCTGGTTCTGCTCATTTCACTCAGCATCCGTTCATGCAAATCCCTCCAGGCTTCCCTGAATTCCCATCCCGCCTGGTTTCTAATAGAACAGCAGTGTTACATGACATACATATACCATAATTTGCTAAGCCATTCCCCAATTGAAGGGAATTTACTTGCATTTCCAATTCTTTGCCACCACAAACAGGGCTGCTATAAATATTTTTGTACAAGTGATGTTTTTACCCTTTTTTTTATCATCTCTTCAGGGTATAGACCCAGCAGTGGTATTGCTGGGTCAGAGGGTATATACAGTTTTGTTGCCCTTTGGGCATAGTTCCAAATAGCTCTCCAGAAAGGTTGGATGAGTTCACAGCTCCACCAACAATGTAATAGTGTCCCAGATTTCCCACAACCCTTCCAACAATGATCATTATCCTTTCTGGTCATATTTTCCAATCTGAGAGGTGTGAGGTGGTACCTCAGAGAAGCTTTAATTTGCATTTCTCTAATAATTAATGATTTAGAGCCATTTTTCATATGGCTATGGATTGCTTTGATCTCCTCATCTGTAAATTGCCTTTGCATATCCTTTGACCATTTGTCAATTGGGGAATGGCTTTTTGTTTTAAAAATATGACTCAGTTCTCTGTATATTTTAGAAATGAGTCCTTTGTCAGAATCATTAGTTGTAAAGATTGTTTCCCAATTTACTACATTTCTTTTGATCTTGGTTACAGTGGTTTTATCTGTGCAAAAGCTTTTTAATTTAATGTAATTGAAATCATCTAATTGGTTTTTGGTGATGTTCTCCAACTCTTTCTTAGTCATAAACTGCTTCCCTTTCCATAGATCTGACAGGTAGACTAGTCCTTGATCTTCTAATTTGCTTATAGTATTGTTTTTTTATGTCTAAGTCCTGTAACCTTTCTTAGGGAAACTTAATGGATACAAAGGAGTCACTTCATCTAGGAGGTCAAAAGATCCTGTTACAACTTTATCTCACAAATACTTGCTCTCTTGGCCAAATGGAGAAATGGGGAAGACAATAACGAAAGTGATTTAGAAGACAAGCTCACCTTGAAAACATTGTGGAGGATAAACCAAAGATTATGATCATCCTCACCTCACAAAAAAAAAAAAAGACAAAAAGACTGAGTAAAAAATGAGCCTTTAAAAATCTTGGCATCAGACCCAGGTAAACTAGATCATTCCAAGAACATTTGTAGTTAAAACTAGAAGAAGGACAATAAACATGTGAAATGCTACATCTGCTGGTATTTTTGCAGTGCTCTTATCCTTGACAGTGATAGTAAAATAATCACCTTTGGACTCTATTGAATCTGTAACCAATGCATTGTGTGAAGAACGGACAATAAGAGAACCAGAGATAGAGACAGAGGAGAGAGACAGAGAGAGAAAGAAGAGAAGGAAGGAGAGAGAATGTGATCTCATATTCATCAAAATTGAAAGTGACCCAAAGAAAAATAGAAAGGAGTTCAGTGGGCGCAAGCAGGCTGTAGCAAATTGCCCACAATGACTTACTTATGAGAAGGGGTATGAAAATGATGTCACTGAAGCCTGACATGACATATGGCATTTAATATGGCATTATCTTTTGATCTATGTAAGAATGAACATTAACCTTTTATAACAGGTTAATGTTCAACCTAGTAATTCAAAGTTAAAAATTAACTGAAACCTATATAACTATCAATATATATATATATATATATATATATCTTTATATATATATATATATATATTTCTTTTTTTTAAAAAAAATAGGATTGATTGTAGAAATGCATTGTCTAAGTGTATAGAGAACTGATCTTCCAATTAGGAAGACCTGACTTTGATACATAATAGCTTTGGGATCCAGAGGAAACTCTCAGTTTTTCAACTCAACTTTCTAAGACTATAAACTACTAAAAACTATAGGTTGCTATCTGTGTGGGTTGAAGCTGCTTCCTCCCCATGAAAATCCTGTGCCAATGAAATCAGAGGACTGCTCCCTCCATCCCCAAAAGAGCACCTTACAAGGGAATTGTCTAACAACAGGAGTGGTTTATTTTTCTTGATTTATTTTTCTGTTCTTTGAACTAGAAGGAGAAGTAGAGAACAGTATTAATTCAGGAGGGAGACAGTAAGGAAGGGAAATGTAATAATCACAAGACAGGAAGGGATTTTGAGAGATCATATCATTTCTACCTCTCTCCAAAGGGCAAAATATACAAAAATATATTTATTTATTAAACATCTTACAAAACTGGTAATCTTTATTCAGATCATCAAACTCACATTCCTCAAGACTCAGAATCTGGGTAGGCCTTTTGAAGGAGAGGGGAAGAAGGGAGGAGAGAAGAGAAGGCAGGGCCAACCTATCTCCCTGGAGATCCTTTCTCTCCCCCACCCCCCACCTCCATTCAGTCTCAGGCTACTAGATAAAGAGGAGAATAGGCAGAAGGGAATGCCAAGAAGGGAGGGAACAAGGGTAAAAGAAGCCTCTGCCAAGGAGAGGCCCACCCAAATGTGGGACTTTCAAAGTTCAGCTATGGCCAGGACAGCAGCCACCACTATAAATTAAAGCCCCTCAGTAGCAAGATTGGGAGTTGCAAGAGCAGGAAGAATAAGCTTGTGGAAGAGAAACTGTTCCTATGTTCAGCTCATTTCAAGGCAATGTCCTGAACCCTGACCTTGAGAATGACTACAAGGGTGTAATTCCCAAATGAGAGGATAAATCTGAGTGAGAGAATGAATAGGAATGTTGAAAAGGTCAGGTATCCTTGAATTTTGGTCCAGAAGAGGGGAGGATGGGATGGGTGGCCTGGTTTTGCTGATTGAGGGAAAGTAAGTTTAAAATGAAAAGGCTCTTGCTCAACAAGCAAGTTGTGTTGGCACATGCACATCAGTGGGTAGGGAGTGGGGGGGGGAGAGGAAGATTGGGAACAGAAAGGTCTTGAGAGTTCCATGAGCTTCTTGGGATTGTCACTGCCACAAATATTAACCATTCAAGGGGAGAGATATGGATGAGTAGTGATCAGAGGATCTGGCATGGCATCCCATAACTGGTCATTCTTACCTGAAATGCCCCATGGTTAGTGTCCACTTGCAGCCCAATGACATTCTTGCCCTCCTGCAATTGGTTAGCTGTAAAGTTTCAGGGATTCTTCTTGGACTTCTTAGGAAACCAGTTAGGGTCTCCAGAGAAGAACCCATCCCTTGGGACCACTGCCAGCTCACCAAGGTTCATCAGTGAACACTACACACAGGTCATATTCTTTCCTTCCCAGAGGTCCACAGTTTGAATGATATTAGCAGCACTGATGCTGTAGCATTCTGCCACCTGCAGGTACTAAGAATTGTGTCCATCCTGAAGACTGGATCTTCTTTCCTGGGTCTTGGCCTTCAGAATATAGCCCATTGATGAGCTCACAGAACACTGTACCATCTTTGAGCCAATTTTGGAAAGTCTCTCACCCAGGTTTGGGCCACCCCACATCCTTGCAACACTATGTGGTAATCCATTGAGTCCACTGCTTCTCAATTTTCTGTTGTGCCTCAGTCCATGAGCAGGTCCCCTGTTGGCCATTCTGAGTTATGCAGGTACCTTTAATAAGGGGCAGTGGATGAAGAATGACGTGGGTTGAGGCATGAGAGGACAATTTATTTAAATCAGCCCTCATGGAGGAGAATCTGAACATGGCTGTGTCCACATGGGGTTGAAGGGTGGAAGTTGCAAGCTAAGGTTCTTTTTAATCTGTTCAGTTTCCCTATCTACTCAAGGATACTTTCTTTTAAGCCTTGATGATTGATCGATTGAGAATCACCTGCCCTGTCCAGTGGCCTATAAAATCAAGATTGTTGGTGTCTTTGAGTTTTTCCCTTCTTTCTTCTTCCTGAGAGCTAAAGATGGTAGTAGGAAAGTTCCCCAAGGAACAGTTGATACCAACTAGAGAGATCATATGGTAGAAACAGAACTGCATTTGCACAAGTCTGAAAAGTGAAATTCCGCAAGTGGACTTTTTACACTTAACAGATGACAGCAGCTGAGGCAATAAAGAGATTCTTGCAGAAGCACATGGCAAAAGCATGTTCTCTCAGTCCAAAGTCCCAGTTTGGAAAGTTGTCTTGTTAGTAACACTGTGTTTAAGAGTCCTTCAAGAATTCAGGCATAAGTGTTTTTGAAGAGATATATTTTTTGAATTTTTCTCTATTTTTAACATTTATTTAAAATTTATCTGAATTCTCAATTCTCACCCTTGTGCCCCTCCCCCACCTGTTGAGAAGACAAGTAATAAAATATCAGTTATATATATATGAAGTCATGCAATATATTGCAATACACATTTCCATTTTAGTCATTTTGCAAAAAGCAAAACAATATAAAACAAGAATCCTAAAGTGAACCTACACTCAGAGTTCATCAGATCTTTCTAAAGGGAAATTTCCTGGTATCAAGTTCTCTTTGGAGAACAGAAGTAGATTATAGCTTTAACTCTTGTACTACATTTCCTTGGAGAGCAAAGTCACTGAATTACTAGGAGAGTGTACCTGTGAAGCAATGGGTGCTTGTTTAATAGTCCCCAAAGATCGTTAACTTGGGGACAGGAGAGTCTAAACCACTTGGTGGAGTTTGGAAGTTACTTTCAATTAAATCAAGAAGTATTTACTATTATTCCAGGCACTGGAGCTAAAAAGACAAAAACTAAATTGTTCCTCTCTTGATGGGAGGAAGAAATATTTATATATAAAAGTAAATACAAAGGGATTTCTGATAGGAGGTGTAGAGAGTACTAACTAGCTGCGGGATCAGGACCAGTTTCTTGCAGAAGGTGGCAGTTATTTGAGTTGAAAGGTGAGGACAAAGGGTCTTGAGCACAGACTGTCCCAACAACAATATGGAAAATAGCAAGGATACCAGTTTGAACCAGAGTCCAAGAAGGAGTTAAATGGGCAAAAATCTTGGAAATATAGTCCAAAGCCAGATTGTAAAAGACTTTATCTTGGAGGCAAGAAAAGGAACTCACTGAAGATTTTTGAAAGGGAGAATGAAATGGTCAGAATAGTGATTTAAGAACATTAGTTTCCTAACTCTGAGGAGAACTAGATGGAGAGGAGAGAGGAGAGGCTGGGATACTAATTAGGGTGTTGTTGAGGTTATGTTGTTATTGTAGTCTAGGTGAGCCATGACTTTGACACTAGTTTGTAGGCATAATTGGTTAATTGATAAAGAGATTTTAAGGATTGATTGTAATAATGGATCCTAGGAAAAGGTATTCTTCCCCAATTCCTTCCAATAGCAATCATAATAATAAGAGTTTGCCCTTTAGTAATATTTCAGTTTATATAACACCACTCTTAGGACAACATCGAAAGATAAGTAACTTAAACTTTAATTATCCCCATTTTGTAGATAAAGAACTCAAGTAATCCTAACCCAGTTTTTTAAAAAATTCCAATTGAGCAAATTAAAGCATCTCTGAGGTATCACCTCACACCTCTGACTGGTCAATATGACTAGAAAGGACAATGATCAATGTTGGAAGGGTTGTGGGAAATCTGGGACACTAATACATTGTTGGTGGAGCTGTGAACTCATCCAACCTTTCTGGAGAGCAATTTGGAATTACGCCCAAAGGGCAACAAAAATGTGCATACCCTTTGATCCAGCAATACCACCACTGGGACTATACCCTGAAGAGATGATGAAAAAGGGTAAAAACATCACTTGTACAAAAATATTCAGAGCAGCCCTGGTTGTGGTGGCAAAGAACTGGAAATCAAGTAAATGTCCTTCAGTTGGGGAATGATTTGACAAACTGTGGTATTATTCTATTAGAAACCAGGAGGGATGGGAATTCAGGAAAGCCTGGACGAATTTGCATGAAATGATGCTGAGCAAGATGAGCAGAACCAGAAGAACACTGTACACCCTAACAGCAACATGGGGGTGATGATCAACCTTGATGGACTTGCTCATTCCATCAGTGCAACCATTAGGTCCAATTTTGGGATATCCACAATGGAGAATACCATCTGTATCCAGAAAAAGAATTGTGGTGTTTGAACAAAGACCAAAGACTACTATCTTTAAAAAAAAAGCATTATCTTATTATGTAATTTTGCTATCTCTTATACTTTATTCTTTTCCTTAAGGATGTGATTTCTCTCTCATCACATTCAACCTAGATCAATGTATACCATGGAAACAATGTAAAGACTAACAGAATGCTTTCTGTGGGAGGTGGTGGGTGGGAAACAAGAATGGGGGAAAATTGTAAAACTCAAAATAAATAATATCTTTCTAAAAAAAAAAGAAAATCCCAAATGGGGTCACAAAGAGAAAATGGCTGAAACTAAAAAAAATAGAAGCTCCTCAGGTTTTCTCTCTGAGTTCATCTTTTTGAGCAAGGTTGGCCATTTGGTTCCCAAGCACATAGCAGCATTAAAACAGGGAAAGGGGCCAGAAGAACACGGAGGGCAGATGTTAAATTCACTAAGAAGTGACTGGCTACCTGCTGTGAGAATTTCAGGTAACATCAAAGAGTGACAGAAAAAGTACAGAAAGGTTTATACCTAAGACACAAAGACTAACCATTAAAGCAGTCTTGTGCTATTTAATGTATTTTCAAACCTCCCTTAATACCTCTCTAGTTAGTTGTTGCATATTACCTGAAGATAGGGGCTCCTAGGATAAAAAAAAATAATTAAGTCACCAACTCAGGGTGTCCCAAAAGTCATAGTGCATAGATAAATGTGCTAAAGTTTAAAATTTCATTACAACTTTTGGCACTTTCTGTATAAAATGGATGAGCTTGATCAACTTTTGAAATGTCACCCTAAGAAGTGATATAAATACGTATTGCTGAGATTGGAGCATTCTTTTTTTGTTTGTTTGTTTTGTTTTTAGATTTTTTTCAAGTCAGTGGGGTTAAGTGGCTTGCCCAAGGCCACATGGCTAGGTAATTATTAAGTGTCTGAGGTCGGATTTGAACCCAGGTACTTCTGACTCCAAGGCCGGTGCTTTATCCACTGTGCCACCTAGCCGCCCCTAGATTGGAGCATTCTTAAAAGCCTCTCAGAATATTAGCCCTCAAAGATCTATATTGATGCCACAAAATATCTGTAATTTTTGTAGATTGTAAGCTCCTTGAGGGTAGGGATTGTCTATTCTCTCTTTTTGTTTGTTTAGCCCATGCCTAGTATATAGGATGTATTTAATATGATGTATTTAATGTGTATTTAATTGTTGATTGATTTCATTGGTATAGGGCCTCCCTTCATTTGTATAGATGGATATTCTTGCATTTTAGTAAGATGGCCTCCATGAGCTAGTTGATCGTTAACCTTCTGGAATTGTCTGTTTTATCACTTCTTATGGCACAACAACATTCCCATAATGGTTCTATAAAATGAAATATATTTTTAAAAAATCAATGTTTTTCAAATATTTCATTCTTTTCAAGGAAGGTACAAGTCTGAGAGGGATTTTACCAGGATGTCAATTAGTCAACAAGCATATATTCCATTCCCTCTTACTTCTTCAAGAAGCTTACATCACAATAAGGGAGAATGTCAGTATGTTGCCCCAATAACAACCTCAAATTCAGGGTCCTGCAGTGTTTTGTTATTTGTTCATGGGCTCCTGAGACTTAGAGTTTTTCTGCAGTACTCTGGGGCCAGATAAAGACTGTCTAAAGTCTGATATACATTTGGTACACTGAATGTCTGTAAAAATTGGGAATCTTTATTGGAGAAATCCAGATAAGATCTTTACCATGAGTCTATCTTGTGGTTTTCCCAGAATACTCCAGGGAAACCCAAGAGAGATACTGGTATTTTGGGGATAAGACAATCAAGATTAGATCTGTCCATATAAATTTGGTTGCTATATTTATACAGATATAGGCCACAGCGTATATGTGAATTATTTAGTTATTTTTAATGAAGTTTGAGTAAAGTTAGGGATTACAGAATGCATTACAAGCAATTTCCTTAATGTGCCACTTATTCTATTAAAGGCACGTGGTTCAGGGCAGGTCCCTGGTCATGGTGACCCTGGTGTCAGGGAGAAGTGGAGACAGGGGGAATGAGGGGGTCTTTCTTTGGACCATGGCTCTTGTGTTAAATTCTATTCTAGTTCCATCATGATTTGGAAGTAGGGGCAGTTGCTAAGACTATTAAGCCCAGTCCAGATCAATGGCTGATAGAAGTTTAAAGAAGACTTGCATGGCTGGGAAGTAAAGCCCCAGAAGACATCAGAATCTATCAGAAAGAAAATAAAGCAAGCCAACTTTATTTAGGGGAACTACTTAAAATATTGCAGAATGGGGCAGTAATCGAGGATGGAAATAGATCAGGTCCACTAGGAGACTGGTGGAATGGGGCACTGAAAACAGTAAAATCTAGTGGATTTGGATGATTTTTTTTCCTTGTCATATAGGTCCAGATATTGGAGAAGGGCAGGGGATGGTGCTGATTCATACTGAGGGGACACCCAAGGAATTGGTTGCTAATTATTAATTAGACCCTCCCCCATAGGGGACAAAGGGACTTTTGACCTTTACTGTGGGTTCTTACATTGTCCAGGTAACTCAAGACTTCTGGGTTTCTGGACCTTTGTTTATCATTCTTAAAGGCTACTTAGGTTCTTACACACACATGTAAATAATTTAGTTTGCATCTTTTAAACAGCATATGGAATTTTATTCACTATTGCCATCAGCATGAAAAAAATCATATTTTACTTTATATCATTAATGTATTCCTATAATAGAACATTTTTTGTTGTTCTGTCTTGTCTGACTCTTCGTGAATCCCATTTGGGGTTTTCTTGGCAAAGATACTGAAGAGATTTGCCATTTCCTTCTCCAACTCATTTTACACATGAGAAAACTGAGGCAAACAGGCTCAAGCAACTTGCTCAGGGTCACACAGCTAGTAAGTTCAAGGTTGGATTTGAACTTAGGGCTTTCTGATTCCAGGGTGGGCACTCCATTCACTATGACACCACCCAACTGCTCATATAAAAGAATCACATGGTTCTAAATTTAAAGTTATGAGGGACCTTGGAGACCATTTGATTCTACACTCTCATTTTATGAATTGAAAAAAGCAAAAACCTAGAAAGTAGTAAGATTAAGTAAATTGCCCAAAATTAGGTAGGCAATAGGGCCATATTCTAACCCTGGATCTCACAAATCAAAATGCTGAGCAAATGGATAAAAATACAGCAATAATATTTGAATTTAATGACTTGGGAAATTTCTGGAACCAGAAGACCTAAATTTAAATTCTGACTCTACCTTGCTGTATCCATGGGTAAGTTAGATGTATCTTTCTTAATCTCTTTATCTGAAAAAAGTGTTGAACTAGAAGGTGGCTAATCCATCATTCTATGATGCTATAAATTGTGTAAATTGTGGGCTATAATTATCAAGTTTACTTCATATAACCATATTTCTTGTATTACACAGAAATTTTTTATAAGTTTGTGTATTTGCAGAAAAAATATTTCAAGCTAGGGGACATGAATTTAATTCTTCCTTGTCTTAAGTTTGGAAGTGGGGAAAGTGAAGGATAAGAGAGTGGAAGGAGGAGGAATTCCTATGTCAGGAATCTTTTTGGGAAAGTGTCCTGTCTCCAGCCCTCTGTAGTTTGAATCTGGAGGCCATAACAGAAATTTTCTGGTTGATTCTGCAATGAAAGAAGAGGGAAGATTTATCTTGGAGTTCTGGGCTTCAAACAGCTAAAGTATATGTATGGATCTGTATGGAATATTTTTCATGTTTGTTGTTCAGTTATTTCAGTCATGTCCAACTTTTCCTGACCCCTTGGAGTTTTCTTGGCAAAGATACTGGAGTGGTTTGCCATTTTACAGATAAGGAAACTGAGGCAAAGAGTTAAATGACTTGCCCAGGTTCATACAACTAGTAAGTATCAAGGTCTTCAGGGACCTAAATTTGGAGCCAGAGATCTGAGTTTGAATCCACTTTCTATTTACATGATCTTGAACTAGTTACCTAGCCTCTGGGTGTCTACATCCTCATCTTATAAAACGGAATTGAACTAAACAGTCTTTAAGATCTCTTCTAAGTCTAAATCTGTAAAATGGAAATTACTAAACCTCCCAGTTTTGTTGTATAAGGATCAAAACATAATTTTATAAAGCATTCTACAAATGTAAACAATGATTTTCTGAGAGAAAAAAATTATATAGAAGCAAAAATTATAGGTATTTTAATAATTTAGTAATTAAGTAATTTAGAGTTTTCAACTAGGTGGTGTAACAGAGTGTCTAGTCTGAAGTCAGGAAGGCTCTTCTTCTCAAATTTAAATCTGGCCTCAGACACTTACTAGCTGTGTGATCTTGGGAAAGTCACTGTGTTTGCCTCACCTTCCTCATCTGTGAAATGAATTGGAGAAGGAAATGGAAAACCATACCAGTATCTCTGTTGAGAAAACCCCTAATGAAATCACAAAGAGTTGGACACAACTGAAAATAAGTGAACAAACAATAGCAGAGTTTCCAGTGCATTTTAAATCTCTTTACAACTCTGGTCTTTCTCTGTATTATTTATTGTGTGACTCGTTCAATATTTTTGAAACTCTGTGATTTCATGGTGTTATTTCTTCCATCACTGACAAGGAGCGTGATCTTTCCATGTCCCAGTAGTAATCTTCAAAGACTACTGGGACCAAAAAAATTTACCACATTCTGGCCACTTTTGTAGTAATAAACAATCTTTGTACTTGCTGTTGCTGGGTGTACGTACCCTAGGCTCATCTGTAAAACTTCTGCCCTGGCCAGTTAATATGCTCATTATTTTTTTCTTTGCTGATATTGCTTTAGATAAACCCTGAACCACTTTCATGTCACAATGAGACATCAGAAAATAATTTGAATGAAAGATTTTGTAGTGATGGACAAAATCGAGCCACTGCTCCTATTTTCTTTTTCTATTTTTTTAAATCTTGAAGCATCTGCTGCTGTTCAGAGGTGGCCATTGACACAGAGAATAATGGAATGTGAGCAGTAAGGCTGTCTAAATGTCTAGATGTCTAGATGTAGGAAATTTAAAGAAGAGTCAAGTGAGGGTAGAAAAAATGAGAGCAGCAAAAATGAGAAGTCTCTGTTAAGACTGTTCTTGCGGGGTGGCTAGGTGGCGTAGTGGATAAAGCACAGGCCCTGGAGTCAGGAGTACCTGGGTTCAAATCCAGTCTCAGACACTTAATTACCTAGCTGTGTGGCCTTAGGTAAGCCACTTAACCCCGTTTGCCTTGCAAAAAAACCTAAAAAAAAAAAAGACTGTTCTTGCCTTGTTAGAGAAACCCCAAAGTTTGACCCTAGGACTTATCTCTTTATCCTTGGTCTGTTCTTGGTTCTGATACTAATCTTCTTTCTAATACTGATATTTTCTTCCTCTGGCTTCTCAGCTTGGAATTGTCTCAGGAATCATCTTCATCATCATCATAGCCATCATTCATAGAGCACTTTGAGGTCTGCTGAATGCTTTACATGGGATAGCTCATTTGATGTTCACAACCCTATGAAGTAGGTGTGATGGTTATGCTATTTTAAAGTTGAAGAAATTAAAGTAGGTGCAGAGGTCAACGACTCCCCCAGAGTCATACAGCTATTAGGTGGCTGAGGAAACCCAGCCCTTCATCCACTGTGGTGCTCACCTGCCAGTGAACTGAAGGTTTTGATATTCATGTGTAAAGGTACTTAGGCCACAGAATACTTTGCCTCCCCCCATGAGGAAAAGGGGTATTCCCAAGAGGTACATCACATATAAAGAGGATTTGGTTGATGCTACCCATTATAAAAAGCTTCTCCTATATTCGTTCAGAAGGCCTTGCCTCTTGGTTTCCATACAAGTCAATTTAGGTTTTAAAACACAGAAAGTCATTTGTATACAATATTTCATAGGTCAACCACAGTTTACTTGTATTCCACTATTCATCCCTTTATATATTATGGATTCAAAGCCAGAAAGGACATTAGAAGTCACTGAATCCAACTCTTATTTTGCAGATGAGAAAAGTGGGATATAGGTTTAAGTACTCCATCTGGGATCAGAAGTCTATACTTCAGGAAAATATCTAAATATAGCTTATGTCTCATTTCTCACTAATATTTTTATCTCTGTTCCAGTTTCACAAGACTCAAAAAGAAATACATTCATACTATCATTTAACAAAATTCTTTTTTTTTTTTTTTAGATTTTTTTTTCAAGGCAATGGGGTTAAGTGGCTTGCCCAAGGCCACACAGCTAGGTACATTTAACAAAATTCTTATAAGAAAAGGAATATAATAAAAATACAAAATTGAAACTCCTCAATGGACTACTTGGAGCATTGATAGTCAGCTATCTCCTAGACAACTTTTCCTTTTTGATCCTTGCAATGCATATACCACTTCACTTCTGACACCCCATAATAGAATCTCAAGGGAAAAATGTATAGATTCATCACACCAATATCCACACCAATCTCTGAGATCTGGGTTCAATGAATGCATGATTCTTGCATGCTTTCTTATTTAAGCAACAACTGGTCCTGGTTAATGCTGATGGTCCTATGCTGTCATCTCTACTTCTCTGCTAGGTGGTCTCTGGCAGATCTCTGTTCTTATTGTCATAAATACTCATAGTCTGTATCCTGGATGCTCCAGAGAAGGAGGGACACTGCTATTACATAAGGCAATGGCCTCTCATGATGGTGATGAGACAAGACAATCTCTTAGGAGCTATCAGCCGTCTGGCCCATCTTTTAAAACTGCCTTGTTCCTTGTAATATTTGATTATATTTGATTTCTTTTTATTTACTTGTAGATCTGGGTACTCCACTGTGATTCTACTTTCCAGCATGTGTGGGTCTAGGAGGAAATCAGAGAATTCAGAGGAAATGTCCATCCTTGTAAACAAGGGTTAAACCAATAACCAATTCCTGTTTATCATAAAAGCTAAGCCCTTTCTGTACAGGAAGGGCCTTTCTTCCTTTCCATCTGGAGAGCATTTCATTCTGTAACAGTCAGACTTTGAAAAGATGGAAGCTAAGGGAATTTAGAGATTCCTGGATCTGTGAATTACTCCCAAGCTACAAGACACCATGTTATCCTGATGCTTGTAGTCAATGAAGCAAGTGTAAGTATGGGTAGATGTTGCAAAATGAAGAGCAGTGTTTGAGGGTGCAGAGTGGTGAAGGGCATATTTCATTTGAAGGACCATATGGAGACAGCTTTATTGATGCTATATGCATAATGAGGTAGTACGGGGGTGATTTGTTGGGGTGTAAATCCTTGGGGGAAGGGGTCAGATTTTCTCCTAGGGTGTCTTATTTGTGGAAACCTGGAGAGAATGGGTACATCCCATGGATAAAGGAAGTGTCTATTCTCTTCTAGTGCTTCTGATTATACCATGTATAGCTCTGGGTTCTGGTGGTCTCTCACAAAGTTATATCAGCATTTGGGGACAGTGATGACAAAGTCTTCTTTGATAGTATAAATAACAAAATTCTGAGCTTTCAGTTTCTGAATAGGAAAAAAGAGAGCATCTGATTGGACAGAGAGGAGTTGGAGTGGGTACAAGGCAATCTGGAACTTGGTGAAGTATTAAGCTTGTGTGTGGAACTATGTTAGCAACATAAAACCCTCTTAGCTATCACAAATCCTCCCTGATCTTTTCCAGATGTGAACCAGAAGGAAACAGAACATAAGAAATCCTTCTTCTTGGCATAGCCTGGAATGTAAATGTTTTCATCACATCTAGTGAATGATATTTCCATTATCCTATTGAATTGCCTCAGAGCTTTATCCTTCCCAGCTTCACACCAGTTCCCTCATATCTTTCTCCAGAGGAGAAGAGGTTTGGATTCAGCTCCAGAAATCCCATTGTTCTTTGTCCCATCCTCTCCAGCTGTCTTTTTTTCCATGTTATCTCTCTCTCTCTCTCTCTCTCTCTTCCTTCCTTCCTTCCCTTCCTCCCTCCCTCCCTCCTTTCCTCCTTCCATCCTTCCTTCCTCTCTCCCTCTTCCCTCCCTCCTTTCCTTCTTTCCTCCTCCCTCCCTCCCTTCCTTCCTTCCTTCATCGCAAATGAACCAAGTAAGAGAATATAGATGAATTCATGCTATCACAGCTTCTGGAGATAGAACTCAAAGCTCAACTGTGGGTCACCTTTACATATTAATGGCAGTCTATTTGTAATTCCAGAAATGTCCAAAATCTGCACAAACCTTCCTGGAAAAAAAAATTGCCTGGAAAGCAGAGAACTCAGATATTAAATTGTGACTTCCCCCACCCTCTGTGGTATATTGGGGAGAGGTAGGAAATAAAGAAGTTTTATAGTAAAGGCAGCAAATGCAATGGAAATATTGCTAAGTAACATCAAGGGAAAGCAGTCTAAGTGCTTATGGAAATGACAAGCAGCATTTTTAAATAATACCCATCTTCCTCAAAATGCTATGCCACACAGTCTTCCATTTAATATTCAGGAAAGCTGTCAAACCAACTTCCCCTAAAATATTGTAAAGTGAAATGTCAAGATATAAGCATGTGACCCTACCCTGGTCAATGCTTAGGGAGGAGCAGGAAAGTTGATATTCATCTAGAGGAATCAAGATAACAGAGACTAGCATTCAACATTTACTTTCAAAATAAACAGGCACCCCACTTTCAAAGCACAAGCCAGTCAAAACCACCCTTAAGAGAAAAGAAATTGGAGGTTGTAATTCTACTGAACAGATGTTAAAGATTTAATACAGCTGAATAACATGGAGACCAAATCTCCTCATTGGTCTTCCTGTCAGATTTAATGGAAAGTGCTAGGAAAAAACTCTGAAGGAAACCAAATATCAGTTGCTTCATCCTGTATCTTTCTGAGGTTCTGAAGGTATCACAGCAGACCTTCTAACAGTGTTAATTTTTGAATGACAGTGGTAACATCTGAATTCTGAGTCCTCACCAGTCTCTAAATGGAAGGTCATGGGACCACAGAGAAGCAATAGGGACATGTTCATGAAATTCTACTAAGAATATCGGGGAGGGGGTACTTCTTGAAGCTTGAAAAAGGTAAATTTAAGACAAATAAATGAAGTTCAACTTTATACAAGTTGTAATGTCTGAAACTTGTTATGCCAAGAGGTAGTATGGGGTGAAAAGACTGTTAAAGTTCAACCAGAGTTTAAATAAATTCATAAATAATTGCTTCACAATAATAAGTTATATTTATTTGGCATTTCATTGTTACAGAGTACTTTCTCTCATTTGATCTACACAATAGCCTTAGAGATTAGTGGAGCAGATACTTCTATCCCCATTTTACAGATGAGAAAAACTGAGTTTCAGAGAAGGTAAGCAAAAGTCACACAGCTACAATCAGCATTTGGAATAGAACTCAAGTGCTATAGCTCTGAGCCTGGTGTTTTTTCCACTACATTTAAGGATATATTTACTTGATTTTGTTTAACCTTGTAAGATAACTCTCACTGAGAAAATTTTTACCTTCAAACATAATATTTCTTAGTATCAGAGTCAAAGATGGCCAGTCTACATCTGTAGGATTAATAGTTCTTAGTGTGAGAATTCTTGGAACTCTTATCAACCTGTTTGAATATTTATAAAAATATGGGGTTTGTTTCTTGTTTTCTTAGTATTCTGGTTTCTTCATTTATTTTTGCTTAGTTTGGTAACAGCTAGAAAGAAAAAATACCATGAAAATGACCAAATTCTGTTCCTGAGTTGGAAGAGAGAGAAGAGGGTAGGGGTGGGGGATGAGGAAACTCTTCTAATTATTTTCTGGTTGTTCTGGGGTCATCTAATTACTTTTAACCAGGTAGTCTGGCTTACAAAGACTAGGACTATAGATAGAAACGTATTCTTTCCTTATTTTTTCCACTGATGTGATACCAAATTATCAGGCTTCATTTCCTCTTTCATTCTGAGCACTATCTATATAGATGATATAGCTCATGCCTCCTTCATTTAGTTCCTTTTCTCCTAAAATTACCCTTTTCTCATTTATTTTTATTGTTGGATTCAAGGATGTCAGGATTAATCTTCCCAGCCTGGAAGGAAATCATGCCATTTTATAGCCATTTTATTTGGTCTTAGTATTCTCTCTACCAGCAAGAATTCTATTAGACTCAAAAGAGGAGTTAGTCAGCAATCAGTGAACATATACTAAGAATCTGTTAGGTATTGGGTTCTGGGAATATAAAGGCAAAAGTGAAATCATCTCTCCCTTTGAGGGACTTTCTTTCTATGTGGGAAGACAACATGTACCTCTATGGGTCTATACAAAATAAATATAAAAGAGATACAAGCAACACAAATGTGTTGCTTTGGGGAAGGAGGCACTAACAGTTGGGGGAATCAGTAAAATTCTCACATGGCTGGTGGTACTTGAAGAGTCTTGAAGGGGACCAGGAATACCAAAAGTTGGGACCATTGTATCCTTCTAAACAATGGTCATACTGTATAAAGGGGAATTCTCAGCTCTAGTAGTTCTGTTACTACCTTTTGTGACCTCAGAAAAATCCACTGTTCTCTATGGGCTTGTTTCTACAAATTTAAAAGAAGGAGGGCATTGGATTAGATGATCTCTAGGGTACTTCCCAACTCTAGGCTTCCTTATTCCTTAGTATCATCTTGTCTCTATGCCTTAATCACCCTGGATAAATTTACTGATCCACCTGTGGGTGATTGTATTGAATCTGCAAATATTTGGGTTCCAGGCAGGATTGATTTAATCTAAGGATTAAATTTAAGTCTTGAGTCTCAAAGTCAAAGTTTGCAAAGAAATTCTCTCCTTTTTTTTCCCCTCTCATTCCCCTCCCCCCACACTCCCTCCCCAGTCTAATCACTCTCATGGATAATCTCCTTGTACTTTATTCATTGACTAAAATAATTTCCTCTATCCCAGGTAAAACTAGGAAAAGGTAGTATATACAGCACAATGCTACCCTTGTAATATGTGCCTTGAATGTAATTACCTATGGCTGTTCAGGTATGTATGTCCTGTTTATATGTTAATCTTATGCTCTTTGTGTTGCAGCCCATTTTGTGACTCCATTTGTTTGTTAACCTTGCTCAGTTAGGATATCTGGCTTTTCTTTCTGTTTAGTAGTCCTCCCTCTATTATTATTATTATTATTATTATTGCTATATTTATTTGCTTTTGTTTTATGAACATGCATATAGCACTGTGAAATGTGCAAATGATATATCTTACATATAAGTAGATATGATCACTCAAACTACCTGTGAATTAATGCTATTATGTTTGCGTATATGAAGCCTCTGCATATTTATTGATCATGGCATGCTAAAGAGACTTCTAGAGATATTGTTTATTAACTTTTGCTCTTTCATGCTCTAATTAATGAGTATTTGATGCAATATTGTAAAAGTGTAGTTACCAGACCTATCACATCTGCTTTTGCAAGAGACTGAAAACTTAGAAACCCTAGGGACGAATGTAATAGTCCTTCTGGCTACCTTAAAGGGATGCCTAAAATTCTATTTCCATCATGGGAAGAGAGGAAATTAAGGTGAGATTAGGACCGAGACTAGGGTTTTCCCTGTTTAATGGGGGTTTTTGAAAGTTCTCTTGCTAAGGACCAGAGGGCATACATAGAGGGAGGGAGAAGGTGATAGAACTTTCTCACAACACATAGAGCAGTAGCACAGTAATGGTCATTATTGTCAGAGACCTATCACATTCAAGGTTGTAAGGAGAATTAAGAAATAAAAGTCAAAAGTTATAGGTTATAAGACCAGTTTTGCTGTTGTTTTTTTTATTGCTGTTGTTTATTCAGGTGACTAGAATACCTGAAAAGAAAAAAAGACAGGAAAGAGCTTGTAGTTCTTATTTTTTTTTACCCCCGCCTAACTTTAGATGGATTGATGACTGACAACTGTTCCTAATCATCTCCTCTTTAGCCTGTTAAAAACTACATTTGACTGACCTAATCTTATTTCTCAAAAATTATGATCCTTTTCATTTCCTCTTGTCCCTTTACTCATGACATAATAGCTCTAGGAGACACATGAGAAGAAAGGATCTTTTCTAGTGTAGGGTTTAGATTCCAACCTGCCATTAGAGAGGTTTTCCTCTTTCTCTAACTGTATTGACAATGTCTACATTTCCAAGAGTAGAATTCTTGTGAACTTGGGGCCCTTTAAATTTTCCTCATCAGAGACTGTATACCTGATGTAACTAACCCTAGGGTCATGCTTGGAGTTTCTGCAAATGGTGGATGAGGGTAAGGAGAAGCCAAATGACCTTATCTAAAAGGTATTTAATGCTTCATGTAAAGCAATATCTGCCACCATTCTAATCCCAGATTTCAATAGAACTATTACACGTCTCCGTCAGACACAATATGTAATCAGTACCAGTCAGTTAGTCCATAAACAATAATAATCCTCATCCTAGCCTCATTACATTTCCTATTGTCCAGAATGAGAAAAAGGAAAGAAGGGATAAAAAGATGGATAGGAAGATCTATCCCCACCCTCCATATACTCATGGTGTTCTCATTATATTTCCAATTGTCTAGGACCCGGGTCATATTAGAAAAGAAAGCAACAAAAGGACTAAAAGTAAGTTCTATCTCCTCTCAATTCCACATTGATTTTTCAACTATGTCTTTAGAGAAACTACCAGTGAATAAGTGAGCTGAGACTGAGCAGTCCTTGGAGGTTCACCAATCACTGGTCTTTGTGCAGGAGATCATTCATTCTCTGAAGGAAAAAATGTTTGAGGAGAAAAAAAACAAGAGCCAGGTTAAGAGAATTAATGACTATCATGTGTCATTTCTATCATGCATACAAATATGCTTGATGCTTCAGCAGAAATACATATAGGAAATATGTTCTTGCCTTTGGAGTTTTACAACCTAATAAACAAATAGTAGAAGGAAAAAACAATAGAAAGGAGGACATAATAAGACTTCGGATTAATATGGTCCCTTTTCCCAAAGCAGCTCTAAGCACTTTGCATAAATTATATACTGGGATGACAATAATAATGATAATCACAGCAACAAGCTCTTCAGTCTCAAACAATTTGCTTTCTTTCAACCAAACAGCAATAATCGCAGCACTTTGCATTGGAAATGTGCTTTTTACTTTTTCTGAGTGGTCCCACATGCATTACCTCATTTTTTTTACCCTCTCAGGAGTCTATGAGGTCAGCAGAGAAGGCATTATGATTCCCATTTGACAGAGGAGGGAAAATGAGGCCCAGGGAATGTAATTTAATTTCCTACCTCTTTTACTCATTCATTCAGTACATTTTGATTATCAAATATATGGCAAGTCATTGTGACTGGCGCTGGGAATAACAAAGACAAACAAGATATAACCCATTCTCTCAATCCATTCCCTTACCATTTACTTGTAAGGAAGGTAAAAAAAAAAAAATCTTAAGATTAAAAAAAATTGGGGTTTCTCAGAGAGAGAGAGCTCTAAGTAGTTTGTTGGAAGGTCGGTCTCTAAGATATTATTGAATGGTCACAGTTTATCAAGTAGACACCAAGGATGATGTAACTGTAACAATGAACATGGAGGAAAAAGAGCACAATTGGGGTCACTTAAGAATAAACATCATGTATGAATATGGAAATATGTTTTGCATGATCGAACATTTATAACCAATATCAAATTGATTGCCTTTTCAATGATTAAGATAGGATGAAAGGAGAGCATTTGGAACTCAACATTTTGGAAAATGAATGTTAAAAATTATTTTTATATATAATTGGCAAAATAACACTAAAATAATTTCAAGAAGAATAAATATCATGTCCATTTAAAACCAGTTTTAGGGAAAGAACAAATATTTGTACCATTTTTTCATTGTCTTCAGTACTGTTATACCATTGTCAGACTAGCTCATTTTTTTTTGATGAGAGTCAGAATTCAGTGTAGGGATAGTGGGGAATGAATGAGAATTCTAGCTTCAAAAAGTTGTAGTGCTTCAAGTTTTCCCCTTGGTACTTTGTCTATCCTAGGTTATTGATACATGAGGGAAAAATAATTGTTAACCACAATAAAGTACTTTATGATTTAAAAAATACTTTCTTCACAGTAACCCTCTGAGATAGCTAGAGTGAGAATTACTAATTCTATTTTATAGATGAGGAAACTCAGTAAAATTACATACCCATGGTCAGATAGCTAGTGAGTATTTAGGATAGGAATTAAAGTCATGACTCTTATCTCAAACTCTAGTTTATTTTCAAAATGTACCTATTGACTCTCTAGCACTCATATAGAATGTCTTTTTTATCCTAATGTCTGCAAAATGGACCATGATCAGGTTCTATGCTATTCTGATGTCTGGGCACAGTGTGTAATCTAAGATGGGAAATAAATAGTGATGTTGGATCCTAAAAAATGTGGCCTGATAGCTACATTCTATGACCTTCCACACTGGCAGGAACTTCTCCAAGGAATGGCATTTTTGTGACAAGAAGTCTCCAGATTCCCAGATTGGTGTTCTTTTCAACACTATCATTTGAAAGGGATGCTTTATTAGTGACTACAAGTTACATGTTTATCAATGAAGACAAGTGGAGTGTCGGAGTGTCTAGCTAGTTCTAAATGAAATTTTAGTCTTTTTTTCCTCAGAACTCTAAGAGCTCAAAAGCCCATGGGGAGGTCCAAAGATAGAGTTATGAAGTAATGAAAGGTCTTTGGAATGTGGAGTAGGAAAGGAAACTGAAAGGTGGAGAGTTGGCTATTTTCTCCATTTCTTGTGCTTCTTTTGATGCCATTGGTGCTTCTAAAAAAATCTGGCAGTAGCTCAGGAGGATATACCAGTTACTATGTGATTTATTTCAGTTCAGATTTTATGCAAGTCAGACCAGGGCTAGAGTAATCCTTGGCTGTCTTTTTCTTTTTTACATTTAATGTGCTCCCAGAGACATTCAGGTGAATTGAATTCTGAGAGTGGTGAAAGCATAATTGTTCAACTTTCTTGCACCTGCCAAGTTTAGCTATGTGGTATGTTTTTAATTGAAAGCACATTAAAAGACAAAAGAAAGGAAAGAAATATTTAGTGAATCCAACTGTAGCATCTGCTTGATTATGCCTTGTTTTAGTTCCAAAATATAGGAGTTTTTTTCTGAATTAAAAAGATTCACCACTAGTTTAGAGGCCAAATATTATTTGCCCATCTGCAATATGCTAATATGGGACAGCGGTGACCAAAGCATAATGATAAAACCTTGATGGATCTGTCTTTCCAATGATACAGATCCCACACAGCCTATTCATAATGATAATAATCTCTTAAATTTGTATGGCATTTTTTTAGCTTTTCAAAGTGCTTCCCATCTTAGATCTCACTTTGTTCCCCACAAACTCCTATGGAGCATGGAGGTTTCTCAGTTCTGACTCTTGTGAAATTGTATCCCCAAAGCAGTTCCAGAGCTGAGTATGGTAGTTACATGACTAGGAGTGAAATTCAGAGATGCAGTAGGAGCCTGCCGAGATACATGCTCGAAAGCTTGTCAAAGAGAAGGAACTATCAAAGAGAGATGGCTTTAGGTGAACAATTCTGAAAGCAGGGTCTAGGGAGAGCTTATTACTGCCTATTTAGAAAGTACATTTCTTCATAATGTCCCCAAGGGGTCTCTAATGAAGTTTCCTGTCATTTTGAGAGAAGACTTATTAGGGAATTTCCTAGTCAAAGGAAATTATTTACCTTCCCAATGAAAGCTAATGTCTTCTTCCATCTCTCTCTCTCTCACTTGCCCCTTCCCTCCTTCCCATCCTTCCTTCCTATTCCTTCCTTCTCTCCTTTCCTCCATTCTTTCTCCCTTCTTCCCTCCCTTCCTTCCCCCTTCCTTTTCTCCTTTCTTCTTTCCCATCCTTTTTTCCCTTCCTTCCTCCCTTTCCTCCCTTCCTCCCTTCTTTCCACAACCAATTTTTAGAGCTCCCATCGTAGTTTCTAGAGAAGATAGAAAGTTTTGATGAAACACAGTTTTTGACCTCTGAGATCAGAAAAATTCAGTAGAGGGAAGATACACTTAGATCACCTTATTCTCAAAGCAGGGCTTTGTCCATTAAAGTAAACATACTTAAACCTTCCACATTTTTGCCTTTATTAGATGTTTTTGAGTGTCTCCCATATAAGAGGGAGAAAAGTGATATATAGCAGGAGATCTTTGTAAGAAATGAAGAAGAAAGTCAGGAATATATAAGTATATCATTCTCTAGTAGTGAATGATACTTCTAATCACCCAATTGGTGTTAAAGATACATAGATACTGACTGGAAAGAAAAGGGGATGGGGCAACTAGGTGACCTGAATTCAAATTCCCTTCTCAGTCACTTAATACCCACTTAGTTGTGTGACCTTGGGCAAGTCAAAATTCAAAAAGAAGAAAGAAGGAAAGAAAGAAAGAAAGAAAGAAAGAAAGAGGGAAAAAGAATTTATTATGAACCAATGAATTGAAAAATCAGTTATTAAGGTTTTTACTCTAAGTGCCGGAGAAAAGAGAAAAACAATGTAATCTATGCTTTTAAGAAAAAAACTTACATTCTAGTAACACTCATAGATTTTTGTTTTAGCTGTTAGGCAGAAATTGTAGAAATACAAAAGGACACATGGTCATAGTCATGTCATAGTTTCTGCCAATATAGCTCCCCCAAAATAACACTAGTAGCATAAGTTGTTAGGTAAGAAAGGAACAAATAATTGCATAAATTGTAAATGATTTCTTGAAATAAATCTCTGTGATGGTAAATTGGGTCATTCTTTGTCTCAGTTCTTGAGACATTGAATGGGTGTGTCCCCAGACAACCTAAGACCTGGGAAAGACCTTAATTTAGAAAGATCAAGGTCACCCACTGCTTCCTGGGCCATCACCAGTTGTCTTGACCTTTGTCTTGCCACTGGACTTTGATGACACTGGAGGAGAGAATGATTCACTCAAATCCAATTTGTGTATAAGTCAAGATACCATTCTAGTGATATAACTTGTCCTCTTTCAGAATGAAGGGCAATCCACAAAAAAGAAGATTCAAGTTTATTTTTATTTCATTAATTTAGGCTCAGATGTAATAATTTTTTTGGCTTTGGTATACTTGAAAGTAGTTTACATCTTATAAGCCTGACCATTTCATGTGAATGCCACAATAATTATTTCTTTTCACCTACTCCAACCTGACTATTCATGAAGTGTTTTATGTTCTTTCCTAGTGAGGACATTTTTTAGGAAACCCCAATGATTTGACCAAGAAATTAAATTGTGTTAATATAATTTACCTAAAAGATGAAGCAGAAAGCAGATAAAATGCTTTTTTAAATAGCAGATAAATGAACTGAATTCAGAGTTTTAATGGAAAAGCAAAACCTCAAAGCAGTATTTAAAATGAAATGGAATTTATGTTTGATTAGGAATTCACAAGTATGAATTAGGGATTTATGCATTAATAGATGAAAAGTGTAAGTTTTTTATGTGTCTGAAAGAATTGATATACCTTTTGGGAAAGAATAAGTTCTCCACATTGCTGTCAGAACTGTCTAAAGATTTTATTTGGATGACATAGAGATCCCTGCTCAATATTTTTAGATTGACCTTTATTATTAATTTCATTTTTCATTCATTCATTCATTGTCATCATCATCATCATCATCAACAATACCATCATCACAAAGATGCCCTCCCCATCTACAGTTGTTAGTGTGTGACCCTAGAAGTAAGAAGGATGCATGGAAATCACCATTCATTCCCCCCACTAAACCTGGCTCTGCCTCTATCTAAAGATCAGAGATATTAAAACAACTTTTGCTCTTTTGTGCCTGTTCAACTTCAAGACTATGCACTCTGAAAGGCTAGTTCCACCCCCTTCATGCTAATCATTGACTGGGGTCACAATCTAGTTGATAAATTCACCCCTATACTTTTCCCTGCCCTGCTCATTATACTAATGAGAACAGGGAAGGGAACAGTAATCTCCTTGAGCTTGTGCAAAGAAGGATGCAGACCTGATCTAATCTCAGGTTTTGATCAGGTGAGGCTAAATCTTTTGTCTTATACTCACATCCCTGCCCATAGGCATCAATATGGACAGACTCCAGTCTTTGTAATGTAAACTAACAATATTCCTTCACATTCCTGTGGAACCCAAATACACCCACATATTCCTCACAATATCAGAGGTTATCTTGTCTAACTGATGCCCAAGTATAAGTACCTTCTGCAACATCATGACAAGGGATCATTCAGGTTCCATTTGTATACCTTTAAATGATGGGGAATTCACTTCCTACCATGCTAGTCTATTCCAGTCTTTCACAGTTCTAGTTGGAACATATTTATAAGAGTTGTGAGTTCACTTGGGGGAAAAAAATTGATCTTTCCCTCCTACAAACCTCTGCTGAACAAATATATAGTCCTGACAATTAAACCCTCCACTGCTTAGTTTCATAGTCCTTTTGGCTGAATAAATTTCTGCATTGGCCATTTCTGAAAATGCACATTTCTTTCTATTTTTTAAGTTTATTACCTCTTTGTCAGGAGATGAGTTGCATATTTCATCTCATGCTTTTATTCTTTTATTCTTTGCATTGATCAGAGTTCTAAAGTCTTTCAAATTTGTTTTTCTCTGCTATTATTTTTTTTGTATAAATTTTTCTCTTAGATCTGCTCACTTTGCTCTGTATTAACTCATAGAATTTTTCCTAGTTTCTTCTAAAATTGTCTGTTTTATTTCTTATGACACAATGCCACAATATTTCTATAAAATGAAATATTTCCACAATGTTTCTACCAAATGAAATATATTCAAAAGAAACATCAAGTTTCTTCAAATCACTAATGCTAAGGAAATGCAAAATTAAAACAACTCTGAGGTTTCATTCCACGCCCAACAAAATTTGCAAAGAAAATAAAAGGCTTAGATGGTGAAGTTAATGTTGCAGGCATTTTGGGAAGATAGTAATACTAATAAACCATTGATGAATCTATAGTTTGGTCTAACACATTCTGAAAATAGATTTGGAATTTGGAGGAAAAAATTACTAAACAATTTATGTCTTTTCACTCAATATCTCTTGCTGGGCATTTTCCCCTAGGTCATCAAGAAGAGGAAAAAAATGTCCCCTATATATCAACATAGCCCTCTTTGTAGTAGAAAAATACTGAGACAAATTAGGTTCGCATTGATTAAGGAATAACTATACAAGTTGTTCATAAATGTAATATAATATTACTGTACCTTAAGAAATGATAAAAATTAATGAATTAGATAAATATGGGAAGACATGAAGTGATGTGAAAATAAGCAGAACAAAATACACAATGGTCACAGAAATGCAAATGAAAGTAATACTTAAAAGATATCAGAATTCATATTATATTACAATTTCTAATTTTGTTTCAGAGAATTGTTTATGAAACGTAGTTTTTCCCTTTCTGTAGAGAGGTGGTGGATGAGGGGTTTGTACTGTTGTATGTTGCTATGTTGATTTGTTTTGCTTATATTATTCTAAGTGTGTCATCCATGACCTGTTCATACAGCTTTCCAAAGACAAGTATACCCAAATAACAACCTATACTAGAGAAGACTGGGGGGGAGGAAGAGGGATGATGAAGAGGGATTTATTTTGAAAGAAGGGGTGTGTGGGGGAGGGGGGAATTGGCATATTACTTTGGAAACCAGTGCCTTTCCTCTCCAGTGGTCTTGGCAGGACTGGGATAATCTGACAGTTCCTTTTATGGTGGGGTAAAGTCTCAGACTTGCCCCAATTTCAAAGAGACCCAATTATAATTCACATCTGATAGCCGGGAAAAAATGAAAATGGAGACAGGGAATCAGGAGATGTTTATTACCTGCCAAGTCATTTTGGCTCTCTAGGTAGTGGCTATCTCATGAAACAGTGTGGTACAGTGGATTCAGAGCCCAGGGCTTGAAATCTCTTCTCTGATGTTTATTTTATGCAAGACCTTAGACAAGTCACTAAACCTCCTAGGTTTCAGTTTCCTCATCTATACAATGAGAGGGTTGGACTAAAGGGCCTTTGAGGTCTTTTCTAACTCTGAATATGTGATCCTATGATCAATCTTTAAGGAATTAAGTAAGCAATTAAAAAAATGAGATGTGCTAGTGACCTATTTAACATAGTATCCTTTATTATTTTGGATATAAATAATACATTAGTGAAAAAAGTTAATTAGTTATTCCATAAATTAGTACCTCAGTTGACCGAGATTATATTTTTAGTTTGACACAGCTTAGGAACAACAACCAAATTGGTCCACTGATGAAGGTACCAATAATACTTTTACATTGAAGTATGATTTTTTTTTGGTTTTTGCAAGGCAATGGGCTTATGACTTACCCAAGGTCACACAGCTAGTTAATTATTAAGTGTCTGAGGCTGGATTTGAACTCAGCTACTCCTGACTCCAGGACTAGTGCTCTATCTACTTCACCATCTAGCTACTGAAATATGATTTTTTAAGGAATAAAAGAAAAAGTCTTAGAGGTAAGAAATTTGAGATTTAGGTTCCAATTCAGATACTTATTGGATACAGCATGATTATGGATAAGTCACAACCACTAAGCCTCCTCAGTCATAAAAGGAAGCTAATAATACCTCTAGCACTTACCTGGAAAGAATATTGTAGTAATCAAATGAGAGAATGTAAAGTGCTTTGCAAAACTTAAAAAATCATTTAATGCATCTATACTTTTTCAAACACTGTACAGAGAGATGGAAGGAACCTCAGAGGAAGAAAGTGCTGAGTGATGCAGGTAGCCTGGAATCAATCAATCAACAATAATTTGTTAGGCATCTACTGAGTAAGGTGGAAGTGTTTGGGGTGTGGAGGTGGGAGGGGCGCAGCTACTTGGTGGAGTGGTTATAGAACCAGGTCTGGAGTCAGACAGACTCCTCTTCCAGTTTTCAAATCTGAATTTAGACATCTACTAGCCCTGGGCAAGTCATTTAACTCTTTTTGTTTCCTCATCTGTAAAATGAGCTAGCAAGGGAACTGTCAAACAATTCTGGTATTTTTGTCAAGAAAATTCCAAATGGGGTCATGAAGAGAAGGACACGACAGAAATAAGAGTGAACAACAAAAATGTGCCAGGTTCTTTGTTAATTACTGGAAATTTTTTTTCTCAAAAGGAGCTTCCATTATTATTAGGAGTTAACTTCATAAGGGAATTCCTAGCTCTGAGTGAAGAGTAAAATGTAGATATCATTTCCCCTGTTTTATATATTCCTTCAGTATTCTAAGAGCTCCATGCTTTCCCTCCCTCTACTAAGAGAGACCTCATTCACTCATTAGCTAGTCTTCATGTTCTTACTGTGCATAGTGCCCACTAATTGTCAGGCACATAATTGGATCTTAATAGATTCTTGTTGATTTGACTTAGCTCCTAGTCATAGGATGTATATCATTCTATAGCTTAACCAATGTCTAAATGACCTTATTCTCCCATATTTTAAAAGCAGGTGTTGCCAAGCAGCAAATGATTTTCAAAGTAATGCTTTCCCCACTGAATTATATAGCATACTGTTTTTTAAAAAGTACCCCCTTTTTCTTTCCTCTTGATCCACCCTCCACCCACTTCTCTGAACTGGAGGCAACATAGCCTCTAGAGGTTGAGAAAAACATCCTATTTGCATTCATTCAAGCTTTCACTCTCAGAAAGTTGAAGGAATAGAGCCAATGGCTCAGGGCAATTTTTGAAGTCTCTGGGGAGTGAAAAGGCCTTGCTAGCAGAAGAATCCTTTGATTTAATTCCTTCCCCCCCCCCTCCATCCTTGCTTTACAGAGGAAAAACAAGCGTCCTTGTATAGGAATAGGTAATAGGAAACTAGACCTTTCAAGGACGGATCCTTGTATTTCTCGAATGTTTCCTTCTTATTTATGTTCCTTCTTCCTCAACAACCTCAACAAATGAGAGAAATTAAGAGTATTTTTTTCTGGTTATGAGAGATTTTCAGTGTAAGTCAATGGATCTTTTATGATCTGTTTGGATCAGAGAGGTCCATAAATATTGGATTTGATGATTATTTGCTTTGAATTTTAGAAATATTATCATGGATCATGGATTAGGCAGAACTGAAAGGGAACTTAGGCTCAGCTGAGTACAAACTACTTCATTTGACAGATGAGAATATGAGGTTAAGTGACCTGCTCAAAATCACACAGGAAGTAAGAAACAGAGTTGGGATTCAAATTCACTTCTTCAGAATCCAAATTCAGTTCTCCTTCCATTATACCATGATGTCAGATATCTTATAGTTTAGTGGATCATATAGAACCATGCATATAGCTTTTACTCTAATTTACAGATATGTATATATAGCATGAAATATCCATGAACTTGTATATGTGGCATAGAGGAGGAGAAACAAATTGTATAATATGCTAATAAATTTAAATTGACTTGTAAGATTATTTGTGTTTTTTAAGGTTATTATACTTAGAGTATCATCTGAATTCATCAAAGGACTATTCAGTCTACTATAATTAAATCATTTTGTGTAGAAATGGAGATAATGTCCCATGAAACAGGATGGTTCTCCTTACCTTTATTTCCTATAATCTAACTTTCCATAGTGCTTGGAATAAGGAGAAAAGAAGAATCAGAAAGATTTAGATGAAAACTATCTCCCCGACTACACATTCCTGTTTGGCAATTAGTTTACTTACTACCTACATCCAGTTACTATTTCTGGCATTTAATCTAATCAACACTAGCACTCCAGGGACTTTCCAAGTCTCCTTTTCCTTCCTCTTATTCCTCACCTTCCCCTTTTCCTTGCCTTTCTTTTCTTTTCCTTTTCCTTTGCTTTGACAACTTCATCACTTCTTATAGCTGTAGTGATTATCTTTATGCTAATAATATATATATTTTTATATATGAATCATCTTTATGTAGATCATTTCTATATGTCATCTTTATGCAAATAAATTATATACACACAAAAATATAGACATACTCCTCTCTTAAGTTCCAATATTATATTATCAGCTTCCTTCAAGATACATTGATTGAATATTCCTTTGACATCTCAACTTATTGAGCTCCCAAAATGGAGCTCATTATATTTTCTCACAACTCCCCCCACACACACATACTCACACACCCCTCCTCCAAATTCCTGAATTTTCATCAATGCACCATCTTTCCAGTTACCATAATTTCAATCTTTTTTTTTCCTTTTAGGTTTGTTTTTTTTTTTTTTTGCAAGGCAAATGGGGTTAAGTGGCTTGTCCAAGACCACACAGCTAGGTAATTATTAAGTGTCTGAGACCAGATTTGAACTCAGGTACTCCTGACTTCCAGGGCTGGTGCTTTCTTTGTCTCTGGAGCAACTAGCACATTCGTTAACCAATAGTAAGCATTTAATAAGTTTTTGCTAATTGATTGATTTAGAAGAATATGGATATGATAGATATTGGATGAACAACCCTTAATCAGAGGTTGGATATGGGGATTGAAGGCAAGAGAAAATGAGGTTGTAAACTCAAAGATTGAAATTATGGGGGTGGCTAGGTGGCACAGAAGATAAAGCATAGAATTGGATATCAAAGGGATGCCTATCATTTGATGAATGGCTAAACAAACTGTGGTATATGATGGTAATGGAATAATATGCTATAAGAAATGACAAGCAGGATGATTTCAGAAAAAACTGAACTTATATGAACAGATGCATAGGAAATGAACAGAACCAGGAGACAATTTCACACAATAACAGCACTACTGTTTGATGAAGAACTGTTGAATGTCTTAGCTGCTCTCACTAATACAATGATTCAAACAATCTCAAAGAAAGGACTAATGACAAAGCGTTACTACTCTCTCCAGACAAAGAACAGATAGCATTTGAATACAGAATGAAGCATGCTATTTTTCACTTTCACTTTTTTATTTCTTTCTTTTGTTTGAATCTCTGATACAGAGTGACTAATATGGAAATGTTTTGCCATCTAAGGGAAGGAGTAAGGGAAGGAAGGAGAGAGAAATAAAATTTTTTAAAAATTTCCCCTAGAGTTCTACTATGGGTTTGAAGAATAATGAATGATCCAGAGGGTATGAGAAGAAGAGCCTGATCACCTATTTGAGAAAAAACTTCCCCAAAATTAAATTCATTCTATATAGCCTCCCCCTCCCCCCACCAGCAGGGGACCTTAATGTAATGAGTACTTCATGCTATAAGCTCAAAAGTTTTTCATGAATAATACAAGAGATAGCAAGTCTTAATTCTGATTTCCCAGGGATTCTTTATCCAAAGTATTTCCTTATGCAACCTATAGGTCTAGAGAGGCTTTTTCATGTAAACTATTTTCTGGAGCAATAAAACAATCATGGGGGAAGAAAGTAGTTTAAAATATCTTTGTGTAATGATACAGAACCAATTTATTAAATCTCCTATATATTACTGGTGTTTCTTCTCAATATGGAAATTTTCATGGATTATATTTCAGAAACAAATAACGTACAGATCTTTTTCAGTACTCTCTTTTCCTTTTCCTCATTCTTTATATTCTTTCCTTTAAATTAAACAATTTTTTTAATTTTAGCTCAATAATCATTTTTTTTAGGGTTTTTTTTTGCAAGGCAAATGGGGTTAAGTGGTTTGCCCAAGGCCACACAGCTAGGTAATTCTTAAGTGTCTGAGACTGGATTTGAACCCAGGTACTCCTGACTCCAAGGCCAGTGCTTTATCCACTATGCCACCTAGCTGCCCCTCAATAATCATTTGAAGTACTGTACACGTTTTAAAAGCAATTCTAGATCAGGGATTTCCAACTGCTGTTCCAAAGAACAAGGTAAGATTAAACAAAAAGATTTTAGAGGATCCTTTTTACTATATGATAAGTTAGACAAAAGCAGCAGGTATGACTAGTTTTTTGGATATAATTAGCTCACTGAATTATCATCCTTCCTATTTCCATCTGACTTTCTTGCTGGATAAAGATGATGGTTAAAAGTGAAAGCACGTATCATAACCCCAAAATACTGTCATTATTTGAATGAGAGAAAATTTCTTAAACAAAACTTAAGAATGGTTCATTTGTAGGGCCATCCTCAAAAGGATTAACTCAATGAACACAGTAAATATAGTTATTTATTTCTTCTATCACAAAAGACATACTTCAAACACAAAAGACTCATGGGCATCCATGACAATTACTTAAAACATGATAGTAACCCCTGACTCCTATTAGTCTTTACTGGGAGGCTGATACTTAAAGGAGGGTGCAAATGAACTACGATTAAGCCATATACTAAAGTTTAGCAAACACATGAAGCCACATGAAACACAGCATACATGCATGTTTGCTTGCTTGATTTATTGCTAAGACAAACAGTACAATGAGATGAGCCAGGGATTGACTAAGAGAATGGTGGGTTGGATTGCTTTTGGGAGATTGATTCTAAGGTGCTCCTTAACAGAGAACTCATCTATTTAACATCTACCAGTGATGTGAACTATGGAAACCCTCATCTCTGAAGAACTGAAAATATGGTTATTCCAAAGAAAAATAGATTCATTATGGGTGACAGTGGGTTACTATATATATTGCCAACCATCATCTTATAAAGAGTAGTGTAAAAGATATAATGAAGGAAATAAATGTTCTAACAGTAGAGGAGGCAGGCTGGTCAGAAAGAAAGAAAGAGAAAGAAAGAAAGAAAGGAAAGAAAGAAAGAAAGAAAGAAAGAAAGAAAGAAAGAAAGAAAGAGAGAGAGAGAGAGAAGAAAGCAAGCAACCTTTATATATACATATATGGCTAAGAGTAATATTTAACTCACCCACTTGGAAAAAGGATTCCAGAATATTGTTTTTTGGAATATATTTAGGAAGTCTCAGAGTAATATATGACCTTAGAGTAAGAAAGAGATGGATTCAAATCTTGTCTCTATCATTATTGCTGTAAAGTCACTTATCTTCTAAATGTCCCCAAACAAAACACTGAAAATATAAGTAACAACTTAATTGCTGATTGAATTGGTAGGGAGAATTTTCATATGGGACTTCCCTATACTCTTGATATTACAGGACTTTCCCCTCTAAACCTAGAGATCTGTCCATTCTTGTTCAAATAAATGCCAGTTGTTTCTTACTTCTTCTAAGCTTAAACATAAAGTCTTAATTTTGTCATTTAAAACCTTTAACAACTTACCTTTATTGATCTGTATACATTAATCCCTTTCAAGTGATCCATGGTCCAGCTAAAATGGCCTTCTTGTTCCTTGAATGCGTCATTGTCATTCAATTTCCCACTTTTGTGCCTTTTTTTTTGCAGATTATCCCTCATATTGAAATATTATCTTTTCTCCTTTTGTCTCTTAGAATCTTGAGTTTCCTTCCAAGTTCAGTTTGCAAGCTATATGGATTTTTTAAAAAATTAATATTCCCCCCCAAGTCCATGTAAAAACAATTTTAACATTCATTTAAAAAAATTGTTCCAAATTTTCTCCTTCCCTCCCCATCATACTCACTGAGAAAGCAAACAATTTAATATAGGTTATATATGTGTAGTCATGCGAAGCATATTTCCATATTAATCATGTTGTGAAAGAAAACAGACAAAAACATAAGAAAAATAAAGAAAAAGCATGCTTCAGTCTACATTCAGACTCCATCAGTTCTTTCTTTGAAGATTGGCTGGCATTTTTCATCATAAGTCCTTAAAAATAATCTTGAATAATTATCTTTCTGGGAATAGCTAAGTCATTCACAGATGACTGTCTTACAATTTAATTTTTATTTTGTACACAGTACATTTTATTTTGCTGAGAGCATCCTACTCATCATTTCTTATAGCAGAATTGTTTCCTATTATAATCACAAACCATAATTTGTTCAGTCATTTCTCAATTGATAGGCATCCCTTCAATTTCTAAGCCTTTGCCATAAGATAAGCTGCTCATCATTTCTTTTTCTTTTTGATGAGGTAATTGCCCAAGGTCATATAACTGGTAAATGTCAAGTATCTGGGGCCAGACTTAAAGTCAGGTCATTGTTCTATCTGCTTTATCACTAGCTACCTTTGCTCATCATTTATTATAGTACAATAGTATTCCATCACAGTCATATAGTCTTATGTTCAGTCACTCTCCAATTGATGGACATTCTCTCAATTATTAATTCTTTTCCACCACTAAAAGAACTACCATTAATATTTTTATACATATGGATCCCTTTCCTGGAATTTATTGATAGAGAACTGTCTTGTTCTCTCTCTCTCCTTAGATGCTAATTCCTCCCTCACAAAAATTACCTTGTATTAATTTTGAACATACTTGTATTTCTTGAAAAGATATATTTCTTGTGAGAGGGGATTTTTCTTTTTTTTTTTCTTTGTATATTTGGCATCTTGATAAAGGCTTGTTGCTTGATTTATCACAGGTAGATTATAGTTAGATTATAAAGTGCTTTATTTAGATTATAAAATTCAAACAGAAGAGTTTATATTTGGTCCCAGTGTAAACAGGGAGCCACTGTTGAGCAGGGGAGTGACATGGTTTGACTTATGCTTTAGGATTACTTTGGAAGCTGTGAGGAGGATAAATTGAACAGGGGGGAAAAACTGGAGACAGACCAATTAAAAATCTATAGCAAAGGTCTAGGCACAAGATGATGAATGTCTGAAATAAGGTGGTGGTTATGTGAGTGGAGAAAAAAGAAGAGATGTGAGAGATGTTGAGAAGTATAAATGGCAAGATTTGGCAATTGGTTGCATAAGTAGGGTGAGAAAGATTGAAGAAACAAGGATTGACTGAGGTTGTGAACTTTTGTGAATGGAAGGATGGTTAGATCCTTGACAGATTAGACAAATTAGTAAGAGAATTCAGCCTTGGGGAAAAGATAAATTCTCTTTTTTTGAATGTGTCAGATGTGAGATGTCTAGAGCACATTAAGTTAGAAATATCCCATAGACAGTCGGTGATGTACAATTATAGTTTAAGAAAATCATCAGCATTTTTGTTGAGGCTTTCAGTAGTGTTTGACTCTTCATGACCTCATTTAGGGTTTTCTTGGCAAAAAAAATGGATGTAGAGAGTCACTGAATGAGATAGAAGGAATGTCTAGAGAGGTAGGAGCATAATCTGTACATTACTTCTTAGGAGTCAAAGGAGGAATTAAAATCCAGAAAGGTGTGGTCAAATTCTATATAGCATACAAGAAATATTTTATTTAAACATTGATAGATTTGGGAATTAAGAGGGCACCTTTTTGATGATTACTGCTTTTTAGTAAAGTTTGAGATGTGGTACTGATGATATTGTTCATAAGAAGCAAACATAAACTTTCACACAGTGTTGAAATGTGAAGTTTAAGGAGCAGCAGGGTGTGGCAGGGTGGATAGAGCACCAACCCTGAAATCAGGAGGACTTGAGTTTAAATCCAGCCTCAGATACTTAATAACTGTGTGACCTTGGGCAAGTCACTTAACCCTGATTGCCCCCTCCCCCCCAAAAAAAGTTGGGTTTAAGCAGAAACTATGATGTCTCAAGTGAATTTAAAAAACCAGGGGTGGTAATAATGATCTCTGATAAGACAAAAATTAGTTAAAAGAAACAAACAGGAAAACTGCATCCAGCGTAAAAGCATTATACATGGTAAAATAATATCAATAGCTAATAATGCACCAAATGGCATAAGATCTAAGTTATTAAAGGAAATTGAATTAGATAGTGATATAAAATACAAAACTATATTATCTGGAGACCTCAATATGTCCCTTTCAGACCCAGATAAAGCTAATAAAAATAAGAAAAAAGTTAAGAATATGAATAGTATTTTTAAAAGGTTAAATATAACATTCCAGTATTTACTAAATTATACTAGAAAGAGATTCATATCTTTCTCAGCTATATATGGTATCTTTACAAAAAGTGATCATATGTTAGTGCTTAAAACCTTAAGGTGAGTTTACAGTCTGGTGGATATATATTATTGTGGTTCAGTAGCTTCAGTTGTGATCCCATTGGGGATTTTCTTGGCAAAGATATTAGAGTAGTTTGCCATTTCTTTCTCTTGCTCATTTTATAGATGAGGAAACTGAGACAAACTGAAGTGATTTGTTGAGGTTTTCAGTAGTGTTTGACTCTTCATGACCTTATTTGGGGTTTTCTTGGCAAAAATAAAAAATGGGTGTAGAGAGTCACTGAATGAGACAGAAGGCTTTAGGATTATTTTGGAAGTTGTGTGGAGGAGAAACTGAACAGGGGAGAAATTGGTCACTTAGGTCACACAGCTAGTGTCTAAGGTTGGATTTTAACTCAGGTCTTTCTGACTCCAGGCCCTAAGGAACTCAATCCACTGTCCCACCTAGTTGTCCCATTTAGATGTTTACATAGCTCAGTTGATTTAATTTCTGTGGCAGTGTTGTTCTTCTCTATTTGATGAGTATTACTGTACTTTTCCCTAAACAGAACACATTTCAAATATTGCATTCACTACTGAGAGTCATGATTGAAGAATGATACTGATCTTAGCACAATGCTTAACACATAGCTGCTGCTTAATAAATATTTAATGATTGTTTTTTATAAATTTGAGAGTGTCCAGAAGGTAAGCAACCAAGGTAATGATAGGTCTTGAATCCATCGTCCATTGTGAGAATTGGTTGAAGGAATTAGGGATGTTATTCCTGGAGAAAGAACAATAAAATAGGGAAGCAGAGCTACAATAACTATAGTCAAATATTTGAAAGACTGTCAAATAGAAGAAAGATTAAATTCATTCTCTTTGTTTCCAGAGGGAAGAACCAGGGTAAAAAAAACAAAAGCCAAAGGGGGAAATTTAGTTCAATGTAAGAAAATGTAAGAAAATGTAAGAAAAACCTTCCTAACATTCCAAAATATGATGAATTGTACTGGGGAGAGTAGAATAGATTGTCATCTACTAGAGTTTGGATCTCAGATTTCTTTAAGTGCTTATCTGGAATGTTGTGATTGGGATCCTTTGTCAGTTCCAATTCCAAAATGTATGATTCTGTGATTATAACTATTTTTTTCTTTTGTTGCTGTTGTTCAGTCATTTCAATTATGTCCAGCTTTGCATGACTATTTGGAGTTTTCTTGGCCAAAAATAGCTTTTCATTTCCTTTTCTAGTTCACTTTACAGATGAAGAAATCAAGGCAAATGGGGTTAAGTGACTTGCCCAGGGTCACACAGCTAGTGTCTGAGACCAGATTTGAATTCAAGTCCTTCTGACTCTAGCCACTGTGCCATTAGCTACCCTCTTTTTTTTCTTTTGTCATTTGCCAAACCATATGCTTCAAATGTAAGCAAATTTCAAATATATACAAATTTCAATATACATGAATACTGGGAATGTTTCTGTATTTTTAGAATGCAAATTCCCAGTGAGTAGATATCATTTCTGTGTTTGTATCCCAGTGGCTATCATAGTAACTACATAGAGTAGATGTTTAATAATTGCTTGTTGATTGGCTGATTGATATAACATACTGGTCACCATGGTTTCTATCAAAATCTAATGGAAAAGAGCAACAGTAGCTGCAACCAACATAAAAATCATATTGGAAAACTCACAGGTATAATTGCTTGAAGATTAAAAGCTTGGATCAAATGAGCATTTTCCCCTTAATGTGGGTGCCTGGTATAATCATTCTTTTTTCAGCAACTATTTGTTAAAGGCTATAAACAGTTGATTGCAAGTAGACTTAATTCAACCAAAATAAAGTCACAGTGTAAACACCATTCATGCAATTAGGCCTCTGTAATTCATTTTTCATGCTGATCATAATGTTCCAGTAAGGAGTGCTTTAGGTCACTCTATAGGCTTCTCAACTTTGTGAAAGGCAGGCATATACCACTCAAGGCTTTTAGTTATTTTATTTTTTTCTGTTCTTCCTTGTGCTTTCCTCTTGGAAAATTGTCATCCTTTGGTCCTGTTGGTTTGGAGAGATTATTTCTGGAGCAGAAAGTAATATTTTTGACCTGAGAATTAGGCCAGTTAGCATCTTATTGCCTATCAGGAACATAGAAAGGAGCAGACTGTTATATGAACAAAAGATGATAGTAAGACACTGGCTAAAGGACAAAGATAGATCTAGGACATGTCTTACATGTAAAAGTTTCAGGTAATGAGATGGAGTATGTGGATCAAAGGGAAGTGATAATTTGAAGAGTGAACATTTCCTGTGTTGGTCAGTTAGTGGTTTAGCAGCACTATCCAAATGACTTTATGGTGGAAGCTGAGATGAAATGGGTAATTCACCATTGTTAGTGTGATTTGGTGATGTTGTATAAGTGAAAGATCAGAGACTTAGCGTATTATCAATAAATGTGCTGTTATTCTAATTATGTTTCCACTCTTCTTCAATGACAAAACCTCTTTACTTTGGGGGAGTTTCCCAGTTTTCTCAATATCTGTGACTCTATGACTACTTTTGAATTTTTAAATAGTAGAGTTATCTTTTTTTTTTTTTTAGGATTTTTTTCAAGGCAAATGGAGTTAAGTGGCTTGACCAAGGCCACATGGCTAGGTAATTATAAAGTGTCTGAGACCGGATTTGAACCCAGGTACTCCTGACTCCAGGGCCGGTGCTTTATCCATTGTGCCACCTAGCCACCCCTAGAGTTACCTTCTTAAAGCAGGAAGAGCTAATGAATCATTTTAATGGATTAATTCACTGCACAGGACACCTTGTTCCAGAAATAATGCATAATCTAAAAAGTATCACTTGTACATGTGTGTTTTCCACTCAACTGAACAGGAATAGTGTGAGAGCATTTAATTATATCCCTTCACTTCATGCTAATTTTTTTCATTAAACATAATATTCTTTCTATCCCTATCCCATTTTGCTTATGCAATATACTATGAATTCCAAAAGAAGCCAGGTAATCTTATCATCTAAAAGGCATGAGCTTTTTAAGTTCAGCTAGACTGATTTAATTTATTTAGTTTGAACTTTACTGCAAGTAGATTTGCTTTTGGAGACATAAATAATATATATATATATATATATATATATATATATATATATATATATATATATATATATATATATATATACATACACATACATGCCTTTGTAACACTGGCTAGTGTTACCATGGAGGGGGGAGTTGCCTGGCCAGTAATCAATCATTTGTTCTCCCTCCTTTTTGGGTAGAAGTGGAAGAGAAGAATCCTTTCCTGATCTTGTCTGTCTTCTCCCTGGGGGGGGGTTAGTTTCCCTTTCTTCTCTAGTCCCTTCTTCGAAGATTTAATAAACCACCACCTTTTGCACTTCTGGTACTAGGACCTTAGTTCATGTAATCTTTTTCTCTGTTATTATGTAGGAGTTTGTTTTAGACAAAAAGTTGTTAATATAATTATCCTAAGTCAGTGTTCTCAGTTAGAAAAAAAAATTCCTAACAATTGGACAGAGTTTGACTATTCAAATCTAAATTTTGTATTTCTATCTAACTTCCTTCTCCCCCTCTGTCATACAATATAAGCCTTTATGAAGGACCTGGAATTTCTTTATTTATGAAACAAAAATCAGAATGAAGAAAGCATTTAGTTAAAAGAAGTGAGATTATTAACAATGTCTGTTATAGTACAATGGATTTTGCCACATATATACACATATATGTATGTATGTATATTTGAATTATTTTTCTGCGTCTTTAAGAGCAGAATTGGTGATGGTCAACTTTTTACATAGATACCAAAGAAGGCCTAATCAGTTCAATTTAACAATTGTAAAAGGTATTTCGAGCAAATTTGCTCAATTGTTAACAGAACATAGACTTGCCTTTCCAATCTAAAGCCCCTGAAACACCTTCATTTTTTAGGACAACTGATCAGACACTCCTTTCACTGGAATGCCTGATGTCCCTCCACCCCATCTACAATTCCCTTTGTCCCAACCTGGGCTGTCCCTTCCTCTTCTTGGATTGCCCCTGCTCCATCCTGGGTTGGGGGAGCTATACCCTTCTTTGATTGGACAAGCATTTCAAATCCTGCCTTTTGATAGTCTAAGTTATTTAAGCCCAATGTTGGGCTCCAGTTTAGGAGGTTTGGCTCTCTAGCTAGACAGACAGACAGACAGACAGACACACACACACACACACACACAGTTCTTGACCTAGAGAAATCTCAATAAATGTAAATGTTAACCTAATTGTGTTTTGCTCTTTCTTAAAACCATAATTTCTGGTAGCATTTGTCCTTGATTTGAATAAGCTCTGAGAAGGTTAACACATATTTATTCTCAAAGACCAAAACTATATTTTCACATAACAGTACCTATTTAGACAAAAACTGGAAGGGGAAGTTGGAGAAAGAGGAGATCATTTGGAATTTCCCTCTGTTTTTGAAGAAGTTCCTACAAACTTGTCTTTAGACCAGGTTCTCTGTTTTGTTGGCAGGAATCCAATAGTCCAACCCAATTTCTTTCTTCTTTATTATAACTCAGCTGTTCTAGCTCACTCTTTTTCCAATTACTTCTGTGCCACCATTTCCTTTCACAGGAAGGTCTGAGAGTGCCATCTCTCTCACTTTCACTGTTGTTTATCTCATGAAATCCCAGCTATATTCTCAAAGATGGTGTGTATTTCTTTTTTTCAAAACTCCTAAGCAAAATTCAAGTATATCTTCTGGCTCAAATATGGAAAAAATCCAAGTGGTTCCCAGGATTAAATTTCCAGGAATAAGAAATAGGAAGGGAAGAGACAGGTTATAATCTGGTTGATGAAAGGAGTTCCCATTTTAACTCATGATATATTTGAGTCTTAGGGAGTTGCCTAAAGATCAAATAGATGAAGTGACAGTCGCAGTTTGGCAATGTCCCAAGTGATATATGTATCCAGGTCTTCCTTTCTCCAGGTCCAGCCTTCTCTCCACTGGGAGACACCAGCTTGCTAGTTTTGTTTTCTTATTAAATAGAGTTAACTTGAGGTAGAGTCAAGATGGCAAAATAGTAAGATGGCAGCTGAGTTCTCTCCCACAACTTCTTCATACAGGAAAAATCCAAGGAAAAAACTCTCAGCAAGTTATGTTTCCAGTCGACAGGAGCATAGCAAGACAGATGCAGAAGTCTTTGTATACAAAGGTTAGCCAGGAACAGTCACAAGAACATTCCAATAGTGGAAATCAAAGAAGCTCTGCAACACTTCAAGAAGGACCCAGATCCCAAAGAGTAGGGACTGAAATTGTTCAGGATGTAGAAATGGGTGTCAACGAGTAGCTCGGTTGCTCACTACCCAATTCTAGATCACAAATCTTGAGTGGACCTAAGGGTTGCATTTTAGAGTGAGGAGTGTGTGAGAAGTTCAGAAGTAAGAAGTAGTTGCCTTGCTCTGAATCTGGAAATGGTGAAGATCTCAGTCCTAGCCTGTAGCCCACTCCAACATCAAGGGAAAAACAAGGTAGGAATCCCAAATTGAAGGGTAACCTAGTTCTGTCTTGATGAATAAGTCTGTTTTCCAGCTAACAGTGCTTGAGCCCAGAAGCAACCTACTGGAACTCCAACCCAAGGCAAAACCAAAGGAGTGTTACTTAGACCCAATCCAGGTCCAGAACTTTCATAGTTCAGAGCAAGAATACATTGATCAGACCAGATCTTTGGACCAGATCATTTCCATATCAAACTGTTTCTGATATCCTGGAATAACATAACACTTAACACCCTAAGTGACTCCTAAGCAATAGAGTAAACCAAGGAAACCAAGGAATAAACCAAGTGAACCAAAACCAAGAAGTAAACCAAGAAGACACAAGTTGAGTTCAGATATTCCCTCTAGAAGTCCATATAGATTGTCCCTAAAATAAAGTCCAAAGTGAAAAAGAAGTTGGAACAATGCACAACAAAAAAAGAATTCCATCATAAAGAACAATTAAACAGTCAGGTTCAAACTCAGAAGGAAAATAACTCCAAAATATCTACTAGAAAGCCTCAAAGCAAAATATTACTTGGTCATGAGGGAAAAAATCGCTTGAGGCTTCAGTTTGACTTGACATGTCTCTCCAAAGTAGATAACAGAAAGATAGTTAGCAAGCAGAAAGAAAGAAACCCCATTCAGGACTATACTATAGGAGCATTCTATTGGTAAGAAAATTTGGAATGTAATATTTCAAAAGGCAAAAACAAAAGACTTACAACTAAGAATAATATGCTGAAAAATATATATAATGATAAAATATGTATAATCCTAAAGGGGAAAATGAGATAATATATAAAATACTTTGCAAAACTTAAAACTTTATAAATTCTAATTGTAATTAGTATTTAATGGATATATCATAGAATAAATGACTTGGAAATATTCTGATGAAAAGGCTGAATTGAATTATTGAAATTTAGGCAGGAGATAAGAGAAACCTAAAAAGACTACATTTGGGGTGGCTAAGGTGGTGTAGTGGATAAAGCACCGGCCCTGGAGTCAGGAGTACCTGGGTTCAAATCCGGTCTCAGACACTTAATAATTACCTAGCTGTGTGGCCTTGGGCAAGCCACTTAACCCCATTTGCCTTGCAAAAACCTAAAAAATTAAAAAAAGGACCAAATTTTAATCAAGTACTTTTAATAGGAACAAAAGAGATGTTTCACAATTATACTATCTTCAAGGGATATGCAAGAAATAAGAAAGACAAATATTAAAGCCCTCTGAAGTTAGTGCATCTATATAGTTTTGTGTTTCAGGTCAGATCTGACTCAGTTCTGTCTGATAGTTCACTCCAATTAATAACTCAATAGAAAAAGTGATAAATTAAAGAATTTTCCTAAAATGTTACTATAATATTTGGACAAGCCCCTAAACTAAAATAGTATTTTTAATGGAAAATAGAATTTTAGGCCATTGAATGAAAGTACCATACAAAAATCTCTTGTTACTGAATAAGAAAATAAAGTCATATTTCTTGTATAGAAAAAGTAGTTTTTCCAGGAATAATCTTAGTTCAACAGGAGACCAGCCAAATGGTGGAAGACTACAGTATGAGGTGCAGGTTGATGAGGCAAGCCCTTACAACTATATCAAAAGATAGGAAGGAGGGGGTAGAGTGCTACAACCAGATAGAGTGTTATACTACTCCAACCCATCCATACATTCACCATGTCACCAGAGAGATAAGGATCAGTAGTAGAAAAAGTATCTAAGGAGGTGGCTCCAAGGAGGAGCTCCAAGGAGTATATGACACCTTATGCCAGAGAAAATGACTGCCTAAGAACTCAAGAAATGTTTTCTAGTGACCAGAAGTGAATTTACCATTTGGTCTAATGTGTTATCAATAGGTGCCTCACTAGCACCATAAGTTCAACCCTTTCTCAGTAGCATATTTGTGTAAGAGGGCACCACCAAATTTATTTTTCAGTTGTTTCAGTCGAGTCTGACTTTTCATGATTCAATTTGGGTTTTTCTTAGCAAAGATACTGAAGTGTTATGATATTTCCTTCTGCAGCTCATTTTACAAATGAGACTACTGAGACAAATAGGGCAAGTGACATGTCCAGGGTCACAAAATTAGTAAGTGTCTGAAATTGAATTTGAAATCTGACCCCAGGTTTAGGGGTCAGGAGATTTTTTTTCTACCAACTTACTACACCTGTTTGATAAATAACCTTTCTAAAATCTAATTAAGTCTGACTGATCAACAATGGGGCATTGTTGGAGTCTCATAAACTTATGTTACTAGAAACTCTAACCTCAGGGTTGTCTTTCAAACCCTGACAGTAGTAGCAACCACCTTCCACCTTCTGGGAGGATGTAGACCTCCAATGTGAATAAGAATTAGGGAAATAGCCTAGTCAACAAAGATAGATACTGGGTCAGATAGATAAAGCCCTCCTTATGTTCTATATAAAATGTATCTTGTCAGAAAGTGTGTTAAATTAGAAGATTAGATCACAGTAACCATCATATTTAAGAGACACTGATTCCTCATGAGTTTCAGACTTTAGTGTCATGGACCAGTCGATTCTTACCTTAAAGGGAAAAATTAGCCTAGGTTCTACTTTAAGCTTCTAGGAGACTGTAGTAATGTTTAGACCCCTAGTCACCTGGGTGAAAGAAGTCTCTAAGACAACTCCCTTGCTTTTTAGAGAAAACCAACTATCTTACCCTTGATAGCAGTGATCCTGGTGGATATTGTTCTAGTCACACCGTCCTTCTCTGACCAATTGAAAGGATGCTTCTCAGGCAGAACCGGTAGGATTGGTGACAATAATCTCTGAAATACAAATTTCTGTACCATTTGAGTTGCAAAAGGACAAATGAATTCAGTTAATGCATTACTGGACTTGGACTCTGGAAACCTTATTTCTAATCTTGCCTCAAATTCTTACTAGCTGAATGACCCTGGGCAAGACTCTTAGCAGAGAAGACAAACAGTCGTATTACCTTTCTTGAAGAACAAGTCATGAGAACTTTGCCATGGGTGTGGTTCCTTGGGAGTTTTTCTCAAGCCATTTTTATTGTAAATTGCTGTACCCAGGAAGCACAGCTTAAAGGCCTTCTTCATGGAATGCTATTGCCTCCAATATTTAAAAGACGCTTTTCAACTAAATTAAGAAATCTTCACCTTGGTTGGGGAAACCTTTTTGTTTAGATCATCCATTTTGAACACCCTCTTGATTATCCATTGCTATTTCTCATTTATGAATTTTGATGAGAGTCCAGAGAGGGTAAGTTGCTTACTGACTTGAGAGAATAACAGATATCAGAAAAAGAAAAAATAGGCCATTGAGTATGGCTAAGAAAATACCTCCCTTTAAAAATTAATGATGATGACAGCTATCATTAACATAGCTCTTTAAGGTTTACAAAGCACTTTACAAGTATTACATCACCACAACTCTGAAAAGTAGGTACTATTGTTTTTCTCACTTTACAAAAGAGGAAACTGAGACTAAAAATGTCAAGTGGCTCGTCCTTGGTCATACAGTCAGTAAAGTGTCTAATGTAGGATTTGATTTCTGGTCTTCTTGACTCCACTCTGCCACTCTCTCCTCTGTCCTCTCTGTTTCAAATATCAAATCCTGTAGTACCCATGTAATCTTGGCTTTTAAAGTTTATTAAAATTCTGTTGAAATGAAGAGAGAACTGGTTTTGGATTTAAGGGATCTAGGCTCAACTCTCATCTTTGACAGTTTTTGAATATATGTGACATAACCAAGTCTCTGAGCCACAGGTTCTTCATCTATAAAAGCAGAAGGCTATATCAGATGAATTATTTGGTTCTTTCTGGCTATAAATATTTGAGACCACTAATAATCTATCCAGTCCAATCTGTTTCATGTGGTGCTTTTAAAAAAGGAAATGATTTTATTTTTAGCAACTCTGGTTCCTTCTTAGCATCATAGTGAACAAAAGTGGAAAGAAGGAAGTTTAGAGAAGGAGGAAATGGAAGATGTAGGAGGTAGAAGACATTAGCTCAGTCTTCTCTCCTGTTGTGGCTCAGTCATTTCAGTCACATCTGACTCTTTGTGAATGTATTTAAGGTTTTCTTGATAAAGAGACTGGCGTGGTTTGCCATCATTTCCTTCTCTAGCTCATTTTACAGATGAGGAAACCTAGGCAAAAGGAATAAGTGATTTGCCCAGGGTCACATAGCTAGTAAATGAAATCTGATTCAAAATTGTCTTAGTATCTGATTCTAGGCTCAAAACTCTATTCACTGCACTGTCCAGCAGCCCATGAAGCTAGCTGCCACTATCACCAAAAAAACTAGGTATTAACAATGCAAAGAATGCTGTATTTCCAGTCAGAGTATCTGGGTTTGAATTCTGGTTCTGTGATGTTCCACTAATGTGACTTTAAATTAATCATCTAATGTATCTGAGCCTCAGCTTCCTCATCTGTTAAATGAGGGAGTTGGACTAGATGACCCCTAATGTCCTTTGCATATATCATTGTAGACTCCTAAGAATTCTTAGACTTCCCAGTGCTCAGGAACCCCTCCAGGCTTGGAAATTATGATTCAGAGATCACCCAGCCTTCAAAGGAGAGGGAGCAACATGAGAAGCAAGGATGATGTTGACATAGTGAGGAGAAATCCTGATGAGCTTGTTGTGGTCATGAGAGAGAGAAATTTGGGATAGACTGGTGTATGCTGGAGGGGCTGGAAAATTGGAACTAGACTAATCTGAAATGAAAACAGTTCCAGGGCACCTGCTGTGAGATTTATGGCAGTGTTACATCATTTGGAAACTGTTTCTGTAGTCTCTCTGAAGAGCTACATGATACTGCTTGGTTTGGACTGACTCTATTTAATTGAAGACTGATAGCCTGGGGTAGGGCGGGCCATGGTTTCACTCAAAGGTAAAATATTATTAAACACCTTGCCATCCAGGAAAACACCCACTTTTGAAATCACTGATGGCACTAAGAAGTACTTTGCATGTAAGTCAGTGAAATGGGGAACTGCTCCATGGAACAGAGTTTCTAATTTGCTTCTTGCCAACTGCATGATTAATGAACTTGTAAAACAACCTATCAGCCTACTATGATGCATAGTTAGCCCTGTAATAGGAGGCCATGGTGGGATCTTATTTGGATTAGCATTCAGGTCTGTTAGATCATAAATTACTTTCTTGCTGGGGGTGGGGTGGGGATGAACTTTTCCTGCTTATCTATACTAAGCTATTCAAAGTCTAGTTTCCTGCACGCTATCGATTCTTGCGCCACTTTATTAGCCTCCCAGGATGTATCTACTTGTCATTAGTCCAATTACAATTAGTTCCTTTTAATCTCAGAGCTACTCTCCTTCTTGGATAAATTTATGCAGTGGTTAGAAAAATGACAAAACAGGGACTGGAGTAATGAAGTAAAATTATTTATATCTTGTCCACTTATTTGAATAGAAAAACATGATGAAGGATCTCTATGCATCTCATAAATTCTACCTGGAAGTCTAAAGCCTGGCTTCAAAGTGTTACAAGACTCTGGTTGACCACCGTTTTATGGAGATCCTGAACAGTTGGTCACAGAGAACCCTGAACTGATAATAAGCAGTAACATTGTGAGACATCTAGTGAAAATATTCATCAGGCAGAACCTACCTCTGAAAAGTGCCCTATAGATACTATACATAGACATGGACCTTGCCTTCAAGAAGCTTCCAAACTCTAATATGACCTTGACAGACATAAAACATGTATAGATCACAGGAATAATACTGGCCTAAGATGGCAAGTGAGGGAAATACTATAAAGTTTACCTAGGTTTTAGCAAATCTTTTAATAAAACGTTTCATTTTGTTCTTGTGGAGAAGACAGAACAAATGTGGACAAAGATAATGAATTCCAATGAAATCCAAGTTGGATGACCATACTCAGAGTGTAGCTGCGGTTTAATGTCCACTTGAAAGAGGGTCTTCATTGGAATTCCCCAGCTAATTCTATTTGTACTTTTACTCTTAAACATTTTTCTCAATGCCTTGGATAAAGGCATGTTCATCAGATATACAGATGATATAAACCTTAGAAAAATTACAAGCATGCTGGATGATAGATGATAATAGTAGTTCTCAAATACAATACAAAAGTATATAATAAATTTTACTAGCTATGCTTTGCAATTTTGGATGTTATATAATTGAGGATGAAAGATCATTTATCTATTATTTTGTCTAATATGAAGTATCCTCTATGGGGCTATTCCTTTAACTTTCATTCACACTCATCAGTTGGGCCCCCCCAAAGGCTGTTACTTATTGTTCAGTCATGTTCAATTCTTCAGGACCCCATTTGGGGTTTTCTTGGCAAAGATACTGGAGTGATTTGTTCTTTCTTTTCTAGCTCATTTTATAGATGAGGAAACTGAGGCAAACAGTCACACAGCTAGTACATGTGCAAGGTTGGATTAGAATTCAGGTCTTTCTGACTCCAGGCCCAGTACTCTATCCACTGTACTTCCCAGCAGCCCTACTTCTACTATTACTTACTCAGAGTTATTCAAATTCAATAATAATAATAATTAATCACATCTCTAGTTTTTGAACTTGCACTTGTAAAACAACCTATCAGCCTACTATGATGCACAGTCAGCCCTGTAAAAGGAGGCCATGGTGGGATCTTATTTGGATTAGCATTCAGGTTGTTAGACTATAAATTACTTTCTTGCTAGGGACATTATATATATCTGGTTCTAGTGACTTAAACCCACGAAGGGCAAGTTGTTACCTGGTCTTTGCTTTAAGGCTTAGAATAAGAAGGAACTCACCATTTCCTCCTATAGACTACTTCTCTCATGGACAGTGCTAATCCTTAGGAAAGACTAACAGCTTTTTAAATACTTGAAGATACCTATCAGGTCTTTCCCTTGCCTCACCATCTTCTCTTCTCCAAGTTAAGCATCCTTGCTTCCTTAGGCTTATCTCTATATGACATGAGCTTGAGGTTCTTCAACATTTTGAATGCTTACCACTGGATAGTCTCCATTTTATCAGTTTGTCCTTTTTTTTTTTTTTTTTTTTTTTTTTTTTTTTTTTTTTTTTTTTTTTAGTTTTTGCTAGGCAATGGGGTTAATTGGTTTGCCCAAGGCCACACAGCTAGGTAATTATTAAGTGTCTGAGGCTGGATTTGAACTCAAGTACTCCTGACTTCAGGGCCAGTGCTCTATCCACTGTGCCACCTATCCTCCCATCAGTTCGTCTTAAACTGTGGTGTCTAGGATTAAACAAAATGTTCCAGATGTGGTCTAATCAAGAAAGAGTACAGAGGAACTATCACTTCCTTATTTCTGGAGTGATTCTCTTTTAATGTAGCCAAGTTTGTATTAGAAGCTGCTAGGAGTTCAAATGTGACATCAGACAATTACTATGTGACCCTGAATAGGTCACTTAACTTTTATCTCCCTCAGTTCCCTCATCTGTAAAATAAGCTAAAGAAGAAACTGGTAAACCATTCCAGTATCTTTCTCAAGTAAACCCTAAATAGGGTCATGAAAAGTTAGATACAACTGAAATGACTGAACAATAACCTGGAGTCAGGATTCTGAGTTCAAATTGGCCTCAGGTGCTTGTTAGTTATATGACCTAGGTAAGTCACACTACCTTTGTCTCCAGTTTTCTCATCTGTAAAATGGGAATGATAACAACTTTTACCTCCCATGGTTGTTGTGAGCAGAAATTGAGATAATTATTTTTGAAGTACCTTGAAAACCTGAAAACTCTACAAAAATTTAAGCTATTGTTGTTGTTGTCGTTAACCTTTTTGTTTGTCATTATCATACTGTTCAGGGATAATTAGGTGGCACAGTGGATAGAGCACTGGCCTTAGAGTCAGGAGGACCAGAGTTTGAATTCAGCCTAAGACACTTGCCACTAACTGTGTGACCTTGAACAAGTCACTTAAACCTGATAACCTCACATCCGGGGCCATCTCTGGTTGTCCTGATCCATATCTGGCCACTGGATTCAGTTGATCTGATGGAGAAAATGAGGCTGTGACTTAGCACTGCACTCTCTCACTCAAATTCAGTACATGTACTTGTTATGGCATCACCTCCCCTGATATCATGGTCTTCTAGAGTGAAGGACAAACATCATCATCATCATACTGTTTAGAGAAATATAATTTAAATCTGAAAGAAATCTTAAGATTCATCTAAGACTAATTTCAAATTTTTTTACATGTGAGGAAACTGAGGTTAAAAAAAAGGTTTGCCCTAGAGCACAAACTATACATTGGGAGAGCTAGGATTTTAACTTAGTCCTTATCTCAATACTTAGTTGTATTTTGATTATATCACTGATATAGTGCTGGTAGAGTTATTAGAAGGGTACCACCATTTTGGAAAGCAATTTGGAATTATGCAAATAAAGTCACTGAAAGTGATTGCAAATAAAGTGACACATCATTTGAAGCAGAGATTTTCTTACTGGACTTTTATCAATAAGATAAAAATCCTCATAAATTCCAAAATATTTATTGTGTCACTTGCTAAGAATTGGAAACAAAGTAGATGACCATTAACTGAGGAATGGATAAACAAACTGAGATATATGAATGTAATGGAAAATTACTGTGCGATAAGAAATGATACATGCAATACATGGAGAGATCTATATGAGCTGAAGCAGACTGAAGTAAGAAAAGCAATAAATCTGGACAGAGAGATTATCCACCCAGTCTCCTCTAAGCCGTGTAAAGTTATTTTTGAGAAAGAAGCTCAGCAGGTCATCAAGATTGACAATCCAAATTCCTTATTGAGGAGCAAAGAAAATTAGTAAATATGTCACACATTTTTTTTGAGATCATGTACAAATGTAATGTATTAGTTAATTAACAAATATTAATTAGATGCCTACAATGGACCAGGCATGGTGCTAGGAGTCAGGATGCAAAGAGAGAAGTGAACTAATCCTATTTCTTGAAGGAACCTTCAATTTAGTCCAGGGCTACAATATACCTATATAGGTATAATGCATGTCCTAGCAATATGTATACATACATAAATACATGCATGTTTATATATATGGGCATGTATAATAGAGTATGCATATATATATATATTTATATATACACATGCAAAAAAAATCAATCTGACCAAGATCTCCCATTGCAAACAGGGCCATCTTCTTTCATCCTGATCCATATCTGATCCAATTGACTCCAGAGGAGAAAGTGACTTTGCACAGTGTTCCTATATCTAAATCCAAGTGACTTGCATGTCATGGCATCACTTTCCTCATGTCACAGTCTTCTTCAAGAATGAAGGTCAAACAACTACTACAACCACTTTGACACACACGCATAAATACACATAAACATCTTTCTGGATGTTCACATAGATAATGGGAAGGGAGTACTAATAGTTAAGAGGAAAATGTCAAGGTTCCAGAGAAAAGGTGCACAAACCTAATTTTGAAGGAAACGAGGAATTCTAAGAGGTGGAAATGAGAATGTACCCTCTCAAGGTTCAGAGACAGTCATGTTGGCAGAAATAGAAGAAATGCTTCTGAATCCATGAGCTGAATTCAAGTCCTCTCCCTGACAAATTTTGACTGTGTAAGCCTGAGTGCCTTAGGTAAGACTCTTAAGTTGTGAAGATGGTCTGGTTCTGTCAATGAAACCTTTTACCAGTGACATATACATAGATATGTTTGCCCCTCTACCTTCCAACAACAACAAATTGCAGACTTTTTCAGTGCCCCTTGAAGGTGATGGAATCAATTATCTTTGGAAGAGGTCTCAGATCACCTGGGGATGAATTTGAGTATCTTGGACCCTAAAGAGAAAGAAAAGAGTACTTTGGGAGGGGAGGAGGAATCTGGGACAATTGATTATGTACTAGAGTCGTCAGTGAATCCCACTATCCTCCTCGGTAAAGGAAGAGAATGATTAATTTGCCCAATCTACTTCATTGTGTTGTTATGAGAGGTAACAAAAATCCACCGGAACATTAAAACCTCTGTCCAAAGATCCAGATTCTTATGACTCCCTTGCTGACTAGTTATGCGACCTATGTTAAATCATTTAAATTCATTTAAATTAAATGAAAAAAAAATTACGTTTGTAAAATGATGATAGTAAGACTGAACATTTCAGGAGATTGTTGTGGGAACTCAACAAATAAGTATTAGCTGAAAAAGCATTTTCTAAATAATAACAGTTTTGGAAATTCTAGTGTTCAGTATTATTGCACACAATTATCATATTATCATTAATAGAGAGGTATCTACTACAGTTGCCTGGATCCTATAGGGGAATCTCAGAAAAACAATCTAGAAGGGACTGGCCAGTTTTTCTGATGCTTTTTAGGGAGCTCAAGGAAGCCTCAGGGAAATTCTGAAGGCTATATTTTATTTCTGATTTGCTCAAGGAGTCAAAAATTTTTTCAGACTTAGACTTAATTATCTTGTACAAGGAGCAAAGAAAGAATCCTCAAACTGCATTGTGAAGAATTACTAAAGGAAATGTTGCCTATTATAATAATCTTTTCAAATGCCTAGGTGATGGAATGATAAAGCAGCTAAACGTTGGAATTTCAATTGAGCTCTCACTCTATATTGTCAGGGGAAGGAGCATTTTAAAGCTGCCCCCACTCCCATAACCATTAAGAACACTTCCTGGGAGATAATAGAACAGGGTCCTGTAGGAACCAGCCTTTTTAGGCAGAAGTTGTCCTGTTCCGGGTGGCTGACTGACCAGACCCTCTGAGATCAGATCACATTGCTAAACTCTCTAGCAAGGGTTCAATAGACAGCAGATCTTAGTTCTCTGACCATACTTTATATACTTTTCAGGGCCATAAGAAACTTCAGAAATCACTAACCATTCTATTTTTCAAAGAAGAGAACTGAGGTCCACCCTATAAGACTTATATAGAATATAATTATCATTATAGTTTAAGACTTATAATTGATTATTTTTAGTGCTCCATCCCTCCTGGGGATCTTATGTTTACTTTTCATCATGCTATAGTGGATAGAGACCTAGACTTGAAACCTGTTTTGGATTCCTATCTCTGGCAGTTATTGACTCTGTGACCCTGGGCAGATCATTTAATATTTAAACAGACAATTCTATAAAGCCACCCTTTGGTAGAAGGGGCTTATTACTTGAGAATTTCCTATGCCAATAAAATCAGAGGGCCAATTCCCAGCCCATGCAGTAGGGTTTTGATGCATGCTCAGATTGCCTAAGATGGAAGATCTTATATGGGAGATGCCAGGGTCCTGCCTTTGTTGACCTGACACATGAATAAAAACAGTCTCTTTCCGTTGACTGTGTAGCTGAAGCTGTCTCTTTTTAAAATGATCAGATTGGGAAAGTTTCTTTTCTGAGGCATCCAGGGTCAAGGTCTCATTCACCTATAGCAAGGATACCATATGCTAAGTTGGGGAACAGGAGTAAGGGAAGAACCAACTTCCTGACCCTTTAGAACAGACATGGGGTATCCTTTTTCTACCAAGGGTCATTTAGATATTTATAACAACAATTGTGGACCATACAAAATTATCATCTTAAAAATCAGCCTGCTATATTTGGTCAAATATTTAATTTATTCATCCCTAAAAAGCTCCTAGATTTATTGAATTTTGAGTCCTGCAAGCAGTTGCCAGACCAAATGATTTTTGTGGGTCTGCAGACGAGATGTTAGACCTTGTTTTAGATCTTGTGACTTTGAGAAATGAGACTGAAATTTTAGTCTTGTTTCATTTGTACTTTTAAGTTCTAGCCCCTACCCCTACCCCACCCCTAGAGAATTATCATCTTATCACTGTATCCAGGGCTATCTCCAGTTGTCTTGATCCATATCTGGTCACTGATCCTAGATGACTGTTGACTTTGTGTAAATCTAATTCATTTGCATGTCATAGCATCACCTCCAGGATGTCTTGAGCCTTTTAAAGAATGAATGACAGGGGTGGCTAGGTGGCACAGTGGATAAAGTACCAGCCCTGGAGTCAGGAGTACCTGAGTTCAAATCTGATCTCGGACACTTAATAATTACCTAGCTGTGTGGCCTTGGGCAAGCCACTTAACCCCATTGCCTTGCAAAAACCTAAAAAAAAAAATGAATGACAACAACAAAGGGAATGGAGATCTGAACTGGGGAACTCAAATCAAGGTGATCTTGTATCCCAGGTCAAATATTGGAATCAGCCCAACAAGGAAGCCCTGAAAAACTAGGGTTCTGGGCTAAAATGCCAGGGAGTTTTTGGATTTGGGATATGGTGGAATTAATGTTAAATAGGTACTGAGTTAAATTTTGAACCTATTGCTACTCTCCTTCCAAAGAATAAGAATTGTAGGAGAAATTATACCCCTAGGTGTTGGGGGAAATGTTTCTATATTTTTTTTGGCTGTACCTTTAAAGTAAATAATCCTTTGTAAAAGCTAGACTGCTAGTAAGAGGTTAAATGGAATGGGGGGGTGCTATTTGTGAATATAATTGATAGGGACTTGAACCAATGATTCTCCTGCCAAGCCTACCCCCTTCTCCTTCCTAGGATAATGTAACAGATCAGAGGAAGCAGAAAAATCACTGTTGTACCTACTTTGTATGCATCTTAAATCCCATGGTAGAATGGAAAATCTTTTAAGTACTTTTTTTTTTTAAATTTTGTCTTTGAAGCTTCAATGGGTAAAATTGTGTTAAATTTTGTCTCAGCTGGTCATTGCTGTGTATCTTATATACTGTTGAAAGGTTAGAAGTCAATCAAATCCTAAACTATAGTAAATAATAATCAGGTCAGTAAGATTTCACAATATTCTCTCTGACAATTCTTCCAGAAACACAATTATGTACAAACTTTATACTTTGATATCTATGTGATGTTATTGATATGAATACTTGTTCTAACCCATGTATACCTTCTTATCCTGTGTCATTGTTGTCCTTCCCTCCCCTCCTCTCCCTTCCCCATTAATTATCCATATTTTGGACACCCTGTTTAATTTCTGAACATGGCAGTAGTTAGGCAATCCCACTATCATGAAAAATCATAAGAGGGCACCCCCCCTTGCATTTGAATCCCCCAGAAATGACCACTAAGGTTTAAATTTTAACCCATGAGCCCCAACCAAAGTGTTTGCTTTACTGGTCTTCCAGAAAATACTATTAGTTAAAGGAAAGAAATAATATAGTAAGAATAGTGGAATTGAACATTTCTCCCATAAACCTGGGGTACACTCTTCTGCAAACATACACACTGATCTGTAGAATAATGAGCACATCTAGAAACAAAAGGGGGAAATCTCTAAGAAATCCATGTGACCACAGCACAAATGAGGTGTGACTCACACCATTGATGCTGCAAAGTTGCTGATGTCTTCTGCTGATGTCATTGCATTATGTCTTAGAGTCTCTGTTGGTAGGTGCTCTTCTCTTACTGTCAATGCTAGGCCTTACTTTGCTTGTCTCGTGGCTGCTCCCCTGTGCATGTGGTTATTGAACTTCTAGTTTCTGGCAGAGAAATCAGTTATCATCTCTTTCCCATAAGAATAATTGATGCTACTATCTCTCTATTTTAAGTCCAAAGGTTTAAACCCTAGTTCTTTAAAGAGCCAGTTTCACCTACTCTTTCACTATAAGATAAGAAGAGGAATACTTGTCAGTCCTCTCATCTTAGTGTTGGTGATTTTTCTCTGCAGAAGGAGGTCAAGCTTTTATGGAGCACAAATTAATAACCAACTTGCTAAGAATTTAATCTATTTTTGAACCTCATTTCCTCCTTATTAGGAACATTTTATCTCCCCAATCCTTTAACTGATTTAGGATCAGAAAGTCCCTTCTAAATTCCATTAGTTTTGAATCATCAAACTTTACCAATTTAAAATAATTTGGGGGAATTGATTTTCAACAAACTATTAAAATCAGCCTAAGTATCCAGTACAAATTATTTTTCTCATCCTGTAATTTTTACCAGCTCTCTAATATCCTTTGAGTTTTTCATGCAAAATCAGAGAGAGAGGCAAGAAATAAGAGTCCAAGTAGAATCCTTTCCTAGCATCTCTCAAGTTTCTGCCTTTATTATGTATATGTGGCCTTTAACTAACCTTCCAGACTTAAACAGCCCTACATTTTGGGGGAAGGAGAAGGGGAATTTGGTCCTCTGATTTACTCCTTTTGAAGAATTCAAGGTATGAAACAACCTCAACAGAGTCCAATTGACAATTGTGGAATTTGTAGTCTTAGAGAGAGTTGCTGGAGACATGAAAAGTTGAAGTGACTTATTTGCATAGGCCCTGGGAGCCTCATGACCTGGGATCAGATGGTCCCCCTACTCTTTTTACAAAGCTCACAACAGTCATATAACTTCCATAAGTCCCTAGGATTTCAATATTATAGTTCCCCTACTGTATGAATGGCTTTATAAATGATGAACGAATATTTTCTGTTCCCCAAAGAATGTAAAGCATTTGGGTACCCATCAGTTGGGGAATGGATAAATTATGATAGAGGAAAGTAACAAAATACTAATGTGCCATACCGAATAGTGGATTCAGAAAAACCTAGGAAGATTTCTTTGTATTGATGCAGAAAAAAGTAATCAGAACTATGAAAACAATTTATAAAATTACTTTCATAATGCAAAGGAAAACAGTTCTGAAAAACTTAAGAATTCTTATCAGTACAATGGCAAATTTTGACTTCAGAAGACTGAGGAAGCTTGCTTCTCAACTTAGGAGAGAATTCTGTAGCAGAGGTAGAATGAGATCTGTTTTTTGATGCAAATAATATGTGAATTTTTTTTCTTTATTTTGATTTTTTGTTGCAAGGAAAGGCTTCCTAAAGTAGGGAGGGAGGAGATTATGTTGTGGTAGGAGCAAAATTGGGGGGTAGAAGTAGTGATGCAAAAGAAGAAAAAAGGAATGTCAATTAAACATTTTAAAAAACCAGCAGAAAATATATTTAAGATATTATGTGTATAAATGTATATATATATTTTATTAACATATATTGATATATTTAAAAAGAATAGCAAGTCATATATAATAGTTATAATTTCATGTGTGATCTTTTTTAAAATTATGCTGTTATGGAAGTGCTTGGTTTATCCATAAATTAAAAAAATAAACATTTAAAAATAATAGAAGAGAGTGGAAATTCAGAAGGAGACATAAGTGGGGAAGTTTTATCATCTTTTTAAATTTAATATGTAGCTTCTAAAAAACTGGATATAACAGAAGTTCACAGTTTCATTTACCATCCTATTTAATGAGCTGTTCCTCTTTCTATTGTTGACGTATTCACATTTTTTAAGTTCATAATTTATCAACATAAAAATTAAAAAAGTTTTGGTGTTAATTCCTTCTGGACCGATTACTTTTGTCAATTAATCATCACTGCCCTAAAAATATCTATTTTCCAATGTATGATTTTGAGTAGGGTATGATTTTACTTCTTCATTATCTTTTCAGATGTGTAGCAATCAAGGCTGCAACCTATGGCCTTTTCTTTATCAGAACTAGAGTTAGAAAAGGGAGCAGCTGCTTTGTGATAATGACCTTTTTTTAGGGACAAAAAAGGGAAGAGAAATGCGAATTAATTAGCCTGTACCCTTAAAGTCTTCCCTAGTCAATTAATATGTAAATTTGTCCTGCTAGTTTTGGACAAATAATAATAGCTAGCATTTCTGTCTTGCTTTAAGTAGACTGTAGGGTTTCATAGTGCATAGAGTGCCAAACCTGAAATCAGAAAGACTCATCTGCCTGAGTTCAAATCTGGCCTCAGACATTAATAGCTGTGACCCTGGGCAAATCGCTTAACTCTATATGCCTTAGTTGCCTCATCTGTAAAATAAACTCAAGAAGGAAATGGCAAACCACTCCAGTATCTCTACCAAAAAAACTCAAAATAGGATCACAGAATCATACACAACTTAAAAAAAAAATCACCGAATAACAAAAATAAATTAAACAAAATGTTTTTTAACTATATTACCTCATTTCCTTCTCAGAATAACCATGGAAGATAACTATTATTTCTTCATTTTACATGAGGAAACTGAGGCAGTTAGGGTTAAGTGATTTATCTGGATTTCCAAAAGTAATTTGAACTCAGGTGATCTTAACTCCAATTCTAGGGGCTCTCTCTCTCTCTCTCTCTCTCTCTCTCTCTCTCTCTCTCTCTCTCTCTTTTTGCAAGGCAAATGGGGTTAAGTGGCTTTCCCAAGGCCACACAACTAGGCAATTATTAAGTGTCTGAGGTCACATTTGAATTCAGGTCCTCCTGACTCCAGGGCTGATGCTCTATCCACTGCGACACCTAGCTGCCCCTAGAGGGTTTCTTAACTGCATTAGGTACCTTTGGATTACTAGATTGAATTATTGTTCAGTCATTTTTCAGTTGTTGATGACTCTTTGTGACTGCATTTGGGATTTTTTTGACTAAGATACTGGAGTGACTTGCTATTTCCTTCTACATCTCATTTTACAGATAAGAGAACTTAAGTGACTTGTCCAGGTTCACACAGCTAGTAAGTGATGGAGGGTGGATTTGAAATCAGGAAGATAAGTTCTTCCTGATTCCAGGTCTGATACTCTATCCACTGAACCACCTATTAGATTGAGTAGCCGGAACAAATTCTCTTAATGTATTAATATTAATATTTAATGATAAATCATCTACTCTAACCCTTTCATTTTACAGATAAGAAAATAAACTCAGCGAGGTTAAGTCACTTGCCCAAGGTCATACCAGTAAGTTTTGGAGAAATGGAATGTAAACCCTTCTTTTCAGACTCCATAGCCAGTGAATTTCCACCTGCCTCCTTCAACAGCTTTCTCTATCAACAAAGCGATCTTTTGGGGGCAGAGTTAATATAAAGAATATCAGTCATACAATGAGCCTAGTCTTTTTCTGATCCCCCCCCCTCTTTGCTATGGTCCCTCTCCTTTGACATTTCCATAATTACTTTTAGGTTTTCTACAGAAAAACCATCTGGTAAGTGGCTTAGTGACTTCCTATCTGCCATTATTTTCCCAGTTTTTGGGTTTTTTTTTTTTAGCCCTTGGGTTAATTTAGATTTTAAAAAAAAGCTTTTTAATTCCTTCCCTTTCTAATTTTGATTGAGAAATTTGAATATTTTTCAGCATCCAGTATCTTTGTAAACTCTTTGACCCATTCTAACTATTCTGATATATGAGTGCCAACAAGTCACTTGGGAGTGGAGCCTGCCCACAGGCACCAAGTCAAATTAAATGGAATTGTGTGGAACTGTATTGCTCTTACTACAAGTGAATCTTTGAAATTTTTCATAAAATTTCATCTGTTACCAAAGGGAGAGGAGCTTTATCTGTACTCATACAACCTTAATTCTCTTCTGCTTGGAGAATGACAGAATTTTCCTTAGCATTTCTTACAGAATATCATTTATTTGACAATCATTTAAATTTCACTAGTTTTAATGACCAAGGGATTTTATGGTCATGACAGTATTAAAAGAAGTTACTTTGATGCTAGAATAACCTAGCATTAGATTGATAAGTCTTGAGGTATGTAGGTGTTCTTCATTTGTTGATTAACAGTTCATTATTTGACTCAGAGTCTAAAGTGAAGAGGTGGGAGGAATAGATGTAGAGATGCTTAAAGCTAAAGGTTTGCAAACCATTGTCAATCAAAGATAAAGATGAGGTTGAAGAGAAGGCTTTTGTAGGGTTCATATGATTCAATGGAAAAATGCAATTTACTTTACAAAAATTTGTTTTAATATGACCTTTTATAAATCTATCCTTTTTTGAAAGATTTTTTGCCTCTTTTTTTGTCATAGACTGTCTCAGATTCATGACTTTTTTCAAGGTATAAATGATGTAACTCAAGCGAGTGAGCTTGCACTATAACCTCCTTTGCAATTTTCTTAAAACAATTAGCAAAACTAGAAGGAGAATAAGTGACCATTAATGGAAGCATAGTTGGATGAATCTGGAATATGAATGTGAAGGAATATTATATACTTTAAGAAATAACAAGTATGACAAATTTAAAAAAAACTTGGAAAGATTTGAATAATAGATATAATATGAAGTAAACAGAACCAAGAAAATAGTTGACATGATGACCACAAAAATATACAGTAAAAGCTGAAAGACTGAAAAGACTTTGGAACTGAAAGACTTCAGAACTCTGATGATGTAGGGACCAATCATGACAGAAGATATCAGAAAAGCAGCTTGATACACAAAAGTTCATGAGATATATATATATATATATATATATATATATATATATATATATATACTTTATTCTAAAAATACCAATTGCCAACTTCCTGTATAGATTCTGAGCATAAAGATAAAAGTGTGTTTGAACAGATTTATAGATATATTGATATATAATTTATATAAATAATATATAAATAAATATAAATTTATATCAGCAGATCTGACTTCTTTCATTTAGATGATTTCTTCTTTTGTCTTCTAATTTGTAACCACTTTGATTATTCTGGTTCTTACTTTCTATTGAATAAATTTTATTTTATTTTATTTGTTGCTTTTGTGAAGCAATAGAGTTAAGTGACTTGTCCAAGGTCACTCATCTGTCAAGTATTTGAGTTTGGATTTGAACTCTAGGACTGTTGCTCTATCCATGCACCACCTAGCTGCCCTGAGTAAATTTTATGATTTTTACTTCTTTAGATTTCTTGTTTAGTAAGTGTTTCATATCTAACAGTATTGAAAATACTGTTTTGATTTATTTGCATAAAGGGAAGAAACACTGTTAGGGGTTCAGGAGCTATAATGATTGACTAAGAGTCTAACCCTCACTCCTCCACTCCAGGGTTAAACCTAGAAGGCTGAAAGAGTTGAGTGGTATAGTATAGTGGTAGTCATACTATTCTTGGAAACCTCTTAGACCTTCCAGTATTAGGACAGATTGAAGCAAGTTAGCTCAGAGAGACAAAGAAGGGTGATGTGGGTGCCATACCATGCCCAGGCTTCGTGTATATCCATACACTTTTCACCATCAGAATGTTGCTACCTAAATGAATTAAAATTGATTTTGTTTTTAATTTTTGTGACATGAAGTTTTCCAATATCATTCATTTATAAGAGTAATATCTCAATGAATATGAAGGGATAACACACTCACTTAACAAAATGTTTGATGTGATTTCTGTCTCTGTAATGATCTCAGGGACCTTTCCCTAAAGAATTCTTGTATTTATAATATCATCAGAATGGATTTCTATTGATTTCTTCTACACCTTGAGGTCAGAAGGGGGCTTTCACTTTATCCACACTGAAAGCTCCATTTGCTTTACTTTTCTCTTCTTCCATTAAAAGATTCTCAGTGATCTTTGAAAGAACTGTCACTGGTTTTTCTACTCTTAAATACCTCCCCAGTATGTCTCTCCTCCCCCACCTTTAACAAGTGCCATCTTTTCTCTCCAGGACAGTTGTTCCTTCCTAGGAGGGCTTGCTTTCACATTATCCTGGCTATATTGGTAAGCCTTATTTCCCAAAGGTAGTAATTCTATTAGAAAGGGCCTAGAACCAATGTATGCTTACTGCTTTGGAAGCTCTGAGGGTTGAGATTATTTCCAGGTCAGCAGGTCCCTAGTATTTCATCCACCAGCACACAATTGCCAGTTTTCATATTCACTTTCTGGTTTCTAACACAGCATGCCTTGACCTTATAATAGACCTCTGCACACAACATGGTAGGTAGGTTATATTTTTTCTGGCTGAGTTCCCGGTAGATTCCAATGTAAGTTCAAATCCATTTCCAATATGCACCAAACTTAGCATTCTGCTTGGCTGCACACAGAGAAGTCTTGGAAATCAATGGGGACTCTGTGTTCAGTATAGTTCTCTGGTGCTGGGGAGAAAGGTGAGAGAACCTGATCCGCTTTGTTTGTGATCCAACAGGATGGCAGCTGTCGAGAGATGCATACAAAAGAAATGTTCCAACTGGTCCCTCTCCAAAGGCTGAATTTTTGCTTGTTTCTCCCTTCCTCTCTGTTTTAGAAACCAAACACCAATAACCCAAATGTTTGGACACCTCCCTATTGGGAAACACTTTCAAATACAGGATTTCTAATGGGCTGGGGAAAAATAATTAAATACCTCTTTCTCCTTGGGAAAATAATCCACCTTGAGATCAAATCAAGGATTGGTGAGTCTTTGTGGAACATCTAAATCATGACCAGGTTCAGTTACTTTGCATTCACTTTTCATTTCTGGCTCACCCTCTGGTCTGTTCCACTTCCACACTAGTTGCCTGCCTACCTTCTCCCCCAATCCCACTTCCTTTCTTCTACCTGTCTCCCTCTCCCTTCCTCTCCAAAGTCCCTTTTCCAGAGTTTCTTTTATGTTTATTCTTCCCTGACTAGAATGTTAGTGCCTGGATAGTAGAGACTGTCTTGTTATTACATTGCCAGTGCTTAGCATAATGGTTGACATATAGCAAATGCTCAATGAATTACCTGTCTGTCTATCTATCATCTATCTATCTATCTATCTATCTATCTATCTATCTATCTATCTATCTATCTATCTATCCATTCTCTCTCTCTCTCCCTCTCTCTCTCTCTCTCTCTCTCTGTTTGTCCTTTCTGGCTATCTTTCTATCTTTTCTAGATCTCATGGCTGGTTCCAATTTAATTCAATTTAATTGAACACATATTTCAAGAGTTTACAATGTGTGAGGTATGTTTCTAGGGGATGTTAGGTCTGGCTATATCATCAGTTCACATTTCTCAAGCTTTGCATCATTTTAATGCACATACCTTTTAGTAATCCATATGGGAGAGATTTTGGGCAGCGTCAGGAATCTTAGATGCTGCCAACCTAGAGAAAAAAAGAAATAATCAAAGTCCACTATAAATTTGCTTGGTCTATGAGTATATGTGACTATGGAAAGGGGTTGTAAAAAATAGAGGGTCATGAATCTACATTTTATGTTTTGCCTTCATGTTCCCATAGAATTTTTTCTCTTCTAAATCTTCTCTCTCCTCCCAGACAGAATGCCATAGTGCCTCTAAATCACTTCACTGCCTGCAGTAGAGACTTACTCCAAATATCTTTGCTTGACTTGCTGCTACACAGATCAGAAGAAGCTTTATGTTTTTCCAAATCCTTGTCTTGAAAGCACCAGACCTTTCTAAGGACATGCTTAACCCGTTTAGGGAACATTTTTTTTATTTGTTGTAAAATTTCATTCATCTTGAATTTGTGAAATTTGGAATGGTGTTTAGTATGCATGTTTAGGTCCCAGACATTTTACAAATATGAATTGGTCCTGGACTGTATTTCAGAACTCCCATAAGGTTAGAGTTGGAGGGCCCTAAACAAGTTTCCCAGTGTATTGTATCTCCATGTTAGAAAATTTAAGTAATATTAATCATGACATTTAAGATTAGCAAAATATTCCACACACAACAATTTATTAGTGCTTATGAGAACTATGTACAAGTTAGGTAGAGTCAGTTCTCCTATAACCCATATTTCAAAAACTGGAAATTTATTCAAATGATTGCTATCTTTCTGAGAATTTTGAGTATAACTTAAATTTCAAGTATGCTTCTATGTGATTCCTTTCAGAGAAATTGTGAAAAAAACACAGAAAACTACCACTTTACAATAACTCACAAACTGAAATCGCTCTGAAACCCACTTCCACAGGTGAACTGTCAAGGTTAAGTATGAAATTTAGGGTAAATCTTCTGATGCAGTAGGAACTTCAAGTGAAGTGCTAGTCTGCATTACTTCTTCCCCAATGACCTCTTACCTAATTTACTCTTGCAGCTCAGAGTACAGGCCAGTCATTATTTATTTGTAGTATTTATGTATTTCTTAACCATTTAAAATGTCTAAGACTGTGCCATTTTTATTAGGTTCCTTGTCTTGAGAGAGTGTGTGTGTGTGTGTGTGTGTGTGTGTGTGTGTGTGTGTGTGCATGATCAGTAACAAATTTGAGCTTTCTGTCCCTAATTCCATTTTCCCCAAAGGTTCTGTGATTTTTATTTCACAATTTTGCACAGCAGTATCATTGGGGACTGCATATGAAATTATAGTAGAACAAATTTTATATTTTACCACCAAGTGGTATTATTAGCCACTATTCAGATACTATTAAATAAGAAACATCAGAATCTTAGTAAATTCCATAATTAGCCTGAAGATCATGCACTCCAACTCAGTGAAAGAATTGCTTTAGAACTATCAAGCTCTCACAAAGTAGGTCCTCTAGCTATGACTCTCTTTCTGGATTGTTGTCCTTTTCATCATGTCACCCTATGGGGGATATGGGGAGGGTGGAGTTACCCAAATAGAAGTACTTTTTTTTTTTTTGGTTTTTGCAAGGCAGTGGGGTTAAGTGACTTGCCCAAGGCCACACAGCTAGGTAATTATTAAGTGTCTGAGGCCAGATTTGAATTCAGGTACTCCTGACTCCAGGGCCGGTGCTCTATCCATTGTGCCACCTAGCTGCCCTAGAAGTACTTCTAAGTCCCCACTTACTGGAAAACAAACAAACAAAAACTTACAACCCATTCTCTTATGTAATTTTATTGTAGAGTGAACTATTCACCCCCCCATAACATAACACACAACACACACACAACACACACACACACACACACACACACATATCTAATACATCTCTAACTTTGTAGATTTCTTGGGCAGGATCTAAACCCAGTGATTTAAGGTCAGACTCTTTACTTGTTCTTTTGATTCAGTAATTTTTTATCTCCTCCCAATTTATCTCACTACAATCTAATCTTCAGTTTCTATTTATTGGCCCTGATACCTACAAATATGCCCAGGTCTCCCCATTCATGTGACCTTGTCATCTCAAAACTCCCTTTCATAATGAAACTACTTGAAAAAGATCTATAGATATAGATATATACATATACATGTACATATGTAATATGTAACTATTGTCTCCACTTCCTCTTGTTTCATTTCTTAGTCCCCTGAAACCTGGCATCTAGTTTTTTAAGAAATTTATTTAAGGCAATGGCTTTAAGGGACTTGCCCAAGATCACACAGCTAGGCAATTATTAAGTGTCTGAGGGCATATTTGAACTCAGGTCCTTCTGACTCCAGGGTGGGTGCTCTATCTACTGCACCACTTAGCTGCCTCTTGGCATCTGCTTTCTTTCTTTCTTTTTTTTTAAGAAAGATTTTATTTATTTTGAGTTTTACAATTTTTCCCCATTCTTGCTTCTCCCCCCCACCCCAGCCCCAAAGACAGTCTGTTAGCCTTTACATTGTTTCCATGAAATACATTGATCTATACATGGAAAACCGGACCATGATGGAAGGATCCCCTGGCATGGATGATAGCTTTAGCAGTCTCTATAAGACCACATTTGATAATATGACTAATTACTTGAAGAAAAAAAAGAAGAAAGAGTACAGCAACAATTGGAGAAAAAGAAGAGAAGGAAGAATCTTTGACTTGATCTTAAGAAGCAAATTTGATGCTTAAGAAGCAAAAAAGAAATGTCACATACACTGGTGTGACAATTATTTCCCTAGTCATTTGAAAGTCATAGGATCATAGATTTAAAGTCTGACATACCTTAGTGGTCATCTGTTCCATCCTTCTTATTTTATAGATCAGAAAATAGGTTCAGAGGAGTTTTGACTTGTCCAGGTTCACATTGGTAGAAAGTAACACTTGAGATTTGAATACTAGTTCTGTAATTAGTACTTGTTAAAAATTCATGGGAGGGGGTGGGTAGGTGGCACAGTAGATAGAGCACCCATCCTGGAGTCAGTAGTACCTGAGTTCAAATTCGGCCTCAGACACTTAAAAATTACCTGGCTATGTGGCCTTGGGCAAGCCACTTAACCCCATTTGCCTTGCAAAAACCTAAAAAAAAAAAAAAATTCATGGGAGCAAAGATCACATTTTACGTTGACTTTCCCTTCTTTTCCCTAAATGCTGTAAACTATTTGCATCTCCTGAATTTGGTGGTAGTGCTGTTCAGATCCAGGAATGCACTTGTATCAAGCTGTTTGGGATAAAATGGCAGTATCCTTTGTTAAGAGGAAATGATATTGTACCTATGGTCCTTTATTGTGTGTGTGTGTGTGTGTGTGTGTGTGTGTGTGTGTGTGTGTGTGTGTGTGTGTGTGTGTATACTTTATCCTCCAATTGAGGAAAGAAATAAAGTTTGTAAGTTTAACTGAAGATGTTATAAATAATTGTAGTAGGAATGCAGGCCTGTTAACTTCTTTTTTGAAGGTAGTAGTCTGGGAACTCTTGTTTCTCATCAGATTAGATGTGCTAATTTGGGTCATTAGCTATTCAAAACCTCAGCCTTCTGAACTCCCATCAGTACTTCTCTGAGCCAGACTATACAAGATGGATGAATATCAAAGTAGAGGCATTAAATGAAAATTATACTAAGATATATAATAAAGAATTTAATGAAATGTTCATTTCTTAATTTCAAAATGTATTTTTGTTATATCCCTAAGTTGTTTATTTGAGATACTGATAAAATCCATCACTTTCACATTAAATGTTATTTTAGATATTGGTCATTTTTATATGTCTTAAGGGATCATCTTTGTGGAATGGTGAAAAGTAGGGATAAATTGATCTTTTTTTTTCTGAACTTGACAAATATGAACATAGATCTTTCCATCATAATAAAAGCAGGTGGCTTGCAAAATTGCATATGACCATTATGTACAGTTTGCATTTCTTTTAAAAATAAATTTAGTATGAGGGTGGGGGAGGGAAGCAAGATTGGGGGAAATTGTAAAACTCAAATAATATCTTTAATAAAAATTAAAAAAAAGAAAAAAATAAATTTAGTAAAAGCATCAGTTTCAAAGCTGAAAAAAAAGAAATACATTGATCTAAGTTGAATATGATGAGAGAGAAATCATATCCTTAAGGAAGAAACATAAAGTATAAGAGATAGCAAAATTACATAATAAAATAACGGGTTTTTTTGTTTTTTTTGCTAAATTGAAGGTAATAGTCTTTGGTCTTTGTTCAAACTGTACAATTCTTTCTCTGGATACAAATGGTATTCTCTATCACAGATAGCCCAAAATTGTCCCTGATTGTTGCACTGATGAAATGAGCAAGTCCATCAAGGTTGATCATCTCCCCCATGTTGCTGTTAGGGTGTACAGTGTTTTTCTGGTTCTGCTCATCTTGCTCAGCCTCAGTTCATCAAATCCCTCCAGGCTTCCCTGAATTCCCATCCCTCCTGGTTTTTAATAGAACAATAGTGTTCCATGACATATACCAGTTTGTTAATCCATTCCCTAATTGAAGGACATTCACTTAATTTCCAATTCTTTGCCACCACAAACAGGGCTGCTATGAATATTTTTGTACAAGTGATGTTTTTATCCCTTTTTAGTTTTTTTTTTTGCAAGGCAATGGGGTTAAGTGGCTTGCCCAAGGTCACACAGCTAGGTAATTATTAAGTGTCTGAGGCTGGATTTGAACTCAGGTACTCCTGACTCCAGGGCCAGTTGCTCTATTCATAGTCTAGCTGCCCTTTACCCTTTTCCATAGTGGTATTGCTGGATCAAAGGGTAGGCACATTTTTGTTGCCCTTTGGGCGTAATTCCAAATTGCTCTCCAGAAAGGTAGGATGAGTTCAGAGCTCCACCAAAAATGTATTACTGTCCCAGATTTCCCACAACCCTTCCAACATTGATCATTGTCCTTTCTGGTCATATTGGCCAATCTGAGAGGTGTGAGGTAGTACCTCAAAGATGCTTTAATTTGCATTTCTCTAATAAGTAGTAATTTAGAGCAATTTTTCATATGACTATGGATTGCTTTGATTTCTTCATCTATAAATTGTCTTCTGACATCTACTTTCAACTGTGGTCTTTCCAAAATGACCTAGGCTAATTCTAGTGTAGTTTCCTACTTCCTCCTTGACTTCTGTTTGGTATGTGATACTATTTACCATTGTCCACTTCTGGAAATGCTTTCCTCTCTTCATGACGCTGCTGTCTCTTAGAACTATCTCTCCATGGATCTGATTGCTCCTCAAAAGTCTTCTTTGTTGGATCTTCATAATCCACATCCTACCCCCTAACTGTGACTGATTTACAAAGCTTGTATGCTAAGTCTTCTCTTTTCCTTCTATACTCTCTCTTGGTGACCCCAGAAGTATCTATGGATACAATTATTTTCTCTACATAGATGATTCCTAGGTGTTTATATCCAACTCCCCTGAGTTTCAGTCCCATATCAACAACTGCCTATTGGATAATTCCAATAATGTCCTAGAGACATATCAAATAACATATTCAAATGAGAATTCATTATTTCTCCCCTAAAACACAACTTTCTCCCTTATTTAGCCATTTCTGTTGAGTCAGTCAATAAGAATATTTAAAGTGACAACTCTCTGGTAGGCACTGTTCCAAGCAATGTGGATATAAAGAAAGGCAATTGATAGCCCTGCTCTCAAGGAACTCAGACTAATGGGAGAGACAACTGACAAAAGGCTATGTACAAACAAGACATATAAGGACTAATTGGAATTAAGAGGGAAGACAGTAATATCAAGGACGATTCAAAAATGTCTTCTTGTAAAAGATGGAATTTTATCTAATACTTGAAGGAAATCAGGGAAACCAGGAGGCAAGAATGAGAAGAGAAAGTATTTTAGGCATGGGGAAAATGGTAGAAGTCAGGAAATGGAATGTCTTGCATGAGTATAACAAGCAAGGTGAGAGTAACCACACACAATCTTTTCCGTTATTCACTTTGACTTAATTCTTACCTCTTTCATATCTTCTCTATACAACTCAATTGACAAATCTTGTTAATTCTACCTACACATACTTCTTGCATCTGTCTGCTTTTCTCCATTCATTTGATTGCCACTCTCATTCAGAGAATTATCACCCCTTGCCTATAATAATTTATTAAATTGCCTCCCTGCCTGAGATAACCTTTTTTTTCCCAATCTATCCACCACCCTTCACAATTTGACTCCATCCTACCTTTCTAGGCTTATTGAAAATTACTATTCTTCAATCATATTACCTTACAGCCAGTTTAGTCTACTTGCTAATACATAATATTTTGTCTCCCATCTTCATGTAACTATACCCTTTCCCCTGTACCTGAAATGCATTCCTTCTTCACTTCTGCTCCCTAGAATTGTAAGCTTGCTTTAGGGTTCAACTCTGTACAATTCCTTACCTTTTCTACCCCGCCCCAGGTACCTATGCCTCCTACCTTGTATAAACCTTATATTTACATAAATTTCTAATTTATTTATATCTTGAATGTAAGGGCAGGAATGTTCATTCTTGTCTTTTTTTAATCCACTGTTTCTGGCATGGTGCCTAGCATAAAGTAAATGTCTTTTTTTTTTTTTTTTGTTAAGAAACCAATGTTTATTTTCCATCAGCATTTTTTCCAATACTGTTAGAGCATCTGGGTAAAACTTAGGACTACTCTGTGGTAGTTCCTACCCATTCAGTGGCCTGAGCAGTAGGAGTTGCAGACCAGTCCTCAGTAGCCAGCTGAGCACTCCAGTCTTCAGTAGGGAACTGCTGAATGGGCACAGATGGCACCTAGACACCCTCAGACCAATCAGCCACCTCTGGCTGAGCAGCAGTAAATTCTGGGGCAGGTGCAGTCCATTCACCCTGAAATTCTTCCTTTGTCACTGCCTTCTCAGCTGCTGCCTGCTCTTCCTTTTCAATCTCCTCTGGATCTCTGTAGAAGTAAAGATCAGGCATGACCTCCCATGGATACTCATGGGAGATGGTACCACGCATCCGCAGGACTTCTCGGGCCAGCATCCACCACATCAGACTCACTGAGTGAGCTCCCTTGTTGTTACATGGAATGGCAATGTCCACATAGCGTAGTGGGGAGTCTGTGTTGCACAGTGCAATGGTTGGAAGGTTAACATATGATGCTTCAGTCAAAGGCTGATGATCTGCACGAGGATCAGTGACCACCAAGAGGCGAGGCTCCCTGAAAGCTGCCTGGATCTGGTTAGTGCAGGTGCTTGGGGTGAAGCGTCCAGCAATAGGTGTGGCGCCAGTGGTAGCAGCAAATTTCAGAACAGCTCTCTGGCCAGTGTTCCTGGATGAGATGACACTAACATCAGCTGGATTTTCAATGGCAACAATGGCACGAGCTGCCAGCAGAAGCTTTTCCCAAGTTCTCTTCAAATTAATGATATAGATGCCATCACTCTTCCTTTTGTAGATATACTGTTCCATCTGGAAGTCCAAATTGGTGCCACCCAAATGGGTGCCTGCAGTGAGGAATTTGAGGACATCCTCCTCCTTCATCTGCAAGACATCCAGGGCTCTGGACATTGTGAAAATTTCCCTTGAAAGTTACAATGGAAACCGTGAACAATGCCGTATGGACCCCTCTTCTGGGCAGCGTGGAAAAGCATAAAGTAAATGTCTTACAGAAATTTTCTTTCTTGTTTGATAGAAAGGTATAGTTCAGTTTACTTACTACCTTATAGCTATTCCTTCTGCAATGAGGCAAAAAGAGTGAAGGAAATACAATACAGCTTTCAAGTGATGGAGAGGGAGTGTTCCATTTTAGAATGTTAAATAGGGACTTAGAAAGACCCAGAGTCAAATTTTCTTGCACCCCTACCCCTCATTTGTTGTGTGATCCATGACAGGTAATTTAATATCTCTTATCTCCCCCCCACATGTAAAATAAAGAAGTTAGTGAGATGATCTCTGTTTCCTTCCAGCTCTAAATCTATGATGCTCAGTTTGTGAACGCAATTGAAAAAAATCACAAGATGAAGAATGTAAAGATTCTGAATCCAGGTTTCAGTTCCATTTGGGAAGAAGGCAAAAAAGATCCTATGGTCAATATTTTTCCTTTAGGAATCTCGTTGCTAGCAAATATTTCCAAGGGTTTCCCCATGAAGCTAGCTCATGGCTTATGGATCAGGCAAGATCAGGGTAGACATGGAGAAAAACTGTGATTCATTCTGCATCTTGCCTTCTTGCATCTGTGTTTATAATCTTAAATCTTTGGGTTAAGTTTCTGTTAGCCATGAGTTAGATCATATTCCTTTTTTTGAGTTTTAAGAATGTGTATGGGGCGGGGGTGGGGTGGAGAAGGAGCATTTGGAAAGAACAAAAGAGAAGGGAAGAAGGTGAACTATGTGGTGGGCCTATGATCATAAAACATTCAAATGGGAGTCCATTCCAATCTCGTATCAATATATATATATATATATATATATATCATTATATATATATATATATCATTATATACATATATAGTAGATTGTGTATGCACATTCTCATTCATAAATGTGATGTAGGTGTTATTATTAGCCCTATTGTACAGGTGAAGAAACTGAGGCCGACAGGATAAGAGACTTGTCCAGTCACAGAACTAGTAAGTGTCTGAAGGAGGACTGAAATTTGGGTCTTCCTAACTTCCAGTGTTGCTTGTATTACAAAAATATTAGTAACAAAGAGAAAAAAATAATTTTCAATGGATGTGTCAATAAACATTTCTTAAACATTCACTGTGTTCTAGGTATTGTGCTAAACACCAAGGTAACAAAAGAGGCAAAAGATAGTCCCTGTCCTCAAAGAGTTCCCAATCTATTGGGGATGACAATAAGCAAAGAAAACAAACTATAGGATAAATAGGAAATAAATATGAGAAGGAAGGCTCTATATTTAAGAGAGGTTGGGAGAAGCTTCCTGTAGAATATGGGATTTTAATTGGGGAACCAGAAAGGAAATAGGATCTGATCTACATTTTGAAGAATGAGTATGCTTTTTGTCAAGAGGGCTTCAGTAGTAATATATGTATTGTAGGAATGGTCTTGAGGTCTCTTTCCAAAGAGACCATTTTTAACTCATTTCTTTTCCTTCCTTCCTCTCCACTCCCAATGTCCTTTGTTGGTATTTACAAAATGTAACACATGCCTTTTTGCTCTTGATATGCCTCATATTCTCTATTCTTTCTGACAATACCTAGATGAGGTCTAGGAGAAACTTTAATTTTTTTTAAAAAATTATGTTTTTTATTATGAATTGGATCATCCACAGACATGAACGATTCAATAGGACTGCTGCATGTGAACCTGTGAATTTCTGTATAGGTTCAGTTTTTCCCCAAGGTATGTTAAATTAGCAAAATATTAATATAGTTTCATGGCAAAATTATAAAGTTGATGACAGTTGTATTAAAAACTTCTCTGTTTCTTGTAACACCTCAAATCCAGACACTCAGTGCTCTCAAACTTCTGGTTGTCTAAGATGGTAATTGAATCCAGGTTGCCATTAAGGTGTTTCTTCTTAAAGTCTTTTTCCTTCTTTTTCAATCAAAATTGACAAGCTCTGAAGTCCCTCAGGATCCATACAGACAACTAGCTAGTTGTTCAGATCAACTAGTAAATGGCTGATAATACCTTAATACAGTATCCTTCTCCCCTCTACCCCTGTTTAAAACTAAATCTTTAATTCCTTAGCTCCAAGGAGTCAAGTCATCTGACTTGGACCCTACTACTTATAAAAGGTCCAAGAAATAGAAATTGAGGGAAAGGAAGGAGATGCCTGGAATCCTTCAAATTTTACCACTGACAAACTTTCTGAGTCATCAACTCCTGGGGCTACATATCACATTTGGAAACTGTGTCCCAGAGTGTGAGTAGTAGCACTTAATTTGACAAATTGAATTCATCCATTGACCTGTGGATTATAAAACCACATGCACCTCTGCCTAACTAGGTAGTCAGGTTTATTGTGAATAGTGTCAAAATCTAGAAGATCCAAGTTCAAATTCAGTCTCAGATACTTATAAATGGACTCCCTGCCATCTTTTGTACTCTTTTCTCTTCTAAACTATTTCTCTTTTCCCTTTTCCTTTTTAAGTTGACTACTCTTCTCCTATTTTGTAATTACTAATATGGCCCCTAGCTCCCTTTGGCTTCTTGGCTTTGCTTTTTTTTCCTTCTGAAGCGTTTTAGTCTTTTAAACCTCAACTTCTGCTAATCAACCTGTCCTTTAAGAAACCCACTATCTTACCACTTCTCCAAAGAATGTAACCTTGTGAACTTTATGTCATACTTGTAAACTTTCAAGCAAACCTGTGAATTAGAATTTAAGCCTTTTTCTTACCCTTCTAAGTCAGAGTTGGTGAATTTTTCCCCAAATGAATCCCATCTTTAAGTCCCTTTCCTGAATCCCATTTCCTCCTATCTTCAGGACTAGATTTGACTATTATCCCAACACTCTATCCACAGTGCTCCACTAGTTTCCTTAAAGTCCTATATAGATATAGGTTATTATTATTATTTCCTTCTGTGTTGATGATAAAGCCTGGCTTCATGGAACCACAGTTTAGGTCATTTTGTAAGACCCGGAGTTTCGAAACCTATGAACTTTTGCCTAAATTCTGCTCCTAAGTCTCTGCTTGGTCAGCTTGCTGAGTTTCTGCCTGATCAGCTCCTGGAGATTCTGCTGGGTCAGCTCTCGGACCACGCAACAGGGGGGCTTCTCTGAGGACCTACATCCAATAAGAACACGCTGCACCATCTCAAGACAATCAACAGGCAGATGCTTGGAAACCCCCCACTGAGCCATATATAAGGTCTCTCCTCACTTTACTCGAGGTTCCAGGATCCTAGCCCTATCCTAGGATGGAACCCTAGCTTGAGCTAGTTTAATAAACCCTTGCTATTGCATCTCCATCGTGTTGAGTGCCTCTGTTCCATAATTGGGGACTTTTCTCTGACCTTTACAATTTCATGACAAGTTCATGAGTTTTCAATTATCTGTTCAGAGGCAGGGGGATTTTAGGAATCAGATATGTTTAAATTGGGTTCCCCTACTATAACTTTTTTTTTGTTTTTGTTATTTTGCAAGCAGTAGGGTTAAGTGACTTGCCCATGGTCACACTACTAATTATTAAGCTGGATGAAGCCAGATTTGAATTTAGCTCCTCCTGACTCCAGGGCTGGTGCTCTATCCACTGTGCCACCTAGTTGCCCCCCCCCCACTATAACTTTTTTTTTAGGCTTTTTCAAGGCAAATGGGGTTAAGTGGCTTGCCCAAGGCCACACAGCTAGGTAATTATTAAGTGTCTGAGACCAGATTTGAACCCAGGTACTCCTGACTCCAAGGTTGGTGCTTTATCCACTTTGCTACCTAGCCGCCCCTACTAGTATAACTTTTTTAAGTACACTAGAACCTATCTGTAACATCCTTGCTAATAATGTGGAATTTAATGTTTGTAGAATTCACTCTGACCTCTGTCCAAGGCGAAGTAGGGCAACTACTAGAAAACCCTTTTTATAAACAGTTTAGCTCTACCATTATTGCTCTCTTCTGTTATTTGAACAGTTATAGCTATATCTATGTATCTAAATCTAAATCTATATCTATATATTGAGAAACTCTGCTGAGGTGGGGTTTTTTTTGGCACATTAGAAAAATATAATGAAGAAAAAGAGAGATACTACTCTCCCAAAGGCATAAGTTGCTGTATTGACTTAGTAGGGTAAAGTTGCTTTCTGGCTAGACTCCTTCCTGAGACAACCTCTATTTATATGCAATCCTCACTGAATACCCATCCAAATGAGGTATTTCATTAAAATAAAATGCTGTGGCTACTTGTGAATTAATAAAATAGTCTTGTATTGAATGAAGTTAAAATTCTTGGGGAGGGGAGGGGAGGAGAGAGAGAGAGAGAGAGAGAGAGAGAGAGAGAGAGAGAGAGAGAGAGAGAGAGAGAAATTGGCCTACTGGAGGATTTGTGCTTTATTAGAATGAAAAGCAGGGGATCTAAAAAGAACTTGGGTATATGATTGTTTCTATGGAGGATGAATAAGGAATTTAAATGTGTATGCAGTTTTGGCTATCTGAATAGACTGGATAATGTGAAAGGTATACATACTATGAGACTTCTAGATTCCATATTTCCCCATGTATAAAATGCACCATTTAAAAAAAAAAATTTGGGGTCTAAAAACTGGGAGTGTCTTATATAATGGTTGTAGATTTTTTTACTTGCATTTCCTGCTTGTTGTCTTTACGCTCATTCTTGCACATTTGTTACTGGTATATTAGGTGACTGTTCTGCCCAGAAATGGTTCCCGAAAAGATTTTCATCCAGTGCTGAATTCAAGTTCAAAATGATCCATTTTGCAAAAATGAATGGAAATCATGCTGCTGAACATAAGTTTGGTCCTCCTTCAACTGAGAAAACAATTCTAGACTGGCTAAGGGAGGAAGAGAAAATGTTCTGGCAAAAGACGGCCACGAGAGGCAAGTCAGTCTCTGATCTGAACTAGAAAGGAATTGAAGAGATGGATTGAAGAGCAAAGGGCCATTGGAATTCCTGTTTCCACAAAGATGGTTCAGCAGGAGGCTAGAAGAATTCCTAATGAAAAAGAGGTGACTGATTTCAAAGGAGGAGACAAGTGGTGCGTCAGGTTCATGGATTAAGCATGCATATACACACACATACCAGACTTGCCCAAAAGATGTCTGAAAGCTATGAGCAGAAGGTCCTTGAATTTCATGATTAATAAAATGAGTTCAATAACTTTATGTGATACATTTTTTCAAATTTTGGACCCCAAAATTAAAGGGTATCTTAGATATGGGGAAATACAGTACTTCAGAGTTGTGCCTCTGTTTGGTCTACATCTCATTCATAATACTTTATTTTTCATTTGTATACTTGTTCTCATTTTCATTCTGTCAGACATATTTGAAGGAAGGTGATATAGTATTTTCATGTACTATCTATAGTAATAATAGTGATTAACATATCATTATTTAATACTTACACAACAGTTTATATGGGTTAATCTCTTTTGAAACTCCACAAGAAATCATGTGAGGGAGACCATTATTTTACACATGGGGAACCTGGAACTGAAAAAGTTTGGATGATGCTCAGTTACTTTGTTAGTAAGTTTTTGAAGCAGGATTCAACTCAAGTCTTTCTGACTTGTAATTCTGACCATACCTATCTAGGAGACATTTTTAAACTTTCTCTTTTAGAGAAAGTATCCCCTTTCCTTGGCATTGTCCTGCTTTCCTTGTAATACAATACAACAAACTTTTACTAAGTGCCTTTCTGCTTCCTAGGCACTATGCTAAAGATTGGGGATTCAGATTTTAAAAAAAGAAAAGACAGTCCCTGCCTACAAGAAGCTAATAATATAATGGGGAAGGGAAATACATAAAAGATAACTGGAAAAGGAGACTCTTTGCAGCTATTTACTCCTTTCAGTCATATCTGACTCTTTATGACCCCATTTGGAGTTTTCTTGGCAAGATACTGGAATGGTTTGTCAATTCCTTCATTTTACAGATGAGAAAACTGAGGCAAAGAGGATTAAGTGACTTGCCCAAGTTCACACAGCTACTTTGTGTGTGAGTACAAATTTGAACTCAGGTCTTCTAGACCTGGCATTCTATTCATTGTGCTACCTAGCTGCTCCTTGAAAAAGAAGGGAAGGGGCATAATGATGGAGGGAATCCAAATAAGAGCAGCTGGAGGGAAATACTGTAGATGACTCAGGTTTTGAGCCCTCCAGTCATAAAGACTTGAGGGTGGTTTATTTTTATTTTTATTTTTTTTTTGCTTTGTCCTCCAGCTTTCTAATCCTTCTTCCTGGAATCCTTTGGGTATATCCTATTTGATTTCAATTTGTCAAGTCAAATGAGTAAGCATAATTAAGTACTAGGAATAATTATTAAATATAGAATGCAAGCTAAAACAAACAGTAGGCTGACATAGCTAATGGCGAAGACCTGGTCCTTCAGATCTTCCACCAAGGCTATTAATGCTGTGGTCTAAATATCATCCAGTCTAGTTCAGACTATTGTAGGATTTCCCTAGAGGACTCAGGTTGAATGAGGGATACCGAGATAGGCAAGTTAATGTTATGATTTGAATACTGTCCTTTGGAGACAAATGGAAATGGATTCAAATCTTATCTTTGACAGAGACAATGTACTGCTTCTTATCTCACTTTGCTTCTGTGCCTCTGTTCTGGCTATCCTCCATATCTCCAATGTTCTTCCTTTTCATCTTCCTTTTTAGTTTTAGAAAACCTCATTTTCTTCAAGATGAAACCTTTCCTGAAATTCCTAGTTGCTCATAATGTCCTACTCTTTAAATCACTGAATATTTTACATATGTCATTATATATATACATGTTCTCTCCTTTCCCCCAGAAAGGAAGCTCCTCAAGGCCAGGGACAATAGGTTTTATTTTTCTTTGTTTCTTCAGTTTCTGGCTGGCATATAGAAGATGCTGCCTATGTTTGTTCCATATAACATATATTATATATATATATATATATATATATATATTCTATTTAGGTTTATATAGGTCCTATTTTTTGCCTTATAGACTAATAATGTATACTATATTATATATTTTATACACACATATGTATATATTATATATATGAAAGCTACAGGAAGACAGAGAATAATTTATGCAGGGGCAGATAATGTTACAATATATAGAGAACTGGTCCTGCAGTAAGGAAGACATGAGTTCAAACCCAACCTCAGACATTTATCAACTGTGTCAGCCTGGGTCAATGGCTTCAGTTCTATCAGACTCAGTTTCCACATCTGTAAAATGGGAATAATAATACTCCCTAATATATCTCAACTTTGATATGAGGATTGAATGAAAGGGTATCTGCACTGCACTTTGAGAACCTCAAAAGACTGTATAGTGATGGTTATTAATATTATATGTATTTTTGTCTTTATAGTATCAGAACCTAACACAGAACCAGAATCCAGTGGGTGCTTTATTTTTTTGACTGATTGAGAGCTGGACTATGAGTTAATTATATAAACTTTCTGAGTCTGTTTCCTCAATTGTGCAAATAGAAATAACAATACCTACACATCATACTTCTGGGCTATTGTAGAAGTCCACAGGGTAGGGTGGATAGAACACCACAGCCAGGGTTCAAACCATCTGATCAGCTGTCTGGCTCTTGGTAAATGACTTAATCTCTTTGTCTCACTTTCCTCATTTGTACAAGATGGGGCCTCTAAATCTAGAATCCTAGAAAGGAAGTAACATTTCCTGTCATAAAGTGCTATGGGAACTTTAAATGACGACAGATTACTGAGTTCTTTTTTGAGGGGTGAAGAACCCTACTGGGTTATTATTGTCTGCCCAGGAAGACAGCTCTTTATATCTTCTTTTCTTGTTTGATGAGTCCATGAGGTCTCTTCCAACTCAGTTTGCCATTCTCGAATAGGCTGGCTCCTGAAGGTAGCCTTTCACTATTCAACTTTCAGACACAAAACTGATGTAACTTGGAGGATTTTTAGTTCTAATTTGGGCAGGATAAGTAAGAAATGGTTTCTTCCTTTCCACCCTTGTGTAATACTGTTCAAGAAATGAAGCCAGAGACTAGATTTCCAGACAATTCTGAATAGCAGTGGGGAGGTGGGGGAGGGCGACTGTTGTGTGTGTGTGTGTGGGGGGGGACATAAATCTGGGGGTTTTTTTTTGTTTGTTTTAGCCATGGGAGACACTAGTGATCTGAATTTACTTGACTAATCAAACATAAGTACAGATAACAGTTTCTCTTGCTGATTGTTGAGCTGTTTTGTTTCCTGATGATTTGGCAGAGTTGAAGTCCCTGAACCATAGAGGATGTTGGGAGACTAGGAAAACTGGAATTTGGCTGGGGGGTGGGGGAGGGGAAGACCGTGGAGGGAGCTGGGAGGCTGCTTCCTTGGTTGCTCTTCAAGGACTTAGAACAGCTGATTCCCAATTGTCAGATGTACATCACTCCTCTGGCTTGCTTGGTTCCCACTTAATAAGTCCTGAGTGATAAATTTCTGGAGGGCAAGAGCTGGTTCGCTTTTCTCTTTGTAGCCCCAGGGACTTGGCATCATGCCTGGCCAGTTAGCCCTTGAAAAATCTTTATTGGTTGATTGAGTTACTACTATTGACTTCCTTTCTGGATTCTCAGGCAAGTCTGATTTTGTAGAGGTGGAAGGTGACCTTGGCTAGCATTATTTGATCATAGGATCCCAAATGGTGTTTATTTAAAATTTAGTAACTTAGTTGCTTAGGCAACTCCATCTTATAGTTTTCTGAATAAGCAAAATGTATAATAATGTTGCTCTGAGAAAAACTTCCAATTCTCTGGATCCAGTTGGAACAGATGTTTCTTTCTATAGTTAATTGCTATGTATCATTGATAGCCTGTTCTAATTGTCTATACTATATATCACTTATATCTTTTGAAAGCAGCTGTTCCTTAACTAAGAGTTTGTTTTCCTGGACTCTCATATATTCATGTACCTTGTCAGTGTGGCTAATTAGAATAGTAAGGATTTCTTTTGATTTTTGGTATAAAAGAATGGGGAGGGCATCTAGAATGGGGAGGGCATCTAGGTAGTGAGGTAGGTAAAGCACTGTGATTTGAAAAACGAAGACTCATCTTCATTATCTCTGCCAAGAAAATCATAAATGTGATTGTGAAGAGTTGGATATAGCTGAAATGATACAAAAGCAAATAAAAGAAGGGAGGGAAATGGAATAAGCATATACATACAGACATATATGTATATCTGTATGTATATATCTTATCTACTATGTGTATTATTGGTTATTATCTCCATTTTACAATTGAGGAAAGTAAGTTTAAGTTAAGTAACTTGTTCATCTAGTAAATATCCCTAACAACATATTTCCCCACCAGCTGCTGCCAAATGATCTATAGAACTTTTTTGGGGGTATATTTTCAGGTTTTTGGAAGGCAATGGAGTTAAGTGACTTGCCCAAGGTCACACAGTTAAATAAGTGTCTAAGGTTGGATTTAAACTCAGGTTCTCCTTACTCCAGGGTCGGTGCTCTATCCACTGCACTGCTCCTTTTAAGTAAATCAAGTTAAGTTTGCATTCAGAAATAACTCTCTGCAAGTGTTCCCCTTGCATCTCAGCAAATAAATTGTGAATAAAGACTATGCCTTGGAGGTTTTTTTGATGTTTTTTCCCCAGGTACCTACCACAACAGGTCCTAGCAATCAGACCTAGAATAGATCTTTGTCTACCTAAGTGATTTTTTTAAACAGATGAGTAAACTGAGTTCCAGAGAATGAATGATTTGCCTAAGATTACACAGAAGCTGAACTCCCCCATAGATCTCATGCAAATAGGAAAGAGAAAACTCATCTTTTGGCATTCCATCTAGAGTCCTTCAACTACAGCATTGCCTTGCTGAGTCAGGTAGGCCAAGCAAACAATACAAGTGTTTCTCCACTCTCATCTTTGTGCCAGTTCCTGCAGAAATTAGAGAGAAAACTTGATCCAGGTTTTGGCTCTTGCTGAAAATGAATTATGAGAAACTGTAATACCAGAACACCAAGGCGGAGAACTTCTCTGTTTTTGCATCCATAAGTAATGGGGAGATCAACTCATCTGTTTTCAACAAGACATCTTTGGTAAATAGTGAATGGCTTGCAAGAGTAATGAAGGAGAAGCTTGGTTGGTTTGTTCCGTCCATTTCAAGGATCCAGGCATCACATACTTCACTGACATTAATCAGATCAGTGTGACTGCCCTGACAAGAAGATGAGGCTGCAGTCTGCATCTGCAGGAGCAAATTTATTTTTTGGGGAATCTTGCTACTCTGTGGAGATAATTGGCCCTAGAGCTCTGCTCTGCATTCACTACCCACTCTGCTTCTATCTGTTTGGGCTTGTGAACTCTGGTTTGCAGTGGATGAGGATTCAAAGGGTATCTTAAATATGGGGTGACCTTCTTTTAGGGAGCCATCCTGGTAGTTGTGGTTGCCCCAAGGCATTACAAAGAAAAGAAGTCTAAGGAAAGACTCCTGTGGAACATCTAATTTAAGGAATATCATAGTAGAATTGAGAAGGGGGTAGGAGGAAGGAAAAAAACCAGGAAAGTATTTGAAGGACCAAAATATCTAGCATAAAGGGTTCAACTAGTGTCAAAAATTATGGAGAAAACAAGGGCAATGAGGACTATTTAAAAATTGGTGCTGATGTTCATTGATGATCTTTGAGAAAAAAGTTTTAGTAGGATAATGGTTAGCAAATTAGTCAACAAACAAGCATGTATTTACTACCTACTGTGTAATAAGCATTGTGATAGCACTAAGGATACAAAAAAGAGCAAAAAACAAAATAGAAACAAAAATAATCTTTGTTCTCAAGGAGTTCACAGTCTTATGGGGGAACAAACATGTAACAACTAAATACAAATAAGATATATGCAAGATAAATTGTAGATTATCTGCTATGTTCCAGGCACTGTTTTAAGCATTGGGAGTATAAAAAGAGATAAAAGACAGTCTTTGCCCTCAAGGAGCTTATAGTCTAAAAAGGGAGACAGCAAATAAACAAATATCTACAAATGAACTGTATGTAGAATAAATAGAAAAAAATTAAAAAGGGTGAAAACACTAGAATTAAGAGGAATTGACAAAGGCGTTCCTTTTGTTGAAAAGCCTTTAGTTGGAATTTAAAGGAAGCCAGGAAAGTCAGGTGGAGATGAATAGAAATTCTAGGCATGGTACACAAAGAAGTGGTTAATGGAGGGAAGGCTTCCCTTTGAGAGAGAAATGGAAGAATCTCTAACAGAAGGTGGGATTTTAATTGGGAATTGAGAAGATCTAGAGAGGAGAGAGAGAATTCCAGGCATGGGGAATAGTACATGAAAATATCTAAAGAAGGAAAATCTTATATGAGGAACAGTGTCACTGAATCTCTTTGTCTTAACTTCCTGATCATTATTTATTTATCCATTTAAAAAATTTGTTTGTTTATTTATTTTTTACAGATTAATAAACCAAAGCAAATAGAGAAATAACTTACCAAAGTATGTGACAGAGATAGGGAATCTTAAGAAGACTGGAAGGCTAAGATAGGGCAAGGTTATAAATGTCAAAGAGGATATTATAGAGTTTATGGATTGATGTTATGATCAAGGGGATGACGTCCTTGAACTTCAGGAACATTCATTTGACAAGTGAGTGGAGGATTGACTGGAGTGAAGAGAGACTTAAATCAAGGAGACAAAGCAGAAAACTTTTGCAGTAGTCTAGGTAAGAAGCAATGAACCCTATTGGTTGCAGTATTGGAATAAAGAAGGGGGTATATAGGAGAGATATTTCAAAGGTAACATCAACAGGACTTGGTAACAGATTGGATCTAAGGGATGAGAGAGTCGAGTCAAGGAGGAAAACTGGGGGTTAAAACAATAGAATTGGGGCAGCGGCTAGGTGGCACAGTGGATAGAGCACTGGCCCTGGAGTCAGGAGTACCTGAGTTCAAATCCACCCTCAAACACTTAATAATTACCTAGCTGTGTGGCCTTGGGCAAGCCACTTAACCCCGTTTGCCTTGTAAAAACCTAAAATAAAATAGAATTGGGAATTATCAATATGGAGATGATAACTTAAATCATGGAAACTGAGGAGACCACTAAGCAAAATAATATAGAAGAGAAGAAGATTCAAAACAGAGCTGTGGACAACCCAAACTGTATCAGATGATTACAATGGGTTGAAGAGAGTTGGTAATTTAAAAAAAATTAGGGATATAAAGCATGGACAATTTTTTTTAAATGTTAATGTTCAGACTCCACAATTCTTTCTCAGGATACAGATGGTATTTGCCATCACAGATATCCCAAATTGTGCCTGATTGTTGCCCTGATGGTATGAGTGAGTCCATTAAGGGTGATCATCACTCTCATGTTGCTGACTATTACTTTTAATTTTTAAAAAATGTTATCTTATTATGCAGTTCTGCTTTATATCATACTTTATGTTTCTTCCTTAGGGATATGATTTCTCTCTTATCACATTTAATTTAGATCAATGCATATCATGGAAACAATGTAAAGACTAACAAATTGCCTTCTGGGGGTGGGGAGGGAAGCAAGATTAGAGGAAAAATTGTAAAATTCAAAATAAATAAAATCTTTCTAAAATGTTTAATAATAAAGAGAAAGAGAACAATAGAAGGGAACTGGATGGTGATAAAAGAGCAAGGTTTTCACTTTTAGGATTGGGAGACTTGAGCATGTTGCTAAATAGAAAGGAAGGAGCTGGTGAAGAGGGAGAAATTGAAGATGGGAGACAGGGGGTATTTTTACTTAAGCAAGATCCTGGAGGAATCTCTGATCAAAAGATGAGGCTGCAGAGTATATTTTTTGGGAACCTTGCTGCTCTGTAGAGATAATTGGCCGTAGAGCTCTGCTCTGCATCTCCTACACACTCTGCTTTTATCTGTTTGAACTTGTGAACTCTGGTTTGGGGCTTGAATGGATTTTGGAAGTCATCAAGTTTCACTCCCTCATTTCACAGATGAGAAAACTGAGACACAGAGAAGTCAAGTTACTCCAGGGAAACACAGCTGGTAAGTGGCAGAGCCAGGATTCAGATCCAGATCCTAACTTCAAATTCAGAATTCTTTTAACTGCAACCTCCTTTGAGAAAAAATATATGAAAGTATAGTTAAAGGGATTAACCTTTATGTGGAGAGGAATTTTCTTTCCTTTGTGATCAAAGGGCAGGAGAGCAAAGAGACAGTTTGAAGAACAAAGAAGTGGGACCCTAAGAGCTCATATTAGATGACCCCATCTTCCCAATGAAGTGGTCTAGACACGTGATGTAAATGGACTTATGTGAGGGTGGGGTAGAAGGGGTGGGGGAAGAGAAGGAGCTGAAGTTGTTTGTTCCCCCCCCCCAAAAGAAGTAAAGATTTGGAAAACTTGTTTTAAATGAGATGTGAAGTCAATAAGGACCTTAGAAGACCCTATTGACGTTATGCCTCCTAAATGATAGGGATTGCTTCAATAGAATTGTTGAAATAATTGGCCTTTCTCTCCTACTATATGTGCCTTTAATATAAAGATTCATTAAATATTTATTAAGGGATTACTAGGTATAAGGTCATGTTTATAGGGATATATTTGTATTTCTAAGTCCTACCCATTTTTTTTTTGAGTTTGCAAGGCAATGGGGTTAAGTGACTTGCCCAAGATCACACAGATAGGTAATTATTAAGTTTCTGCATCTGAATTTGAACTCAAGTTCTCCTGACTCCAGGGCCTGTGCTCTATCCATTTGCACTACCTGGCTGCCCCCTCCCACCTATTTTTTAGTTGTGAATTAAATAATCATCAACGAATATAAACATTCAAAGATGCAAAGAACAACAAAGAACGTTGAACAAGAAAAGTGAAATGTTATGTAATTTTAAAAAAGAATAGGCGTTTATTAAATCTAATAAAGCAGAAAGAAAATTTCTCAATTTTTGTCTCCTGTACTTTTTTCTTTTTTGTATTTAAAAAATGTTTTATTGATATCCTTTTCTTACCTCATGTCTAATATTACACACTAACCAACCCATGTTTTCCCCTGCCCACCCTGAATAGAACCTCTTGTAAAAGATAGTATAGTCAAATAATTCAAATCAACATATGGACCATGTCTCAGTTTGCATTTTTAATCCATCATCTACTTGCTTGGAGATAGGATGTATATTTCAGCATTAGTCCATTGAAATCAGGATTATTTATTTATTTTTAATCAAAAGTCTGAAGTCCTCCACAGTTGTTTCCCTTTACATTATTAAGGTTAGTTATCATGTGAATTTTTCTTTTGATTCTGCTCTGAAGCTATTGTGGCAAATGAGTGAGTCATACTGAATGTGTTGACTAAATTTTGAATCTAGCACAGTTCCATTTTTATTCAATCTAGTTTAAGTTCTATCTTGTGAGAAAACTTTATTCAATTATGGGAATTATTAGAATATTTTATTGCAGTCTTTGAAGCTAACCTGGCATGGCTAAGGAAAATGAACCACTTCTACTTACTGCCTAGGGACCTTTAGGATTATACTAACCAGAAACCTAGTAAAATCTGAAGACTGATGCAAGGAACTTTTTTACAATTATACAACTCAAACAACCCATATTTCCTTTTCTTAAAACTGGACCTGTACTAGGAAAACCGTTACTTTGTGGGGGTGGAGGGGAACACCTTTTTTTCTGGTTTCAGGGAATTATACCTGTTCATTCTCCCCTCCCAATTTAGGCCCTAATTTTTCTTTCAGTTAGAAATTAGATTACTTAATCTTGTATATTGTTTATTATTATTATTTATTATATTATATTACATTATATTATATTATTCTGTTTATTTTTTCTTTTCATCCATAAAAATTTGTCTTTCCCTATATTTGGGGTCCAGTGTAAAGCTGAGGAGTGCTGGTCCTGATTTGTTATGCAGTTGGTATGCATTGCTTAATAAATCAATATGCTTAGAAGCTCAAACCTTTGTTTCCTCAGTTGTTTCAGATTCCATCCATCTAATTCCCTTTACTCTCCATCAGTGTATACAAGTCTTTCCATATTTTTCCTGAATTTGTCATATTTGTCATTTCTTATAGTTAAGAAGATTCCCTTTCATTTATATATATAGCAATTTGTTCAATATTCTCTGGTTGATCAAAACCTACCTTGTTTCCAATTTCTTGACTTCAATTCAATTTAGGGAGATAAGCATTTTTTAAGCATTTTTAAATGCCAGACACTGTGCTAAAAGAACAACAAAAGAAGAATAAGAGAGTAAGGGGGGGGAGAGTACAAAAGAGTTTTTTTTTCCCAACATATGAGACCTTTCCCTCTGTTATTAATCATTTTAGGATCCATGTCTAATTCTAGTATCTTTAGATCAAAGGACATGGGCAATTTAGTGAGATTTGGGGTATAATTTCAAGTTGTTTCTCAGAATAGTAGGTCCAATTTATTTCTCCACCAACAACAGAGTAGTAAGTAGTGTAGCTATACTTCCACAACCCCTTCAATGATCACTATTTTCCTCTTTTGTCATTTTTATCAGTGGTAAGGATAAAGTAGAACCTGAGTTGTTTTCATTACATTTCTCTTACTCAATGACTCAACACCTTTCACATAATTATTGATAGATTGTATTTCTTCATTTGAGAAGTATCAGTCCATATTCTTTGGTCACCTATTTATTGGGGAATGGTTATTATTTATTTTTAAGTCTTGCCTATGTGTCAGACCATTCAAATATCATTTGTCTGAAATAAAGTGAAAGCACAGTTGGGAGGAAAGCCTGCGTAGATGAATTCTCAGCAGGATTCAATCTTGGTGAAAATGTATTTTTTTGATTCCATAATAAAAACTGTCTTCAAATCACTCTGTCCATTCCAAAAACCATTTCTTTAGGGTCACATGCTTTCTTAGCTGAGAACTTGGATATATTTTAGAAGTCAATTTAAAGTTCTTATTCAGTCTGCTGTATTTGATTGATTTGTTTTTTGAAACTCTTTTTTTTTTCTCTTGAACTCTGTGGTGGTATAATATTCTGGTTCTCTTACCTCTCTCATTCTTCCATTTCTGTCTCCTTACTTGATTCATCTTCTTTCTCTTTTTTCCAAATCTCATTCCCCAGAGTTGAACCTTTATTTTTCTTTCTTTATGTGCTCTCCTTTGAATTATCTATTCATTTTCATTTGATCAATTAACATTTGTTAAGTGCCCTCTGTGTTCCTTGTTGTAGAAAAATGAGAACAATAAAATATTGCTTCTATGTGACAATTCACAAATTTCTGGTTTCCATTCTCTAGTCCTTTATTTGCAAATGACCACTGCATACTTCTACTTGCATGACTCTTATCACTTTAAATTCAGCAGTAATCAATCTCAAATTTGGCACTCCCTCAGTTTGTCTCTTTCCTTCACTCTGATGTCCCCAACTATCACCATATTGTTAATTTGTAAAACTTTTCTACCCTTATTGTCACTGTCATAGTACAGGACTTCATGCCTGAAGAATCACTGGCTTTCCTAATTCCATTTTCCTTCTCTTCAACTGACTTTGTACATTGCTACAAGCTTAGTTTTTCTAAAGTACTGTTTTTCATCATGCTGATCCCCTTGCTCTAAAACCATTGACAGCTCTCCTTTAAATTGACATTCATTGCCTTTATAATCTGGTCACATCATACCTTTTTGACATTTTTTAAACCACCTCCCAACACAAATGTTCTCCTTCAGTCTGATAGATTTATTACTGACTAGGCAATAATTATTCTTAAGCGATCTAACCTTTGCACTTTATATATTTGTTTATTTATTTATGTTTTTTGCAAAGCAATGGGATTAAGTGGCTTGCCCAAGGCCACACCCCTAGGTAATTATTAAGTGTCTGAGGCCAGATTTGAACTCAGGTACTCCTGACTCCAGGGCCATGCTCCTTTGCACTTTTGTTTATGGTATTTGTCCAACTGGGAATGTTTTTATCTAAAATTCCTTTAAGTCTCCATAACCTAAATTGAATTTATTATCTTTCCCTTCCCTCAAACTTGCTTCTTTTAATTTCCTTTTTTTTTGTCTATGATGCAGCCACTTCCCCAGTTGCCCATATTTGAAAATGTGGTAGTATCTTTATTTTTTCTTCTTTATAACCCACATTTAGTCAGTTGTCAAATACTTTCAATTTTACTTCTATAATAATTTTCCCATCTGTTCCTTTCTTTCTAGCACAACTATTGTAGCAAAGGTTGTCATTATCATCTGCCTGACCCACAGTTAAATTCATTTTAATAAACATTTGTTGCCAGGTATGAGCAGTACAGGTATAAATAGGGTATGTCTGCCTCAAGTTCTTTTTTGGAAACTACATTAGTGGTCCCTGGTGGGAGTAGAAGCAGGATGCTTTTCCTGTCCAGTTTCTGAGAGGAAGAATATATCTCTGTACAATGCATCATAGTTTTCAAATTAAGAGCCCATGGTTACCAAACATGAAACAGTCAGTGAACAACACTTCATCAAGCACTCATAGGTGAGTCACTATGCTAATTATTGGGGATACAAAGAAAGACAAAAACAGTCCCTATCCTCCCTGTCCAGAGCTTGCAAAGGAGAGACAATCTGGAAAGAGTTAGGCAGACAACTTACAGAGGGGATAAAAAGTCAGCTCAAAGAGGATACCAGCAATTAGAAGGTATAAGGTAGAATTTTCAGCATTAGTCTGGTTACCAAGTGTTTAACACTTCCCCAGTCCCTTAGATTGAAGTGAAACCTGAAAAAGCCCATGTGGAGATAGAGTGGGGGAGAGAAGAGGGAGAGGGAGCGAGGGGGAGACAGACAGACAGAGATAGAGACAGAGACAGGGGAGGAGAGACAGGGGAGGAGAGACAGAGGGAGATGGAGAGGAAGAGACAGGTAGGGCCAAATAACAGAGACAGCAAAGTGGGGAGAGATAGAGAGAGAGATGGAGAGAGAGAGAGAGAGAGATACAGAGACAGAGAGAGAGATGGAAACCAAAAGGGAAGGAAGAAAGAAGAGAGGTGGAGAGAGAGAGAGAGAGAGAGAGAGAGAGAGAGAGAGAGAGACAGAGACAGAGACAGAGAGAGACAGAGAGAGAAACAGAGACAGAGAGACAGAGAAACAGAGAGTGTCAGCCAGAGAAACACAGAGGCAGAGACAGAGATAGAGAGGAGACACACACACACACACACACACACACACACACACACACACACACGGAAAGATACAGGAGGGGTGGCTAGGTGGCAAAGTGGATAAAGCACCAGCCCTGGAGTCAGGAGGACCTGGGTTCAAATCCGATCTCAGACACTTAATAATTACCTAGCTGTGTGGCCTTGAGCAAGCCACTTAACCCCGTTTGCCTTGCAAAAAATCCCTAAAAACCAAACCAAACAAAAAAGATACAGGAAGACTGAAGGAAGAAGGAAGGGAAGGAGGGGGAGAGAAGAGAGACAGAGACAGAGATAGATAGATAGATAGATAGATAGATAGATAGATAGAGAGAGAGAGAGAGAGAGAGAGAGAGAAGGTGGGGGTGGAGGTGGGGAAGAGATTGTGAGCAAGCATAGTAGCCCTATGAATGTTGACCTCCTTAACAAGACTTTCACTTCTCAATTCCTGAGAGTTTTCTAGGAAATGAGTGGTGAAAAGTGCTTGTTCAATTCAATTCTTTGTCTATCTTAAATTTTCTTCCAAGTAATGTTCTTTGTCCATGATGTCAATATATACCTACCTTAGTTGAGGATAGGCAGTGGGAATGAAGGCTTGTGAGCTGTGAATTGAAATAAAAATTGCTCCTGGGTATCATGGGCTAGGGAGTAGTTGGCAGGGCACTCCCTTTGGGGATTCATACTGTATACATATAGCTGTTTAACTAGAGAGATTTTGGCAGGTGAAGGTGGGGGGACAAAGGACATTCATTCTATATGGAAGAGGCAGAGAGATGTAAAGCATGATGGTGGGAAAACATGGCTTGTGTTCAAGGAGCAGTAGGTACTATAGTGTACAAGAAGAGAAGACCCATTACAAAACATTGAAAATATGTTAGTACCAGATCCTATAAGGCCATAAATGTCAGGATAAGCAGTTTGGATTTTCTTTTTTTTTTTTTTTTTGTGACCCTTAGTCTTTCAATTTCTTAATCTGTAAATTGAGGGTGATAACGGTATATTTCCCATGCTTTGTAGACCTGAAAGTTCTACATAAATATGATTTACAGCTACCATTACTACTATTGAAATCATCTGGAAGACAGTGAGGAATTATTGAGGAGTTTTGATTATAGGAGTGATATGATCAAAGATGTGCTTGAGAGAGAGAGATTAATCAAGAATATGTAGGGTGGGGGTGGCTAGGTGGCGCAGTGAATAGAGCACCGGCCCTGAAGTCAGGAGGACCTGGATTCAAATCTGACCTCAGACACTTACTAATTACCTAGCTGTGTGGCCTTGGGCAAGCCACTTTACCCCATTTGCTTTGCAAAAACCTTAAAAAAAAAAGAATATGTAGGGTAGGTTAGGATGAATTAGAAGGCAGATTAGTGGAGAAGTTATTTTGATCCTCTAAACAAGAGATAATGAGTGCTTTACTAAAGTGATGGCAGTATGAATATATAGCAGAGATGAATCTGAGAGACTTCAAGGTGCCAACACTACTAGACATTGTGGGAAGTAAACAGAAATATGAAATAATGAAATATATTCTTCACCCTCAAGCATTTTAAAATTGAAATGAGGAGGGAAGACTAAGATAAGTGAAGACAATTGCTTAACTGTGTGGTACACATTATGAAATTAGAGGAGTTTAGTAAAACAGTAGAGTAATAATCAAAGAAGGCTAAAAGAAGTAGTCCACTGGACTGGAGATAGTCCTTGAAGAATAGAGCAAATTTAGAAACAAGTATAAAGAGAGGACATGGGTGGGGGGAGGAGCTAGCATGAGAAAAGACAAAAAAGTCTAAACTGAGTAATTGATCTATCAAATTTTAACCCACTTTTTTCTTCAAAATTTTTATTTTACTTTTATAGCACTTTAATTTTTAAAAATTATTGCTAGCCAACTTCGTAACAAAGATGAAAAACAACAATATAACAAAACCAAACAAAGCATCTGTCAAATCAGACTGTATATATAATATTTTGCATTCATAGTCATTCACTTCCTTAAAGTCAGGATTCAGACATTTTATCTCAATTCTTTTCAAGAATCATGGTTTTTGTTTGTTTGTTTGTTTTTATATTTTTGCAAGGCAAATAGGGTTAAGTGGCTTGCCCAAGGCCACACAGCTAGGTAATTATGAAGTGTCTGAGGTCGAATTTGAACCCAGGTACTCCTGACTCCAGGGCCGGTGCTCTATCCACTGTGCCACCTAGCCACCACCCCAGGAATCATGTTTTGATAATTAAACTTTTATTTTCTCAACTCATACAGTTCATATTTTTTCATTTTAAAAATATTTTATTTGTTTTTCTAACTATATGTGATGGCAGTTTTTAGCTGATCTTTTTTTTTTTTTGCAAAGTTTTGAGATTTACATTTTTCTCCTTTCCTTCTGTCTCTCCACCTTCCTCTGACAGAAAGTAATCTGATAGAGGCTCTCCATTTCTAACCATGCTAAACATAGATCCATATTGATCATGTTCTGAGAGAAGAATCTGATCCAAACAGAAGAAAGAAAACATTAGAGAGAGAAAAATGATCTACCACATAAGACAAGTTTTAAAAATTGAAGATAATTAGTTTTGGTCTTCATTTAAACTCCACAGTTACTTCCCTGGATATGGATGGTATTTTCCATCACAAATCTTTTAGAATTGTTTGATTATTGTACTGCTGAAATGACCAAGTCCATCATGGTTGATCATCACTCCATGTTGTTGTTAGTGTGCATAATGCACTTCTGGTTCTACTTATATCACTCAGCATCAATTCATGCAAGTCTTTTCTGAAATCACATCCCTTGTGATTTCTTATAGAGCAATAGTGTTCCATCACATACATATACCACAATGTGCTCAGTGATTCCCCAATTGATGGACATCCCCTCAATTTCCAGTTCTTTGCCACTACAAAAAGAGCTGCTATGAATATTTTTGTTCATGTGGAATTTTTACCCTTTTTTTCATGATACAGGATACAGACCCAGTAGTGGTATTGCTGGATGAAAGGGTATGCACATTTTGGGCATAATTCCAAATTGCCCTCCAGAAAGTTTGGATCAGTTCACAGCTCCACCAACAATGCATTAATGTCCCCATGTTCCTACATCCTTTCCAACTTTAATTGTTTTCCTTTCTGGTCATAATTAGTCACTCTGAGAGGTATGAGTCATATAGTCTATATTTATGACCCACAGAAACATTGGCACACCTTCAGGGCTCAGAAAATTAAATAATTTTTTTCCTCATTTTCTTTATAAGCCCTGATAACCTTCCAAATATCTCAAACCCATTGAATTTGGGTATTTCTATTTGGGATTGCTCCATCAAGTTGTTAGACTCCAGTTTTCTAAACTAATTTCATTTTGTTATTGCTGACTCATTTCTAGCCTCTTTAACAAAACCTTAATGCATCATTCAAATTATATATGAGTGAAGTTAACATTATATCAACAAATTTCAGTTCTTAACCTTACTCAAAAACTTTACTAGGAAAAGCAGAAAATAAAATGGACAAATCAAGTAAATAATAGAATAGCTTTAGCTATCATTTCATTATTTATACTTTTGTCAACATGATATGTGTCATTTCTTCCTGTGTATAATTTTCAGTTCAGTCTTTTTCACTTATGTTTTGTATTGTTATATCTGACACCTCTTGAGAGGAGAGCATAATGACTCTTATTTATGTCTCTCTTTAAACAATTTTTTTCACCATCAAAATAAAATCTATATCCTATTCTTTTAAATTAGTGCCAGGAAAATATAGAGTGAATAAATACCTAAGTATTCTAAGAGAAGATTATGTCTCCTAGAACTAAATTCTTTAACTCATTCATGTAAATCGTTTACTTCTGTGTGTACATAATCCAAATTTTAACAGCATGTTATAATCATGGTTTCTGCCTTTTGCATTCAGTGTTGCAAAGGGGAACAAAAAACAAAAAACTTCCCCAAATCACTGGTAGTTGAGCATTAAGATAAGGGAATTAGAGTCTTTGATACAGCCTGGTTAGACCAGATCCTTTTTTTCCCCAGAAGGGAGGGGATGGGACACAGGGTAGAGAGAAATAACCAGAAAGACTAAAGTCCCTAAATTTAGCCCCAGATACCAAAGGAATTCTACCAATCCCTGGTGCATCATTATCTAGTTTATGTACTAAGGATTGGCTTATTCAAAAAAGTCCCCAAGGTCTGTTTACCTTAGGCTGCTGCATTTGGAAAAAGGTTCCAGTACTTTTTGTTCTCTTGAGGCTGAAACAGATGCAGCCCTAACTTCTGGGGCCTCTGGGACCCACCTCTAGTTCCTCCTTATAGGCTAAATAAAGCTAAGAGATGATCTATTAGACTTTGGACACAAGGGAGATGTTTGTCTTTCAGAGATTAGACTTCTGAGACTTGGGTGACCTATGAAGTTTATTATACCATAGCTCCTTGTATCCTTTTTGACAAGGACGGGTATCGTTATTTCCTTTTTTGCTTGTGCATGGTTTCCTTCCCCCCTCCTTCTGTCCTTCCACATGTTATCTGTGAACTAAGAAAGCAAGAGAATGTAGAGTTGTATTTCTGTGTCTCATGATCCTGGAGGGGACTGGCATGGCCTTCGTAAAATATTTAGATCCTGCATCTAACAATGGTATTTTTATTGCTGTAGAAAGTTAACTTCAAAAGAAACAATATGAAAAATAGCTTCTCTGAACTCCCGGACTAATGTCACTGTTCATTAAGCAATGTGGTTTTATTGGCCTATTAGGGTGTATCTGGTTATTTTTTTATTTGCAACTTTTGTGAGAGAAGTTGAGATGAGAAGAAATTATGGGCAATTGTGATCTAGGATTATTTCTTCAGTTAGATATTTCCTTTTTGAATTTGGAATGACTTGGAAACCATCATCATCACTTTGCCAAGAAAGCATCATTGACAAATATAATATTCTAGAAAATTAATGTTCCAAGAAATGGAAACATTGGGGTTTAGAGGGATATCTACCTAAAGATTTAGGCATCTCATTATGTAACTACCTCAACTCAAAAAAGATTTCATAGATCTAGTCTTATAGGAAGGGTTTTATTTTATAGTAATTAATAAAATGTGAAAGAAAAAAGCTTTATAAACAAAAATTATGTCACTGCAGATTCACTGGGGTTTTTGCATCTTTTAAAAATATTTAATTGTGAAAAAATGCATGAATAGGTCACTACTTCTCTAGACTTGTGAAAGATTCAAGAAACCTATATGTATAAGGAGAATTATTGCTAATAACATTTCTTGGTTGTGTTTTGGTTTTTGTTTTTGCAAGGTAGTGGGGTTAAGTCGCTTGCCCAAGTTCACATAGATAGGCATTTATTAAGTGTCTGAGGTCATATTTGAACTCAGGTCCTCCTGACTCCAGGGCCGGTGCTCTCTATCCACTGCTGCCACCTAATAATTTTTCTTCAGAAGTCCCTGTACTTAAAGGTGCTATTGCCTCCTTAATATACTTAATGTTTTAAGCTAAGAAAACTTGAATTTCTTTTTAATTTTGGGATTGTCATACTAGGTCCTGAATTCAATGACTAAAGCACCGGCCTTGGAATCAGGGGTACCTGGGTTCAAATACAGTCTCAGACACTTAATAATTACCTAGCTGTGTGGCCTTGGGCAAGCCACTTAACCCCATTTGCCTTGGAAAACTAAAAAAAAAGTAATGGGGAATTGACCAATGAGAGCTCTGTCCTCAGAGCATACTCATTGTGTTTGACTTGTTGACAATCCACATGGATGTTTGGTGAGCTTTCCTCTGGAAATTCATAATGACATATAATAGAGGGAACCTGCCTCCAATTCAGAGCATGCTCAAGAATTTTATGATTGTTCTCTGATTACCTACTTCTTGGTGAAGAAAAATCTTTTAATTGGCCATTAAATCATGACTGAGTTGGCATCCAAAAAACACTAATCAGTGAAATAATTCTCTTCCCTGATGCCATTCAGGTAAGAATTGTTGTAAACCTTTGATTGGATGAGAAGTAGTCTCTGCCTGAAGTAGTTTCTACCTGAGGCAGTATAAGTACTACTGGACATCCAACTGTAGATGTCCATGTGCAATAGGCAGTTGGTGATATAGGACTAGAATTCAGGAAACTGCTTAGTAGTCAAGGATAAAAACTAAACCCATGGGAGCTGATGAGAACCATAAGCTGATAAGAGAGAGTATAGACAGAAAAGAGAGAGGATCCACCATAGAGCCTTTGGGTTCACCCATGCTTGGGTGATGATCCAGCAAAGAAGACTGACAAAAGATATCTAGATGGGAGAACCAGAGATAGCAATTTCCTTTTATATGGAAGGTTTGGTTATCAATGTCAGATCTGAAAAAAAGTCCACTGAGGACTGAGAGAAGGTTCTTAGACTGAAAAAATAAATAATTTATTCCTCAGAGAGAGCAGTTCATTTGAGGAATGATATCTTAAGCCAGACTAAAAGGGTTTGAGAAGTCTTTCCATAGTCCTTCATAAATTTCATGTTTGTCATCCCTCGTGGAACAAAAATATTCTATTAAATTTTATACCACATTTTATTCAATTATTCCTGTCACTGGAAACCTCATTTTTTCCCATTGTTTGTGAGGGGTTTTCTTTGGCTGAAACCATTCTGAAAAATATGACTATGAATATTTTAGTTGATAACTCCATTTTCCCTTCCAATAACAAAATTAGGGTATAGCTCTAGCAATGGGGTATTAGGTCAAGGGAAATTTCCTAGCTCTTATGAATAATGCCATACAGCTTTCTTAAAAATTTGCATTAATTTACCATTCTGTCAGAAATTTAAGAATCTTATTTTTCCATACTGCTCCACTCCGGCTTTGGATTTTGTAATTTTAACTATTTCCTTCTTCAAAGTTTGTGGAATTTTCATTTGCTAAGATGCCTACATTTTTTCCCATCTCTACTTTTTTCTCATTCTTCCATGGAATCTGCTATTCCATTCTCCAATGAAATTTTGATTTGTTAACATTTTTTACATTTGTTTACATTACATGATTTATTTATATTTTCTTTTTTTCCCCAGGTTTTTGCAAGGCAAATGGGGCTAAGTGGCTTGCCCAAGGCCACACAGCCAGGTAATTATCAAGTGTCTGAGACTGGATTTGAACCCAGGTACTCCTGACTCCAGGGCCGGTGCTTTATCCACTGCACCACCTAGCTGCCCCAATTTGTTTATATTTTGCACAAATCTATCGAAAGCATTGAGGAAATCCAACCATCACATGAAACATATGTATATGCAAAATTTCATTCTCATTTGCCTGATTTAATGAAGAGAGGGAAGATCATTTTCTCATCTTTTCTGGAAGTCAAACTTGGTCATTATAATTGCATCATGTTTATCTTCATTTTGTTGATTTTGTTTTCTTCCATTTACACTGTTTTAGTTATGGGGTATATTGTTTTCCCGGTTCTACTTTCTTTAACTGCCTCAGTTTATATGTCTGCTTATATTTCTCTGAAAATTTCATATGGGTAATACTCCTCTAGACTCACATGCCACAATTTGTTGAGCCATTTTCCAACTGCTTTGTTTTAAGCTCTGTGCCATCTTCAAACATTCTGCAATAGATATTTTGGTGTATATGGGGCATCATTTTCTTTCTTTGAACTCTTCAGTATAAATATCTAGCAGAAACATCTTAAGAATCTTAGTATAAGGATCAAGTCATATTTTAATGTAGATAGTAAGAAGTATCTACTTTGCAATCACTCATTTCTCTTCTTGAAAGGTCAGACTAATTTTTCTTGTTCCTATAGTCAACACACTTCACTTAAAAATTATTAATGATGACAAATAATATTCTTAATTTTTACTCTTCTATCTGGCATTCAGTCTTTCCTACAATTCCCATATACAGGAATCACCCCATATTTTCAGCCTAGCTTCATATTATTTCCCTTGACATGCACCTCCTTTCCTCCTTCCTCGCTTGGATTCCCAACAATTCAAATGCTATTTCTGTAAGGATACTTCTAGTATTCCTCAGCCAATAATAACCTTTCTTCTTTAGATGTCACTTACCACTTTTAATGTATCTGTCATATAACATTGTATGCTGTAGTTCTGCTAGACTAAAAGTTTCATGGGGATAAAACTAATTTTCATTCTCAAGTGCTCTGCACACGCCATATTGATCAGGTTTCCCCCTAAACACTTTTGCCCACTTTGGCTAAAGGAGATCCCTTTGAATTTTGAAAGGTCTAAAAGATTTTGGCATTCCCTTTTTCCATTGGAGAATATAATGGGAATCAAGGCAGATGGACTCAGATTCATCATGCAAGTGGAGAACTTCTTGATTACTCCAGGAATAAACTAAAAAGACTTCCAGGAATTGTGAATTACCCCTTTGTCACATGTGCTCTCTAAGTTTGATCTATACTCTCTATACTGGTGGGACAGTGTGATATAAATGTTTGGGGGATGTTTTGTACTAATTGCTCTTATTATCCTATCTTACTCAAGATTCTTTTCTAATGTCTCACTAAATCAGCTCTCAGTTGATAAGCCTGGGAGGGAAACACACTAGTGGGGGCTCTATCCAGTAGATTTGAACAGTCACCCTCACTCTCTCAGAGGTATGCCTAGAGCCCTGAGGGTGAGATGTGACCAGCCTAGCTCTGAGGATTTGACTCATCTGTGGGAGTGGGAGGTAGGAAGAGAATGCCTCAGAGCTTACATAGCTTACATTCATAATATATTTCCCAAGAACCAAAACTAGTCCATTTATGGAAGTAATGCTGTATTTGTATGTTATTCAGAAATTCTTGCAGTTTTCTAGATGGTGAAGAGGAGCATGTATTGTCAAGGGAGCTTTGTTGTTGCCCAATTTCTTTGCTTAATTTTTGAAAAAGAACTACACTGCAGCCTAGGGCTACCCATTCTGCCTCAGGGTCACTATCTGCATTGACTGCTGGGCTTTCTTGGTGCATCAGAATCCACTGATCTGTCTTAAAGATGAGAAACACAGAGAACTAATGTGAAGAGGTTACAGAATGAGGATAGAAACTGGAGGAGACTGTAGGACAGAATAGAGGGTGGTGCAGAAGGAGGAAAAAGAGAGACAGAGGCTCAGACTAGAAAGAGTTGGAAGTGGAATGAATACCTGACAGAGAAAGTCAATGTCAGGAGAAGGTGGAAAGAGTTATAGAGGAATGTGAGACTTAGCTAACTGGGAAAGTATAGAGAACGTCTTAATAGGTTCCCAGGAACAATAGAAAGTTCAGAGAAAGAGCAGGAAGATATCATAGTTGGTAGAGACAGGATAAAAACAAAGCTTTTTCCTCCAGAGAACACTGGAGACTTTCATGGCTGTAGAAAAATTGCAGAAATGTTTAAGGACATGGAAAATGACTCAGAGATGAAAATGGGGATTTTTTTTCTAATTCATCCTTGCACTTTTCAGTGCATATATGCATTAGAAGGTTATATTTAATAAGAATTTGCTGAATGAATGCTAAATCAAATTACTTTTCCTGAAAGCTAGTTTGAATGAAAGCAATTGCAGAGGTGAGGAGTTTACATCTAGAGCTGGAAGAGATCTTAGGAGACCATCTGGAACTACCCTTCCATTTTACAGTTGAAGAAAGTGAGACCAAAGAGATTAGATGCCTTGTCCATAGACACATAGCTAATAAGTGTCTGAAGTGGGATTTGAATCCAGGTCTTTCTGACTTCAGGTATCCATGCTGTTTAATTCATTACTTAGATGACTCTAGGACATATCTCACCATCTAGCCATCCATTAACTTTAATATGGTGTAATCACTCTAAATACTCTTTGAAAATCTAGTTTTTGTCTGAAACTACTGATGGTCTCTCTTGGAAGCCACTAATGACCTCAGTAAACCTAAGAGCATTTAATGAATGATGATTGCCCTTTGCTCTTTTTTTTTTCGATTCCAACACAGTTTATTTTAACATGATTCAGGTTCCCCAGAGCAGAGGTAGTCACAGATCACATTCCCCAACTCTGAAAGAAGAAGGGATCCAGCCCCAGACATTGGGGTGGGGGCAAGGGAGGAAGAGGAAGCAGCTCAGATCTTCTCAGGGAAGGTTTCTTTTGCTCTGTGATCATCCCAAGTATTCACCCAGGACAGGGGACAGATGGACTTGTAGACACGTTTATACCACTGGCAGACAGACACATCACCACCTTTCTCAGTCATGGCCTTCTCACAACGATGAAAATCTAGGTAGTTCTGCCAGCAGTTGCGGGTCTGGTTTTGATTGGGGAAGCGGCTGTCGAAGGGTGCAGTGCGGTAGTTTTGGATCTTGGTCTTGATGTCTTCAGACATGGTGACTCTTGGACTGAGGTCGTCTCTGCAGCCGTCGGGCTCTGTAGATGCTGCTCCTCAATGTGACCCTCAACACTGAGGGTCCGAGGCCATGCCCTTTGCTCTTAAAGAAGACCATAACATCAGAGGAGGTGATGCCTTGACAAACACATGATTTGGATTTGAGTGAGGGGGTGCTGTGCTAAGTTACCAGTCTTACTTTCTTCTCCAGAGCCATATGAGTCCAGTGACCAGATATGAACTCGGATGACTGAAGGTGGCCCTGGATGCAAGGCAACCAGGGTTAAGTGACTTGCCCAAGGTTAACACAACTAGTGTCACAGTAGATAGAATACTGTCCTTGGAGTCATGAGGACAGGAGTTTGAATCCAGCCCCAGACACTTGACATTTACTAACTGTGTGATCTTAAGTCATTTAACCCTGATCACTTCACAATCAGGGTCATCTCCAGTCATCCTGATTTACTGGATCAAGATGACTCTGGAGGAGAAAGTGAGGCTGGTGACTTAGCACAGATTCCCTTCACTCAAATCCAGTTGGTATGCTTTTCATGGCATCATTTAAGGAATAAGATTTATTGTATCTTACATTTTTACAAAGTTGTCATTTGTGAATATGCTCTTTCCTTCTTTTCTTTTTGTGAATAAAAACTACTCAAGAAAACACTAATCAAGAAAATAATGACCCTTGGAAAAGTATATGTGACTTGAATGTAATGCAGTTGGAAAAGGCTGCACAACATTTGTATCTAGAGTTCTCCAACTAAGGTCAGGTGGTGCAAGTATATTTCTTTAAATCCCCATTTCTTTTTTAGAGAAAAGACTAGATATTGTAATCACATACCTTCAGGCTTTGTTTTGTACTTTTCATTGACATTATTTCCAAAGGCTTTTTGCTTTTTATTTTTTTTTAAGCCACCTATCTCCTAGATTTCTGGGCAGTTTTTGCCAGTGGCAACCTTCCCCTCCTCCTAGATACTTTCTCTTCTCTTATCTTAAAAACAGTACTACTAGTAGGTAGTAATGGATGAGCACCATCCACTGTAGATTAATTCATCCACAGATAAATATACTTAACAATAAGAAATGATTACTATGAAGACTAACTACAGGGTAGCACAGGAAGATGAACTGATGCAGAGTAAAATAGGTAGAACCAGGAAAACTATATATATAATGACTGCAAGATGAGAGGAAATGACATGTAATTCTCATAATTAGAATTGGCTTCTAAGAAAAGGGGAGAGCATGCACCTCCCTTCTGTCTTTGCAGAGATGGAATACTATGAGTAAAATATTGAATATTCTTAGTTGATGTGTTGGTGAATTTTACTGAGTTGCCTTTTTCCCATACCTCTTATTTATTCTTTGGGACATGGAAAAATGACTCTGGGGACAAGAATGAAGGGTATAATTTGGAAAGGTGGCATAAAAACAGTAGACAGTAATGAAAATTAAAGTTTCAGATTTACAAAGTTAGGATTAGATTGGTATTGGGATATAGGGGATGAATTTTAAATTTATGTAACTCTTCTCAAAATCACAGAAACCCAAGTATTGAAAGGGAGAAGCTCAAAGATAAACTAATCTACTGGCAGATGACCCATAATCTCCTCTGCAACACCGATGGAAGGAAATCATTATCCTCTTCTTAAAAATCTTCAGTGAGGGAGATTTCTGCTATGATCAGACAACCCATTTTTCTCTCTCAGTTTCTTCAAAATGCCTATTCAAGCTTTTGGCTCATTTGTGTCTCTTGCTGGGTGAGTTTGGTTATATTTCATTCTTTATTAGTGTAGAAAACTTGGTATATCTGACTGAAATCAAGAGAAATGAGTTGGAATTGATAAATGGCCTATACCCTCCCAGGGTACATTGTATGAACGGACTATTTAAAGAGGTGACTCTTTGAATTAATCACCTCTAATAAAACTTTTTATTAGATGGCAAAATGGTTTCTTGCTCACATAGAGATAGTAAAAACTGATGATGGTAAGTTAAAAAAGAAATAATGGTTTCGTTTGTTTTTCTTTGTAAGCACAACCTGGGAAAAAGATGAACTGAAAAGTTCATGGACATTTTTCCAACTGGTTTCCATGCTGCCTTTCTCAAAATGTAGTTATAAACCATTAAAAGGGATCTCTTGTGTCCTTCAGTGACTTATGAATCAAACAAACAACATGTGTTTTTCTTTACATCTGTCTAATGATTAGTTGAGCTTGGAAAAAATCCTATAGAGTATCTTCATTTTAGTTTCTTTATGGAACCAACTTATTTTAAAATCACATATTCTCCTTTTTAGACAAACTGATCCCTGTGTTTTTTCTTGTAAGGCAAAATATTCTAACTTCTACTTTTGTGACTGTCCCTTATGATTGGAATGCTTTCCTTCCTTACTTCAGGCTCTTGTAGGTCCTAGTTCCATTTAAGACTCAGTTAAAAAAATTCAAACTTTGTGATTTTTTATATTTACTCATTTTAGGGAACTGACTGACAAGTTATTCACTGCCAGTAGAACAGAAGATCCTTGAGGTTAGGGAGTGTTTTCATTTTTGTCTTTGAATTCTAGTATTTGGCACAGTGTCTGGTACATAAATACTTATTGAATTGAATTTGAGCTTAAAAAAAAGTTTAAAAAAGTAGTCTGAGGCATAGTAATACGTAGGCCAGACTACCCAAATAAGCATTATTTATGTAATCAAACCCCTTTCTAATGAAACACCATTTAATAAAAATTTGCAATGATTTTTATCATATTCTTATATAAAAGCTTAGAACCAGTGGAAAAGTAAATGAAACTTTGCTTTTAGTAAAAGGAAAAAAAAATCATGGCTAGAAGAATATATCAATGTATAAAGCCTGGAAAGCCACCCAGGATTACTTGCTCATTGAAGAATAAAAGAAAATAAGTTTAGAATATGAATTCATTTTTAATTAACTGGCAAAGACTCAAGTATCTTTGCACATTGCTTACTATTAGCAGTGGGACTAGACCTTGACAGCTAACAGTGGAAAACAGCAGTAGAATCTTTTGCCTTGCCAGCCCACCCACTGTTTCTTTTCTCTTGAGAAAGAGTATATCTTTTCTCCTGATTCTGGACATGCATTTTCAATATGTTTGTAGATTGGAGAGAAAAAAAGACATAAACAACCTACCTTAAGGAGTTCAGAGAGGATATGGTTAATGTGACCTTGTACAGTATAGGTGGAAGAGAAATGGACAAGATGACTACCCATTACATCATAGGTTTCAGACTATGAAAATAATGCAGCTTTTCATGAGCAAAAGAATATGAAAGAACTATATAATTTTTGTCCTAACTTGGGTCCCTGTGTACCAATGAAACTTAATGCAGGACTAGATTTCATTCTCCTCTTTCTCTCTCTCCTCCTCACACAATCTAGGAATTTATGCTTTCTCATGACAATGTCTCAGTTTTTACTGCAATGACTGCATTTTGACTGGTTTTTAAAGTTATTGAATATAATGGAACAAAAGAAAAGACTTATTTTTCTGTATACAGAGAAAATAACACTAGGTCTTTATAGAAGCCTAATATTTATATGGTTTTCCACAAGTAACCCTTTGTGATTATGAAAGAGGAAGGAATGCTGACTATACTCATTACACTGCTTGGGTCTAACTTGGCTGGGGGTAGGTTGGGTTAGAGCTATACAAAATTGTTTGAGGGCTACTAAGTTTATGTACTTAATGAGTATTATAGAAAAAGAGAGGGAGTGTGCCATTTTGTTAAGCTATCTTAATAAAACCCAATAATAATAAATAAAACTAAAAAAAGGATAAATTTAAAAGAAACTTAAGTATGCTTAATTTATTACCCTTACTTTACAAATGAGGAAACTGAGACCCAGAGATTAAATATTCTACCAAGATTCTACAGGTGTTGTTGCTCAGCTGCTTCCAATCATGTCTGCCTTTTCATGACCCCATTTGGGGTTCTCTTGACAAAGATAATACGGTGGTTTTTCATTGATTTCTTCAGCTCATTTGATAGTTGAGGAAACTAGCCCAGAATTAAGACTTGCCCAACATCACAGAGCTAATAAATGTCTGAGGCCAGATTTGACCTCAGGGATATGAATCTTCCTGACTCTAGTACTCTATTCACTAAGCTACCTAATTGAATCTAGTTTATGGTAGAGTTGGGATTCAAATCCCAATCTCCTGATTCTTTGGATTTAGAACTCTTAGAACTTCTCAAGGCTGATGGAGATTTAGAAACAGGAATACATTAGCTACACACTCACAGAAGCCATTCACCTGAGCCCTGGCTCCATCTTCATCTCTTAGGTGGTTGGTAGTTTCTTGACCAGGTGTTGCCTTTGTATCCTGAGCCCTTGTGGATGCCCTGAAGGCTTAGACTTGGCCTACAGGGCCAGATTCTTGGCATTTCACCTTCAAGGGATGGCAAGCAAAAGTGACCCTCATCTCTTAGGGATATCTAGACATCGGTTTTCCATAAAGTTGACTATGATTCAATTGCCATTTCCCTTTTGGTCATAGTTGGTAGCTTTCAGGATGATAGTAACTAGGCCACCTTTTTACTCTGTTATCAGCAAGAACAGTTTCTTCTGGTCCAAATCTATAGAGATTGTCTACACATACATATATAAATGTACACACACACACACACACACACACACACACAACAAACACACAAATGGAATACATCTTATGCAACTATCCACAGTCATAGTTACCCACCTTCCTACCAAGAGGAAGGAGGTGTGTTTCATCATATGTTCTATGGGGGCAAGATGAGTTATTGTAATTAATTGGAATTCAGCTATTTTTTATTATTATTTTAATTTGTATTAGTATCATCATTGCATATTCTGTAATCTAGGTTCAGCTTACTTTACATCAGTTTATAGAAATCTTTTTAAATTTCTCTGAATTTGTCATATTCGTAATTATTTACAATATATGGGTTTGGGTTATATTTATATTCCACACAACTTATTTAATCATTCTACAATCAATTGATATCTACTTTGCTTCCAGGTTTGTTTGTTTGTTTTGTTTTCTTTCCCTCTCTATCATTAGAAATGATAGTCTAGATCTTTGTCTATTTATGAGACATTCTAATTTTTTACCTCTTGGGTAAAACACACACACACACACACACACACACACACACACACACTCCAAAAATATGCTCAATAGTGGGTTTGCTAGCTCAGAGCATTTGAACAGCTGATAAATTATTCTGATATAATTCTAGTTTTCAGAACTGTTGAACCAATTCATAGTTCTAATAATAGCATACAAATAGTAGACCAATTTTCTATATAGGCTCTCTCAACACTCAGTGTTTCTTATGATTCTTAAACATGGGGAAAAAATAAAAATAAAATTTTACAAACTTTTACCCTTATCTTTTCTTCAAGTCTCTTTCTGTTGCTTGTCAAGCTCAACCTTTTTCTTAGATTTTTCCAAAGGAAAAAAAATAGCAACTTAAACCAAAGTCAAGATTTTCTAAGCTTAAAAAGATAAATTGTCCTTTAGAAATTAACTTTCCTTTAGATGATGACACTTCTACTCTGTCAAGTTTTTCTCTTTCTGTAACCTGTCAGCAAGGACATACCTTGAGCTCATTTCCCAAAAGGTCAATTTTTTTTTTTCCTGTGTGTAGTTTGCTAAGGAATAGATCATTCACTCATTCAATATTTATTGAGTTTAAGCCACTATGCTGGGTATTCATTATTTTTGAAAACTTTCTTGCTTTGCTAGGAAGGTTATCTCCTTTATTTATTACACAGAGAGAGCTGATAGGAAATAGGTTCAGTTTTTAGAATTAATTCAAAGCTAAAGTTAAAGAATACAAAGTGAGGCCTCACTTTCTTTGTCTGTAAAATACAGGGATTGTACCAGATGATTTTTGAGATCTCCTTTTCTTCTCTCTAAATCTATGACACTATGATTATCTCTTTATATTCAAATATTCAAAGGCATATTTGACCTCATTAATTTGCATATTCAATCCAACATATATTCCAGTCCATCTCAGGAACCCTACCATGCCAGGCCCTTCTATGAAATTCTTGTCTATGTCTTCCCCCATATTTGATGTAAAGGGTCCACTCAATGTACTGGTCACCTTCCTGACTTTCTCCTGATACTGTGAGCCTAATAGTAGAGTACTTGCCTTTATCATGTGACCAATATGTTGTTGTTTCTTTAAATCGTGTATTTCTTTGATGATGCCTTTTACTCCTGTTCATATTCAAAATTCCTTATTTGTTGTGTTGTAGTCAATGTATTCATTTAAAATTCTATATTTAAAAGCCATATAGCAATATCCATTGGGCCTTAGTAACAGGGTGAAGTTGTGTCATTAAAGAAATTTTGCATTTGCTTCAGATGATCATCAATTAAGTGTTGGTCATGTGCTCAGGACAAACAACAACCGGATGTACAATACAAATACCTTATAGATTTCACACAAATTCAAAACAAAATGGACCGTGACTTCAAGTTTCTTATGTTTGAAAAGAGACAACCTGTAATAGGCATATCCAAGACACATACACAGTAGACACAAGATGACCAAGGTAAGTCACCACTGTTTAGGGAAGGAAGGTGTGACCCTTTGTTATATAGGAACAAAGTGGAGTAAAGATAGACTCTGAAATTTGCTGGTTAAGCTGGGTCAGAACCAGCATTAACCATGCCCTTTTTATTATGCTTGTGACTAGTCTCTCTGCCTCCGAACCCATCTGTTCTGAAGCATAGGTCAGAATGAATACATTTGCCATCTTTTCAAATGATTTCAGCTGTTTTTTTCTCCAAAAAAATGAAAAGTCCTTTAACATGAAGGTATTTATTATTTTTCTTGTGCTTGGTAGACATTTACTTTCAAAGGTCTTGAGGGATTTCTTTAGACGAGTCAATAACCTGCCACAGTGATTCATTTTCTTGTCATTTTAGCTGAGATTAAGGTTTTAACTCTAATTTGACCTGGAAAAAAACAAAAGATGTCTGTGAAGATTTTGATTGTTACAAATAACAGGTTTTTCAGGAGATATTGACCAACATGTTCTGGCTCACCACTCCTAGGACTGATGCAAGCAAGCCATGTTGGAACTCTATGAAGTGAACTAGCCAGAGACGACTAAATGGAATTTTCTGACCAGGCTTAAGTGAGTGGATCCTGTACAATCTGAAGTCCAAGGTCCTTAGTACTGGATTCCAAAGAAGACTGAGAACCAGTGCTTAATTTCATTTTTTCCTTTCTATTTCATAGAGTCAGCTGTATCTCATTTGTTTCTCCATCCATCCATCTATACATTTATTCATCAAACATTTATTAAGTCTTGATCATGTGCAAGAACTTATGTTAGATGGGGTACCATTCAAAACTGGTTAAACCACAGTCTTATTCAATAAATTTGTAGTTTAGCTGGAAAGATTAGATAGATTTACAAATAGCTATATCTGAAGTATAATAAGTGTGTGAGAAAAGTATAAAAAGATATTTAAAGAAGGAAGATTTAAGATCTTGAAATAAAATAACTGGTAGGGAAAGAAAAGGGTAATAGTTACTTAAATGTCTCTATGTTCAGTATATGTGGGCCCCTATGGAAATCAGATTAAATCTCATAAGAACTCCAAGTTCTGTATAATGGAATTTCAATCCTTAGCCAATGTATTTAAAGAAATAACCTATCCCACAAAGTTCCAGGACTATTTTGCTTATGTCTTCTTATGAGGCAAAATGATTTTCAGATGGACAGGCAGATAAGAGAAGATAGTAAAAGAATATATAAAAGGTTTAAATGAGTTCAAATCACTTAACATAGAGAAATTAAATCTCCAAATGCCTAAAGAACTTGTAAACATGACTATTGATCAGGGATATTCGGAAAACCCATGAGAAAGGGAAAACTTTTTCAAAACTGAGAAAAAGGCGAATATTTTAATTTTCATAATAAGGAAAATGGTAGATTCTTGAAAAAAACAACTATCAACAATAATAGAGCAGTGAACTTGATATCAATACAAGAAAGAATTTTAGAATGTATTAGTAAACAAATATTTATTGTGAACTTAGAAAGAGAAGCAGTGGAAGAGTAATTACAACAAATCAGCATGTATTCATTAAGAATAAGTTATGTGAAACTTACCTCGTTTCCTCAACTGGCAAAGTGAACAAATGCTGTAGACATAGTATATATGGCTTTAGAAAGGCATTTGATTTTATGCAATATAATACTGATATATCCTATGTACTTAATCAATATTTGCTTAATGTAATTGAAAAAAATTATTCATAATTGACAAAGTCTGTCTTGACATTCTTGAAGACAAGATGGAGAGATGTGCACTGGACTAGTAGTATCATTAAGTGTATTCATGACTTGTAGAATAATTATACATTTCTTATTTAATACTTTCATAGAAGGAAAATGCTTGTGGCATGTTACAGAGCTTTGATCTGTTAAACTTAATGACTTGGATGAAAATATAAATACATTTAATATATTGGTAGATGACAAAACTGGGAAGAATTTAGAATTCAGAATTCTGTTCTAAAGAGAACTCAGTAGGCTCAAACAATGGACAAAAAACTAATATAATGAAATTTTAAGAAAAATCTATGTAAAATCTTATATTTATTTACTTAATCTCCTTCATCTCAGCTTTTCTCCTCTGAATTATGAGGGAATTGGACTCCATGACCTTTAAGGTCCCTTCCAGTTGTAAATCTGTGATAATATGATCTCATGAAGAACAAGTAGACAAAGACAAGTACACAACAAGAAAGCCCTTGCATGTAGCAGCTCGATCTTGTAAGCATTAAGGAATCATTTCACAAGGGTATCTCAGAGATGGGATGATACTAGAAGGGTGGAAATAATCAGAGACAATATTCCTATTCATCAAAGGTAATCAGGGATTATCATCAATCAATGCATTCTAATCTGACCTCAAATACTTACTAGCTGTGTGACCTGGGGCTGGTCACTTAACACTATTTGCCTCAGTTTCCTCCTTTGTCAAATGAGGTGAAGAAGGAAATGACAAACCACTCCATCATCTTTGCCAAGAATATCGCAAATGGGATCACAGACAGCTAGACACAACTGAAACAACGAAACAATAAATCATGAGGATATGAGTAACTGCTACTAATATACATTACTACTTATTTTTAATATTTATAATACCTTAACAGGAATGTTTTACATGAATATCTTGATAAAAATATGTGAAGGGAATAGACAAGTGTTCTATTTTTTATTAAAGCCTTAATACTTATCAATAAAATATCACTATTTTAAAAATAATGAAAAATTATATATGGATCTATGAACTTCTATTATATGTTTTTAAATGTGTATTAAATTTAAAAGAAGAAAAGCAAAATTGTCCTACTTATCTGGGTTCTCTTCTGAATTTCCTTTTTCTCTCAGATATTTAAATATATTTTCCTCTATGTTTTCTTCCTTTTTTTTTTTTGCCTCACTCTCATTAGCCACTGATCCCCGCTCCCAACAAATAGAAACTCTCCCTTGTAATTAATAAATTCAGTCAGGCAAAACACATCAATGCATTGGCTCTGTAACAGATAGTCTTTTGCAAACTATTTTCTACAGTGATCTTATCTTTCCAGACACACAATTGACTGAAAGGTGCAAAGAATACAAGATCACATTGTGTTTATTGTTTCTGGATTACAAAAAAGCATTTGACTCCATAAATAAAAATGCAGCCTTAGAGGCTTTTCCCCAACAAGGAGACTCTCATGCACATGTTAAGATTATACAACATTCCTTGATAAATGTGCCTATAGACATTGATGGTAATTACCATAGCATAAAATTCTATCATATTATAAAAATGCCTAGTGTTTAAAGTATGTGCAGCTGGGTAGACAGGTCACTGTAAACCAGTGTATAAACCTGGGATAATTTCTGTGGTAGATTGGGTTCTGAATGGAAGAGGAGTTAGAGGGTGGACTGAATTATACTTAGGAATTTGAAAAGTGTTTTTGGCCTTGTTTTCTTTCTTTTTTTTTTGTGATTCCAAGATAATCTCTGGCACACAGAGAAAACAACATAAGAACAACAAAACCTCAATTATCTTTTAACATAATAATACTCCTGGTGATGTGCATGGTTGTGAGAGTTTCTCTATTACATCAACAGGGAGGTATATGGCAGACACAGCTAGGCTGCAACATTCTTTCAGTGATAACTTATGCATAAGAAATGATAGAAGGGTTGCCAATCTGAAAACACATAATTGAAAAATGAGATGGGTTGATCATGTGGTAAAAGGGAGTGAAAAAAACACATACATATAACTCTAATATCATCCAAGGGAGGAGATAAGTATAAACAAAGAGTCAGAAAATTTTGAGGAGAGTTGACTTTTATTTAAGGAGAAAGATTATGGGATGGCTTCATGGAGAAGGTGACATTCAAATCAGACCTTGAAGAAGGGAAAGGTAAGAAGTCTATTTTAGACATGGGGTTGTAGGGAACAAAGACAGAAATAGGAGAGTAGAGGATGAGAAATGGGTTTGATGAATGTGTTTTAAAGTAGAACACTATGAAATAAGTCTGGTTAGTTTAGTCAGACTGTGGAGATGGTACAGGCCTAGGATTCCCATAACTTTGGATAGTATTTTAGGTTTCTCTGTAAGAGAGCCCAACTCTATCTATAGGTCATGTAAGACTTTATTGTCATTAATTACTATTTTTAAAGGAAAGGGAAGAAAGTTAATTATGGTAATGCTGAGCAGTTCTCTGCTTCAGGAGGAGAATCTGATGATAATGGGACAGCTATAGAATAAGATTAACTATTTGCTGGCAGAAAGGCAAATAATATGGTGGGAGTTGTTTGGGAGCATTTTTAGATAATCTATAAGAACTTTCCTGTATTGTATCCATCAGACTTAACAAACTATTTGACCCAATCAGCGAGCTTGAACTCTGGGAGCTCTGAAGAAGGCATGGCTTCTTAGAGAAATCCAACAGTGACCCTAGGTCACTCCATAAGTGTCAGGTTGGTTATGTCAGAGTTGATGACATCCCATTCTGTAGACACTGGAGCAGGGCCAGGGTTATGTGATAGCTGTGGAATGCCAGCGAGGGCCAGATCACCCAGATGGAGCAATTAGAGATAGGGCAATGCTTTGTGAGATAAGACCTGGTGCAGCCCATGAGCAGATGATGGGTGGCAAAGGCCATCTTCAGTCCAAACTCTTGTCAGAGGGTGTCTGGAAAAGCTCCAGAACTCTTCAGGTCTATTTCTATACACAGGCATGTCAACAGAGATAGTTTTCAATGGGAAGGAGAAAATTAGATTTGATAACCTCTTAAAGAAAGGAAAAAAAACCTAGGAATTTGTAAAGGTAACCTTTATCTTGCAGAGAAGCACAATCTTAGGGAAGCATTTGTTTCCAGGGAAACAGAACCAGCAATTGTTTTGAAGCTAGGTAGGAAGAGGGGATCCTTTGGGGATATTTATAAAGACTGGTCTCCCTTGTGAGCTTTTCAATTGTTCAGGAACCCTCATCGGTGATTAGGTGGAAGTGCTTATAGAAACTGTGTTCTGGCTTTTAGCTCAGGCATAACCCTTGTAGATAGTTTTGGGAAATGTTTGCCCTTCCCCATAGTGCTCAAATTTTGTATAGACACAGCCAAATGGGTTTACCATACTTGGGTATTGCCAACCAGGTAAGAGAAAAAAATGCAATTGCGTAGACTCAACACAAAACTGGTTCCAAAGTAGGTCTGTAAAACCAGAGCCACAGCCTGGAATTCTTGTTTGGGAGATAAATGCAATTGAACAGGGGTGAGTGGAGGTTCATTCCTCCAGAGAAGGCAGCCTCTGCCACTAAGGCACAGGCAATGATCTCTTACCCCCTAATTCTGTGAAGAGTCAGGAAAAGACATGGGGAGATGCTAAGAAGTTGGACCTCATGACATGACCATGGGATGCTGAGGATGATGGTACAATGTCAGTCATACCACATGGCATAAGTTGGTAGTAGTGGGGGGAAGCAAGTCTATTCAGAGAATGTTAACCACTGAGGTAAAACTTTGGTTGAACCAGCCTACTTATGACTCTATACGAGTATAATTTGATCTTTGAGGGAAGAAAAGGTGGTTTATACTTTTTGTGGATTGCTGCTTGAGGACATACATAAGCATGAACAAGAGTATCTCCTCATAGTGTTTTGAAAAGAACCTAAATGAGCTTGTTAAAGAATTGGGAGTTAGTTTGGGGTTTTTTTTTTTTTTTTGAGGAAAGATATCTTCCCCAAAATACCAGGAATTATTTTTAAGTGACTGCTAAATATTAGAGGACTACAAAATGATCCTTGTCTATCCTCTGATCATTTAATGAGAGGTTACTGAAACATGACTGAACAGTGAAAATCTGAGGAAATCCAAACAGAGAGAGAAAGTCTAATTCACCAAGGGATTCTGTGGCCTCCTGTGAACAGCAAAGGATGTCATCACAAACCAGCTCAGTCTTGGGCAAAATTGTAGGGGTCGATGAAGCTCATCTTGGTCATACTCACAGCCTCTCTTTTCACCAGACCTGATCTCCTGCTTGGCTCTTCAGTTCTCCTTATACCCTTTCATTTAGCATATGTATATTCAACCAAAGATTTGTATCTACTTAAGGAATATCTGGCTGATGGATTCTCTTAAGGAATTCATTGTTTTAAAAAGGAGAAATTAGTAAATTTCACCAGAAATATTTGCATTTTAGTAGGTGGTCCTTGAAGACAAAAAGTCTTTGAGGAATGAATGTGTAATCAGCTACTTATTAAGATCAATAGGAAGAGTTTTCTGTAGAAGAGGTCTTCTCAGAGACCCTCCAGTTACCTATTTGAGGTAGGTAGGTGGTAGCCTAAGCAACTTACCAGTAAGACTAGTCTTGGTGGGAATCCATATATGTGGTTATGCTAATCAAAGATTCTTAGCATTATAAACCAAGAATCATGTGGTGCAATGAAAGGCACTGAATCTGGGCACTTCCTCTTTCTGCCATGAATTTTTTCAAAACAATTTTCTGAGTTCAAATCTTAGTTCTGTCCATTAATAATTGTGTGACCTGGACCTCAGTTTCTCCATCTGTAAGTCATAGAATTTCTAAGGACTAGATCTAAATCTCTGAATCTATAAATGAGGAAATTGAAAAACTTGTAGGTTCACTTTAATTAGGTAGTATAGGGAGTTATCTTTCCACTTGTGGGGGTTTTCCAGGCTCCCATTTGAGTTTCCTTGAAGAAAATGGCATGATTTATTTCCTTCAATAGCATCTGGTCAACAATATTTTCACTTCAATCTAATAGTGACTTGGAATACAACCTGTCTTGTTAAATAAATGCCCTGATCAAAAATAGCTTATTAGCACATGAATGAGTTCAAGCAGGAAGAATCAGCCTTTCCTTATCACAGATTTATTTTTAGGAGTTGTGAGTGAATCCCAGGGTCTTTTAAAGTGATAGAAAAATGCTCCAGTAGGACTGCTGGGGGACCAGATTGGTGAGTCAGTCTGTACCTTAGAGAGAGAGAGAGAGAGAGAGAGAGAGAGAGAGAGAGAGAGAGAGCAGAGCTCTGCTCAACCAAATCCACAAAAGGGGAGGCTAAGTAGCCTTTCCCATTCAGAGTGTGAGTCATAGGAAAACAATGGGACCCAGTGAGAAAACAATTTATACATTTAAATGCTTGTTCCTGTCCCTAATGGACAGTCTGAAATGATGGGGCTCCAGAGGGCCATTCTACCTGAATAAAGTGAGTAAAAAATTCTTTCACTCAATGCATAAATGCCACTTGAAGGAATGTTTTAATTCCAAACTCCTTCACAATTAAAATACTGAGGAAGGAGCTAGGAGGTGAGTGACCCCTTGGCTTAATCTGTGTACCACATCACCACTTACAAACCAAAGAGTCATCCATTAAACCACCAGGGAGAAAAGATAGACCTTGGCTTTGGATTCCGGTTTGAGCTTCCTTCCTTTTTGAAAAAAATTTTTTTTAAATCTGACTATTGTTTCAAGGAATTGAAGCATTTTTTCCCCATTCTGATTAGTCCAGGATGAAAATAAGTTTGTCAAACCCATTCCTACAGAAAGGGGGAAAAAAGTATCTCCTGTCACATTCATGACTAGTGATTTTTATCTGAAGCATAGGAAATATTGCCATGGCTGCCAGGATCTACTGCTTCCCTTCACTGATCAGACCAGACCAATCAGTCAATCACATAAGCATTATAAATAAGCCAGGCACTATGTTTGTACTTCATTCTCCAGAGAAGGCCATGACATCAGGGACATGATGCCATGACAAACACATGCATGGAATTTGAGTGGGGGGGGGGTTGTGCTATGTCACTAGTCTCACTTTCTCCTCCAGAGTCATGTGGGTCCAGTGGCCAGATATGAGTCCGGACAGATGGCCCTGGATGTGAGGCAATCAGGGTTAAGTGATTTGTCCAAGGTCACACATCTAGTAAATGTCTGAGGCTGGATTTGAACTCCTATCCTGTCCTCAGGTAGCTTACAGTAGGAGACAAGATGCTCTGTGTATATGGCTCAGTGCTTGGTGCTGTTGATATAAAGGCAAACCAGAAACAGCAAGAAAATAGAGCATAGATACTGGGAATGGAGAAAGGGACTGATGTTTAAGCCACTACATTGGGTGGTACTGTTTATGAAAGGAAATAAATGACTGAGGTTCTCTCTAGAATGAATTTTCCTTCTGAAAATTTGGATATAAATTAAAAAAAACCAAAAACTGACAAACTAACTCACCACTATTTAATCCATCAGGTTGATGTGAAGTATAGCTTTGGTTGGTTAATTTTAATTTAAGCCAATTAATTTTCCCCTTCTGTTAAAATAGATGCAAACAGCCTCCTGTCTTTTCTCAAGAGAGTTTGGCGCTTGGGACCCTGCAAAGAAAAGGAACGAAGTGGCATCAGCATGGGCAGTAGAGACACAAAGGCCCTGCACAGCCAGCTCCGAGTCATGTCAAAAACAGGCTCTTAGAGTGGGGGTTGGTAGAGGCTGCAACAAAGACTGGTCTGATTAGCATCTCTAGGTTCCCTGGCCCACAAGGACTGTCTGACCACAAGGACTTGAATACTTGAAATCCTCTCTTCTACCGAGAAAAGGAGTTTCTAGGAGAAGCTGATGGATTAATTTTTTTTTTAGTTTAAAAAATTAGTTTAGTTCAAAAAATTAAAGAACATGTTATACTGCCCTCTCTGTTTTGTTCTAAGGTCTTTTTTCAACTTGTTTAGTTTGGTATAATGGACCCTGGACACTTTTAAAATAGTTTCACAATGTTTCCTAGGGTCCTTACAAGCAAGACTAGCAGTACCCTTATGGTTATCAATAAATATCAAGAATTTGCCCAGTATGGAGTGCAAAACATTGGACTAAGTTCAGGGATATATAATAGAAATCTATTCATGAAAAAAATAAAAACAAAATAATGTAAAAGTATTTCTTGTTTTGGTTTGGGTTGTATTTTCCAGAACTTTTTTTTTCTTTCTAATTTCAAAAATTCTTCGGAGTCCCATAAGGAGGATTTGGGGAAATTACTGAACTAACTGGTTGGAGAAGAAATTTAGAATCTAGAATTTTTGATGGATACACGTTTACATCTTGGTTCTCTGTTCTGCTCATTGTGCTACGTTGTTTTCTGAGCTGTCTCATGGTCTGAGTGGATTAGAGCTAGAAGGTTAACTCAGAAGTCACAGAGTTTAGCTCTTTCATTTTCCAATCCAGGAGACTGAGTCCAAGATGATTTGCCTAAAGTCATTTGGGGGTAATATCAAGTGGGAATGGAATCCAGGTACTCTGATTCTACCTCACCATCATAATCTTGAGAAAGAACCCAACATCCCAGGATAAATATCTGGATAACTAGTATTAGGATGAGCCCTGATTGGAAGTTAGAAGACATGGGTTCCAATTCTGTCCCTGTTATGTATTACTTTTGAAATATTAAGCAAATCATTTCTCTGAGCCTCAGTTTCTTTTGGAAAACAGAGGACAGGAAGAAACAAAACGAAAGAAGGAATTGAATAGTATTGATATCACTTAAAAACAAATATAAATTTTGTCTGCTTTTCTCTCTCTTCAATAACAAATATGAATTTCCCCATTGTATCAAAGGTCACTGGGAAGATTCACATGCTTTGTGAAGGTCTTTAGCATAATTGATAAAGCACAAAAGGTCTGAATTCTAAGCCAACTTCAGACACTTAATAATTACTTACCGGTGTGAACTTGGGCAAGTCACTTAACCACATAGCCTTGCAAAAACCAAACCAAACCAAAACAAAATCCTCTGCCTCTAGCTTAGTTTATCTAAAGAATATCCTTGACTAAAAAAAAAAAAAAAAGAATATGCTTGAGTTGAGGGCCACTCCTTGATGGACAAGTCAGAAATAGCCTTTTGAGATCTCACCTTTTGAGAGTGGAATTTTATGAGAATCCCTCTCCAAAACTCCATTTTAAAGTCTAGTTTTCTAACTGGACTTTCAAGTAATAATAATGCATGTGTTAATATAAGTAATAAACATCTATGTTAACCTAATTCTGTTTGCTCTTTAAGCTAAACTCTAGAGCTAACTTTTATCCCTTATTAGGACAAACTCCTAGTTACTACCATTTAATTTAATTCTTTACTAAATAGCCAAACTCATGGAAGTCATCAGGAGGTTGTATTAATTTTCTACAAAACCATAGCCCTTGTTTGTGACTCCAAAACCACCTAGTGTTAAAAAGCAAAAAAGGCTCAGGATGTGAAATAAACTGTATCTCCTAAGATAGTTCTAGATCAAGGTAGGTCCCTCAAGCTTGGGGCAAGCCAGACTGGACTTCAGGAACTGATAAAATTCATAGGCTTGTAGAATGTTGAGCTTAGGGAAAACATAGAAATCATCTGCAGATGGGGTGGGGAATGACTGTGGGAGGGCCAAATTTGGCTTGCTGCCTGTTTTTGTATGATCCTAGCTAGGAATTGTTTTATTGTTTTTAAAAAATACAAAACATATTCTTAGTTCACAGATCCTACAAAATAGGCAGCAGGCCAGATTTGGCCCTCTACAGAAGTTTGCTCAGCCCTTTGGGCCATATGATTTCTAAACCTCAAAAGCTCTATATTTTTTGAACCTATCATTCACATCCATTTCAAAGGCCCAACAAGCCTTGCCTCAAACATGATGGATCTAGATCTACCTTGGTCTACAGTTATCATAGAGGATCCCTCCCAGCTATGAATCATCCATAGTTTTACCTGTGTCCAGTAGTTTGATTGTAATTTATATAATTAAATTCTATTATCTTAATAACATAATTTGTCAATTGAGTATAACTGATAATGTAATAAGAATAAGTATGATTACTTTTATTTTGTTCAGTCATTTTTCAGTCATGTCTGACTCTTTGTGACCCCATCTGGTATTTTCTTGGCAAAGAGTGGTTTGCCATTTCCTTCTTCAGCTCATTTTATAGGGGAAGAAATGGAGGCACATAAAGTTTGCCCAGATCTGAAGTCAAAAATATGAGTCTTCTCTGTGCCATTTAGCTGCACCTTTATAAGTTAGTTTGTTAATTTAACACAACTGATTCCATTTAAAAAATATTTTGTGATTGAACTGTAAACAATAAAATGAGCATCTGTGTGGTATGATATAGTAAGCAATATGCATGTGGTTTTTTTAAAAAAATAATTTTTATTGATGTCTTTTGTTTTTTTACATCATCATAGCTTTTTCTAGTTTCCCTCCTTTTCTCCTTCCCAGAGAACCACATCATCTGACAAATAGTATTTTTAAAGATTAAAAAAAGAAAAGAAAAAGAAGAGGGGGAAAATCAGTACAACCAATCAATATTCTGAAAAAGTACAAAATCATGCACAACGTATAAAATCTGTGGACCTCCCACCTATATGAAAAGGTTGGTTGGGTATCCTCTAATATTTCTTTATTCGTCATGTTCGATCCATATAATTTTGTAACACTTTTTGATTTTTTGCTTTAGTTGTTCTTCCATTTATATTATTGTAATCATTATGTATATTGTTTTCTTAGCTTTGCTTACTTCACTCTTCATCAGTCATATAGATCTTTCCATGCTTCTCTATATTCATCATTTACATCATTCCTTTCTGTTGTTGTTGAACTGTTTCAGTCTTGTCCAATTCTTTGTGACCCCATTTGAGGTTTTCTTGGCAAAGATATGGGAGTGGTTTGTCATTTCCTTCCCTTATAGGTGAGGAACTGGAACAAATAGTGACTTGCCCAGGATCACACAACCAGTTAAGTGCCTGACTCCAGACTTAAACTTGGGAAGATGAGTCTTCCTTACTCTAGGCCTGACTCTCTCTTCACTGTGAAATCTAGGTATTTACTTCATTTCTTATAGTACAGAAATGGTGCACTATATTCATGTACTACAAATTTGTTTAGCCAGTCTCAATTGATGGATATTAACATTTTTCACAAATTTTTACTGTTACAAAAAATGTTGCTATAAATATTTTGCTATATATGAGGACTTTCTTTATATCAATGATTTCTTTGGAGTATAGGACCATTAATAGTCTCTGGTTCAAAGAGTATGGACATCTTAATCACTTTATTTGTATAATTCTAAATTAGTTTCCAAAATGGTTGTTAAATTTCACAGCTCCACCAACAATGTTTTAATGTGCCTTCATTCCACAATCCCTCCAGCATTACCTAATGCAGTTTTTGTTGTCTTTGCTAATTTGCTGAGTGAAACCTCAGGTTTGTTTTGATTTGCATTTCTCTTATAACTAGTGATTTAGAGTTTTCTTTCATGTGGTTGTAAATACTTTTCAATTCTTTTGAGAACTATTTGTTTATATCCTTTGATCATTTATTTATTGAGGAATGACATGTGTATATTCTTAAGTAATTATAAACTTTTGTAGTTCCTTTGATAAGAAAGATCACCAATGAAGAAATATTATCAACAACATTACCAATAATTTTGAAGTAAACTGCCAATCAAATTATGTGGTAAACAATTGAGCTATAAATTTAAAAACCCAATGAGATTGCTGTCATCAGTCTGTAGTCTCAGTTCTCAGCCAGACTGGACTACTAGGTCTTGTACTTGTGTTTCCGGTACTTCTGAGCAAGTTGAACATTGGTCTGAGAACAGTGAATATTGATTGACAGAGATTTTGGAGACAAGATGGATGGGCAACAATTTGAGGGAGATCCATAGCCATGGCAGAGAGGGAACCTAGCTGTTTCCACTTAGAAAGAAGCTTGTTGAAACCTCTAAAATGTTAGAATGGTGTTTTCTTTTTGCACCCTTTGATTAATAAAGTTTGATTGCATGCATTTAGAAGTATGAGTCTAATTAATGTTTCTGTCAAAGTAATTAGCACATGTGGTGGTAAATTGGTTGTATTCATGCACCGAAGATTTCATCCAGGTCTCCCATTACTTAGGCATGATGAGAGTTGGACATTATTTTAGAATGCCAAGCCCAATGGCAACTTGTCTTAGACCCTTTGCTAATGTCCATTGTTTCTTCTACTGTGATAAAAAGACTGTGGGGCCTGAGATACTGGCAATCTTCTCACTGTCTTCTTGGTTGCCTCTTCCAACCTACTTCTACTCCTAGGCATCTCAAGTTAGGCCTTGGACCTCTATGAGTATAAAAGAAAGCAACCATAATGAGAATTTCTTGCTTTTTACATTACAGATCTGTTGGACTGTTTTGTGAAACTTCCTCTAAGTCCCTAGACTTCTCTTATGGACCTGGACATCCTCATGGTTAAATGGCAACTCTTCTTTTTTTTTTTCTTAAGATTTTTGCAAGGCAAACGGGGTTAAGTGGCTTGCCCAAGGCCGCACAGCTAGGTAATGATTAAGTGTCTGAGACCGGATTTGAACCCAGGTACTCCTGACTCCAGGGCCAGTGCTTTATCCACCATACCACCTAGCCGCCCCTAAATGGCAACTCTTAATGGCAGAATTGGGAGCATAATACAGCTCTCCGGATTCCAAAGTGGGCTTTCTTTCAATTATGATACTTAGCTTCAGGGCCAATAGATAGAGCATTGACCCTGGAGTCAGGAGGACCTGAGTTCAAATATGGCCTCAGACACTTCATACTTGCCTAGCTATGTGACCTTGGACAAGTCACTAAACCCATTGCCTTAAATAAATAAAATTTAAAAAAAGAACAGGTCATATGATACATAGCTTCTCTGAAAAGGATTAGTTAGTCCAAACTAGTCATTTTTACAGATGAAATTTATTAAACAGCTAATATTGATATTATTTCATGTGAGATAATACAGATGAAGAAACTGAGACTTAGAATGGTTAAAGGAGCATTTATCCATTCTTCAAACTTTTATTGATTAACCTGTTATATGGTTAGAACTCTGTAAGGAACTGAGAGGAGGTACAAAAGAAATAGGTCATTTACACTAGACAATACTAATCTTCTGGACATCTTTGATTTTTTTTTTTCCCCTTAGAACTTAAAGGAATTTGGTGAGGATGAATAGATTTTCAGATAAGAGGCAGTTGGGTGTTGCAGTGTGTAGAGGGCTGGATTTAGAATTAGGAAGTCTTGGTAAATTATTTAATCTCTGTGTGTCTTAGTTTCCTCATCTATAAAATGAGGAAAAATAGTAGCAGTTATTTCCCAGGGTTGCTGTGAAGATCCAGTGAGCTAACATGTAAAATGTTTTGCGAACTTCAAAATGTTATCTAAATGCTAGTTATTATGTAAAGTGCACAGATAGATACAATACATGTTTTCACAAGTTCTTCTGGGCAAAATCTCAGCCTCAAAGTGTCTCTAGCCCTTAATTCTCCTCTTCCCATCTGTGGTGACTCATGATGGGCAATGCCCTTTCCTGAACTAAAACCATGTGGGGATGCTTTCTACAAGGCTTAGCCTGCATCATTCATCAGGTAAGCGATGGGAGTTGGAAGTTAAAACTTCAGGCCAGGAGCCAAGAAGCTTGACGTGCTAAGATATAGCAATAATTTATTGTTCCTTACCTAGGCACCGTCATTAAATAAATGCATCTCCATGGGTGGAGGTATGAAAACATCACATTAAACTATAAAGCAGTGCATGAAGACAATGAAATATTTCCAGCATATGGTAAGGACTTAATAAATGTTTTTTTCATTCACTCATTCTTTCATTGAATTTAGAATAAAAATGTGTAGAAGGTACTAAAAGAAGAGGAATCAAGAGACCAAGGCTCTGGAGACCTCTAGGTTCTAGCACTAATTAGTTGTATGAACTTGAGCAAATCATTTCACTTTTGGGGGGTCCTCAGTTTCCTCTAAGATTCCTTTGAATTTTCATAATCTATGTTCCTATAGCCTAACCATTGGCATCGTGATCTATTTTCAAGGGAATCAGTGATTGGACCCATATTGCTTCTCCTAAGGGAACTACTCTGTAATATTTAGTCTTCAAAAACTGTCTAAAGTACTGGAGAGGTGGTGAAGTGATTTGCCTATGATCATATAGCTAGGATGTATCAAATAAAGGACATGAACCCTTCTTCAAACCCACTTCTCTATTATGCCATGATGCCTCTCTACTGAAGGACTTAGGACTGAAAATAATGACCAGTCTTATAGGAATTCAACAAAATAGTATGAGCCTTGAGATTCTCACCTCCCCTCTCCCAAGGGGAGACTATACCCCTCCCCAGAACTTCTGAAATCACACATACCAGTTTGACTGGGGAGGAATTGATCCCTGAGGGCTAATATTTCTTCTTTTGGGTCATTGATTCATCCTGAATTAATACAAGAAAATTTCCAAAATAAAACTTCAGTATAACAGTTTCTTTCTTTTTGTTTGTTTGTTTTCTTATCTTTTTTTTTAAATTTATTTTTTATTCTCATTTTGTACAAATGTTTTTCTTTACATTAATAAAATATACTTGTTTACAAGTAAACAAAATACCCCTCCCCCCATGAATATAGATAGACTTGCTTGCGCAAAAAAGTAAAGGGGGGAGAAAAAAAATTAAAATAAAAAAATAATAGTAATAATTGTAGGTATGGCCAGGTGGTGCAATGGACGAAGCACCAGCCCTGGAGCCACAAGCACCCGAGTCCATATCCAGCCTCGAAAACCCAATAATCACCCAGCCATGTGACATGCAAGCCACCCGATCCCCACTGCCCTGCAAAAACCAAAAAGAAGAAAAAAAAGACCCAAAATAAAATAAAATAGTAATAATAGTAGGGGTGGCTGGGTGGCAGACAGAACATTGGCCCTTGAGCCAGGAGCACCTGGGTCCGAATCCGGCCCCAGACACCCAAAGATCACCCTGCTATGTGGCCCCAGGCAGGCCACCCAGCCCCACTTGCCCTGCACCCTCCCCCAAATAATAATAACAAAAAAATGTGTTTCAGTCTTTGTTCCAACACCATCAACTCTGTTGTGAGTGGATCACATTCTTTATGATAAGTCCATCACAAAAATTACTTCCATATTTTTCCAACGTTGCCATTGCTGATCGCAACTCCCTCCTTTCTTATTTCTCCACTACCATGTACTATATTTTCTCTCTCCTTCCACTCTGACTCTGCTGTAGGGTCGCTGAGTGGAGCAGCAGACAGATCCCTGGCCCTGGGGCCAAGAAGCCCTGAGCCACCATACCACCCCTTAGGCCCAGAATCCACCTGGCCCTATGGTCCTGGGCAGGCCATCCAATCCCAGCCCCTTGCAAGAAGTAAAAAAAGAAAATGTGTTATATCTGACCACTCTCCCCGCCATGGTCCATCCTCTCCTCCTTTATTCACATCCCCATCCCTTCCCCCTGCTCCCCCCTCCTTCTTACTCCAGTTGTCTATACCCCATTGAGTATATTTGCTGTTTCCTCTCCTAGCCATCTCTGATGAGAGCAAAGGTTCCCTCATTCCCCCTTGCCTCCCCCCTTCCATATCATTGCAATAGCTCATTGCAATAAAAAAACATCTTATTATGTGAAATAGCTTGGACTATTCCCCCTCTCCTTTTTCTTTCTCCCATTCCATTTCCCTTTTTTTCTTATTGACTCCATTTTTACACCATATTTTATCTTCGAATTCAGCTTTCTCCTGTGCTTCAACTATAAAAGCTCCCTCTACCTGCTCTATTAACTGAGATGGTTCATATGAATATTATCAGTATCATTTTTCTATACATGCAGTTCATCCTCATTAAGTCCCTCATATTTCCCCCCTCTCCTCCAATCTCTATGCTTCACCTGAGTCCCGTATCTGAAGATCAAACCTTCTGTTCAGCTCTGGCCATTCCAAAAGGAACCTTTGAAATTCCCCTGGTTCATTGAAAGTCCATCTTTTTCCCTGGAAGAGGACATTCAGCCTTGCTGGGTAGTTCATTCTTGGTTGCATTCTAAGCTCTTTTGCCTTCCGGTATATTGTATTCCAAGCCCTATGAGCTTCCGATGTAGCTGCTGCTAAGTCCTGTGTGATCCTGACTGCAGCTCCATGATATTTGAACTGTGTCCTTCTGGCTGCTTGTAATATTTTCTCTTTGACTTGACTCCTGTTCTGGAACTTGGCTATAATATTCCTGGGGGTTGGTCTTTTGGGATCTCTTTCTCGGGGGGATCGGTGGATTCTCTCCATTTCTATTTTGCCCTCTGCTTCTAGAATATCAGGACAATTTTCCTGTAGTAATTCTTTGAAAATGATGTCAAGGCTCTTTTCCTGATAATGACTTTCAGGTATTCCAATAATTTTCAAATTATCTTTCCTAAGTCAGTTTTCCATATCAGTTGTTTTTTCAATGAGATATTTCACATTTTCTTCTAATTTTTCATTTTTTTTGGTTTTGAAGTATTGATTCCTGATTTTTGGTAAATTCATCAATCTCCCTGAATTCTATTCTTTGTCTGAAGGATTTGTTCTCCTCAGAGAGTTTTCTTATCTCTTTTTCCATCTGGCCAATTTTGCTTTTTAAAGCATCTTCTCCTCAATAACTTTTTGAACTGTTTTATCCATTTGACCTAAGCTGGTTTTTAGCATGCTATTTTCTTCAGCATTTTTTTGGATTTCCTTGACTAAGCTGCTGACTTCATTTTCATGTTTTTCCTGCATCTCTCTCCTTTCTTTTCCCAGTTTTTCTTCTAACTCCCTCATTTGATTTTCAAAGTCTTTTTTGAGCTCTATCATAGCCTGAGCCCAATTTCTGTTTTTCTTGGAGTCTTTAGATGCAGGAGCTTGTGCTTCCTCATCTTCAGACTGAGTATTTTGATCCTTCTTGGGCTCATTTGCAAAATATTTCTCAATGGTCTTCCTCTTGTTTCTTTGTTCATTTTCCCAGCCTAAGCCTGTTTTTTGGGGGTGCCTCCTGAGCTTTTGGGACACTCCCACAAGGGTCTCAGTGTGTGAGGTTCTGTCCTCCCTCCTGGTCTGTGAATGACCATATGCACCCCCCTCTGCCACAGGGCTGAGGTGGGGGGGCCCTGTTGTTCTATGGGGGGGGCCTAGACTGTGATCAGGATCTGAATGTGGTCAGAGCCCCTGAGTCCTGTTCCAGGGGCAGAGGACAGAGCTCTGAAGTCTCTCTCTCTTCACTCCCCTCCCTCAGCTCAATGGGCTCATGCCCTGGGGGCTCCTGCTTATGGGCTCCGCCTGCTTCTGTTTCCTGGTCTGGGCTGCCAAAAAGACCAAGCTGCTGGCTGTGTGCCCTGAGGGCTGGGCTCCATGTGCTCACTCTGGCAGAGGTCCCCCGCTGTTCCCCCACTTTGTGCCGGTGCTCCCCGGGGTGCAGCTCAGGAGACTCCCCCACTGCTGTGAGCTGCGGCCCCCAGCGCCCTGGGGCTGCCTCCGGGAGGCTGAGGTTCTTTGGCTCTGGTGGGCCACCCCTCTGGCAGGCCGCCCCTCCTACCGGGGGAGCAGAGCCTTTCTGCTCTTTTCCAGGTTACCTTGAGTAGGAGAACTGCCTCACTGGGTCCCTTTGTGGGTTCTGTCTCTGGAAAGTTTAGTTAGAGTCCTTAGTTTTTGAGTTTTTAATCAGAGAGCTCCTAAGACTCGATCCCTTCATGTCGCCATCTTGGCTCCGCCCCCCCAACAGTTTATTTCTTAGGTGTCCCAAAAGTGAATGGCAGGATCTTCAAATCCTCCAAGGGCATTCAATGCATAATATAAGTATTGACTATGGGAAAGCTTTTATTTTATCCCATTGAAAACAAAGAAGTACTAAGTATTAAAAAAGTAAGGTTAAGTAGTCTAGCCAGTGAACAAACATGGAAACATAAGACACTCAAATAGTTTTCCTCCAGAAGACAATTGAATCTGTGGCTGCTATCAAAACAATGTTCTGTTACTGGGAAGCCTGTCTTTTATGGGCTCCAGAAGACCATAACAAATGCATATATATATATATGTATATGTATTAGACACATATGTATATAATACATATGTCTCCATACATATACACATGAATATATGGTCACATATGCACATAGGCATGTATATTAATATATGTGTTTATACACACATATAGGTGCACACATTATATATAGCTATATATGACCCTGAGTTTTAGAGTTCTAAGTAAATTCATATAATTTGGCACTTTTGGTTCACACAAACACCTTTTCATCAGATTTGTCTGAGTAGAATAACTCATTGGTTTTGTTCTGCACAGTGGACTGTCTTTTTTTTTTAATCCAAGAAATGTGCTGAATCAGGAAATCTAAATCAGAAATTCTTGAACATGGTGTTATTCAAAAGACAATTCTCAAACCTAGTGCTGCTCAGAAAACTGTTTCTTGTCTTTAAGATGAGATTTCGGGTTCACTTTATCTCAGGAACTCAAAATACCTTTGCTCCGACACAAAAAAGAAACTGAAAAATACCAACCTAAGGACTCTTCTACCCCCACAAGTAGTGACTCCCAGAGCCATGTGTTTTGTCTGTAATTCATACTATTCTTCTCCATTGCAGAATGGGGTGTGGAGATAGATGCATTTCTCTCTTTTTGTCACTGTACTCTGAAAGAAGGAGAAATTTTTAAAAAAAGTAAATTTTCAGAGATTCAGAATTTGAATTATTTGCTGTTACAGGTAATCCTGTGGAAAGAAGGCTCAACCTGTAGTCCGGAAGATGGTTCAGATTTGGTCTGAGACCAAATTTTCATCCCTCAATAAGCATCTATTAAGTGCCTACTATTTGCACTGTGTTAAATTCTGGGATTACAAAAAAGAGGTTAAGACTGTCACTACCCTCAAGGAGTTCATAGTTTTTAGGGTGTATGTGTGTATGTGGGGGGGAAGGAGATGACATGCAAACAAATATACAAACAAGCTATATAAAGGATTAAATAGGAAATAGTAAAGAGAGTGAAAGGATTAGAATAAAGAGATGTTGGAAAAGGCTTTCTGTAAAAGATGGGATTTTTAGTTGGGACTTAAAGGAAGTTAGGCAAGTCAGGAGGTGGAGTTGAGGAGGGAGAGTAGAGTCAAGAGATGTATTGTCTTGTTCACGGAATCATTAAGGGATCAGTATTATACTTACTACTAGCTCTAAAACCCTGGGCAAGTCATTTAATCTCTGTCTACATCAGTTTCCTCATCTGCAAAAGTAGGATAATTTGTTGTGGGGATCCAATGAGGGAATATGTGTAAAATGCTTTGCAACCTAAAAGCTCTATAAAATTATCATTATAGTAAAGAGCAGGGGTGGCAGATCCTCTGCACCTCTGCAGATCATTGTCAAGCATTCCTTGGGTTAACAGATTACTCCAAGCAATGACCCATCAATCTCATGATGGGTGCTGTGTTTTAGGAAGGTCATTGTTGTAGCTGGATAAAAATTCAGAGATGGGCAACCAGGATGGTGAAAGAGATGTAGCTCAGAGCATATTGGTTGAAGGCACTAGAGAGGTTTAATCTGGAGAAGAGAAGATTTAGGGGGCTATGAGAATTGTCATACTTCTCAGTCATATTTAACTCTTCCTAACACCATTTGGGGGTTTCTTGCCTAAGATGATGGTTTGCCATTTCCTTCTCCAGTTCAAAAAATATTTAAGGAACCTTTAATTAAAACCCTTTGTAATCTATCTCCTTCCTCATTTCTAGGATTCTTGACACCTTATATCTCTCCCATACTCTGCAACTGAGTATCTTCTTGCTGCTCCTCATTCAAGGTACTCTATCATCCAATTATGGACCTTTTCACTAGCTGAACTCATGCGTGGAAATTCTCCTTTCTTCTCCTCCTGGCTCTCTTCTAGTCCCAGCTAAAGTCTCACCTTCTATATGAAGCCTTTTTCAATTCTGGACAATTAGTTCCTTCCCTCTAAAATATCTCAAATTTATATACATATATATGTATATATAAAATCTTGTTTGTATGTAGTTGATTGGTTATCCCCTAATTATTTCCCCATTAGATGAAACTCTTTTAGAGCTGTCTTTTGCCTTTTTTTGGTCCCCCCCCCCCCTTCTCTTAGCAGAGCTCCTGGAACATAGTAAGCATTTAAATCTTTATTGGCTTCTCACTAAGGGCCTATCATGTAGAAGAGGGATTAGATTTGTTTTACTTTCCCTCATAGGACAGAGCCAGAAGCAAAAGTGGGAATTGCAAAGGTAAATTTAAATTAAATGTCAAGAAACATATTTTTTTTTAACAATTAGAGTTATGATGCCATGAACTCATTGATATGGTGATGATGATGATGATGACGATGATGATGATGATGATGATAATGATAGTACAAATTTACATAGTGCTTTGAGGTCTGCAAAATACTTTTCATATATTCAATCCCAAAGTAGAATGACTTTAATTTTAAAGATCTTCATTAGAGGTCATTAGAAAAAGATTGGATGACTAATTATTGCAAATGTTGTAGAGGAGATTATTGTTTGGGTACAGATTGGATTAGGTGAATGCTAAAATCCTTCCAACTCTGAAATGCATTAATTCTGGAAACAGGACTCATTAGCCCTAGGATGATAGCCTAGGCTGAAAATGTAAGTAGTTGTATGAAATGTTTGAAGAAATGAATGGAAGATGGAGCTTTAATAGTATTGAAGGGAAATGATTAATGTTTGGGGTCTATTTTTAACTTTTTGAGATTGATGACACAGAAAGAAAGTACCTGTACCTTCCCATAAAACTTAAGACACAGTCAGAGGCAGAATCCTGGACTTGGTGGACTATTTGTTTGACTCAGGAGGCCAGGTCTTATGTTCTTTGATTCCAAGAATTCTCCTTACTATGAGCATGCCAGAACTCAGAAAACTTATTTTCTAACTCCAATCACATTGCTGGCATTTAATGATTGAATAATAATGGGTAATTTAGATGATGAAATACAGTAGCAATCCAAAAAAGTATTTTAATTCCCAGTTTCAGGGGAGAATATAAGGACTGAGACAATGTGATATGAATATAAAAGAAGACATTAATTATAAACAGGATTATTTGAAATCCATGCTTTCTGCCTTGCAAAAGGGAAAAAACACAGGTTTTTGGTGGGGGAGAAAAAATTCATCACCCACTTCTAAGAGATTTATTTTTGTTCTCTTTTCCTATAGTTGGGAGTAATTTATGTGGCTAGTAGATAGGATCTGTGGAACATTCAGGTTACTAATGAAGGCTGTAATTTCAATTCAATTCTATCACAAAAAAGGCAACAACAATAATAATAACAATACTAATGATGAGATTTTTTTAATTAAAGAAAGAAAAGTATAAAGAGAACAGTTGGGGGGAGGGGAATGATCCAGAACTGCTTTATAACATCAGATGCTATTTCCTGATATAGCTTTTAAATGTCAACTTCAGATTCCATAAGATATACAATAATTTGAATCAACATTTCTTTACAATGTTTGATTTTGTTTTTCGAAACTGTAATAAATTGATGTTGAAGGATCAGTCTTTATGATCCCAAACCTTCTTCTTATTTCCACTGGCAATTTGAGAGAACTGTCTTTTTTCCACTTTATTATCTCCTTTTAAAATTAGGCTTGCAATTTAAATTGCTCCTCCAGGGAAGTGCTGGGGAACTGTCTGGTTCAGGATTCTAGTACTGAAAGAAAGAATCTTTATTTTTAAGTTAGATGACTGAAGAGGAGCCATCTTTAATTACAAAAATTATTCAGGGGGCAGCTAAGTGTCACAGTGCATAGAACACTGGCCCTAGAGTCAGGAGGACCTGGGTTCAAATCCAACCTCAAACACTTAATAATTACCTAAGTGTGTGACCTTAGGTAAGTCACTTAACCCATTGCCTTAAAAAATTATTCAAATGAATCTTTAGTAATATGTATGAAGTGACCAAGGGTTATTAATCCTGAGCTGCAGAGTTCTTCACTACCAACAATTGAAGTTAGAAATGAAATCTCAGAAAAGTCAATATTCAGACTTTGGCCTCTTCCCTCACTTCTCTGTTCCTAGTGTATACAAGCCCCATTTATTGTGAGTCAGAGAGTAATGGTGGATACTACAATTGTCTTTCGTTTCCTGATTGGAGAGACCAGACATTTGATAAAGACCATGTTTAATAATCTGTTTTTTAAGGATATTAATTTCTTTGGAACACTAAGGTCCATTTGTTAAATTAGCTGTCATAGGTCCCCAAGAGAATCCCTTATTCCTAAAGCATTTCATCTATGCTCTCTCTATAAACAGTTTCAAAACTATAGTTGAATGCATTGTGGTATAGTTGTAGAACCCTGTACCTGGAGTCAGGGACCCCGAGTTAAAAAATCTGTCTCTTCCATTTGCTACTTCTGTAACGTTAGGCAAGTTCCTTAACCCCTCTGGATTTCCTTGCCTTCTCTGTAAAATAGGAACAATCTTCCTCACAGGGGTATTGGGAGCTCACATAAGATAAGGTACATAAAGTATTATGCAAAACTCTAAGTTCTTTTTTCATGTTTCAAAATATTATGGCAGTTTCAGGCTTTTATAGATAATATTTAAAGTTATATATTTTAAAGCTACACATAGGCTTCCAAAATTTCTCCAAGACTTTTGGAACATCTTGCTGTGATTGGGCTAGCTGTGATTGAAACCATTTTAATTCATCTTCAAAAGATGCCATATTGCACCATCTCAAAAGACCTTTTTGCTGATAACACTTTAGAACCACAGAGACTAACGCATGCTGTGACATCTGGATTTGGACATAGACTATCTCTTGTCTCTGATGCTGGCCGATTTTGTTTTTCTGCCCCCTTTGTCTTGGGATCATTCCAAATGACATATCACTGACTATTGTGCAAAGAACCTGTCTGTATCCTGCCATTGTTTCTCAGTTGCCCATGACCCTGCTCTATTGTTCTTTACTGTGCTTCAAAGTGTCCTTGAATGATGCTCTGGAAGACCAAACTTCAGGTCCATCATCAGTCCTGATGGCTACCATCTCTCCTACTTAGAAAAGCACAGAAAAATCTCCTTGCCAGCCAGTCATCTTGGGGAAAGCTCCTTTCAAATGAAGACATTAACTTGCTGAAAATTTTATTGGAATGAGTTGTGTTCAAGATACCTAAAAGGAATGGAGTTGCTTCTTAGTAAAGAAGTATCTAATTATAGGCTATTTATTTATTCTTTCCTTCATTTATTTATGAAATTAGCTTGAGTATTACATTTATGCTACAGGGAAGGAGTTGGGCTTCCTCAGTCTTTGATCCAATGAGGACAAAGGGTAAGGTTGAATTCCCTTCTGTCTAAGCAGTTAAATGCCAATAAACATTTAACAATTGACTCCCCTAAAGTAGGGCAGACATTGTCTCCTTCACTATCTCAAGTCCAAAGAAACAAACAAATAATCCACAATGAATCAAGCCCTGATTGCAGCCTTTACTGTTTTCCAAGCTATAAATGCTCACACTGAAAATGTAACAATAATCTCTGAGTAAGTACAAACTGGCTCCAGCAGATCTCTACAGGATTAATTTACTGGAGATAAATTCTAGCAAACTGGGAAAGAGTAGTGGGAAAAAGACTTTAGCTAAGCCAGTTGGAGAGTTGATAGATCCCATAAGAAAGGGGTTAGAACCTTCTTGATCAAGTAGGCAGGGCTGTGGTGGAATCAGTTCTAACCTGCTGAGTCAATGGATCAATTTTCAGTATGAGGATTTATACCTCAAAAACCAGTGAATTAGGGGTGGCTAGGTGGCGCAGTGGATAAAGCACCAGCCTGGGAGTCAGGAGTACCTGGGTTCAAATCCAGTCTCAGACACTTAATTACCTAGCTGTGTGGCCTTGGGCAAACCACTTAACCCTGCTTGCCTTGCAAAAACCTAAAAAAAAAATCAGTGAATTACAAATTAGATTTTCATTTATTGTTTTTTAAAATTATCTACTCTATACTTAAGGAAGTGATGAAGAAAATGTTGGTAATGCAGATTAAAATTAAAATGTGTGAACCATACAATCAGAGAGTCAATTGTTAAACCAACATTTATCAGCAAATACCCTTGGTCATCAGTAAGGTCTTTAATTGATAGGGGAAACTGAGAAGTTTAGTGCAAATCCCTCACTTCAATTGTCAATTTATCAAGCTATAGTATATCTTTTAAGATTAATTGTAAATGCTTTCTGGCTTTAACTAATTGGAAAATCTTAAAAAAATTTTTTTTGAACTAATAATCCTCAGCAAAAGCAAACACATTAAAAATAAGAAGTACAATTTTACTAAAAACCCTTTGCAATTTGCAAAGGAATAAGAATAATAAAGATAAAGGAATTAGCAAATAATAAATAAGTAATGAATTTCTGTGTTACTTGTGTATTTGTATGTATGTGTGTGTATGTGTGTGTGTGTGTTCAACAAGTCTGTTTAAAATTCTTAGAATGTCACTTTTTTTTCAAATCAAAAAGTGGCCAAAATTGATTGACATTTTTCTCAGGGTCTTTATGAGGCCTCAATTTCCCCATGAGACTTGGAAGTTTTGATAGCACTTGAAAACTCCACCCCCCCTTTTTCCCTCTATCTCTCAGGATTTAGATTGGGCTTTCATGTTTGATTTTAAAGTGGATGACCTGAAAAATGGACCTGTCATATAGATGGATGAGAGGAAGCAAAAGGAATTGTCCAAGATACTTGGTAGTCATTGTTTGCCTAGTATCAGGTCAAATGAGTTATGTTTTTCTTCCAGACTCAAAATGACTAAATGTAGGTCACCTCTAGCAACGCCAAGCACCAAGCTAGATCGATTATCATCCCCAAAAGGTAGGGAATTTTGTAGATGAGGAAACTGAGATCCATAGAAGTAAAATAATTTGCCCAAAGTCATAAGAGGAAGAATCACGATCAAACCTAAATCCTCTGATTCTGATAGCATCATTCTTTCCATTGAACTACACTGCCTCCCAAGAGCTAATCCAAGAGATCAATGCTGGATTTACCTTTGGTGTCATTTTTTTTTTCTTTTCACTTTGGGTTGCCATTGAGTCAGAGTAGGTAGAAGAAGGAGCAGAAGTCCTGGAGGTAAAGAAATGGTTTAACTTTTGAAAAGAAGGAATAAGTAGAGTATAAAAACTATTGATTAATGAGCTCGATGGCAGCATTCTTGAATAAATTTTTAAATAGGTAGTTTTGTGAATCCTTAGAAAGGAAAGTGGTGCTCACTAGAAATCATTATAGGATTGCTAAATAAATTATACCCTACAAGGTAGATGATTTTGTTCTCAATTGATTTTCTGAAGGAAATTGTTTAAATCAATTTCTAAGTTGGCCTAAACCCAATCTTTCCCTTTCCTAATCTCTTATTTCTAGATGACCCCATGAGAAGAGATATTGAATTCCTAGTCTAACAGAGTAAATTGGTGTTAATGATTCATATATAGCTTAATCAGATCTTGTTTTCTTAAACTATTACCTACCCAACAGGGCTCAATGTCCACTTGATTCCATCCGAACATTTTATTCTTTTATCTAGTTTCTCATCTTTTCCTATTTTTTGACCTGAAAAAATTATTAGTTTAATTTTAAAGAAGAATATCAATGTACTACAGGAAAGAAAATATTTGTTAATTGACAACAAATATACAAATTGAGCAGTTTCTTAATTTCCCTGTGCCTCAATTTCCTCATCTGCATATTGATGGATTTGGACTAGATGGTCCTTGAGTTTCCTTTCAGCTCTTGTCCTATGATCCTATGATGAATTATTTCCTTCGAACTGGGGGGTGGAGGGAATCCATGAAAATGTGTGCTTCAGTTGGACGATCTCATCCCTCTCAGCCTAATAACAGTTATCTTTGAGTCTATTACTAAATCAATGATAACTTGTAAAAACTATTTTAGGACCTAAGACTGAGAGCAGTCTTGGAAATAATACAATTCCTATATGAAATTGTTTAAAAATGTCTCCTCAAGATTGCTTATTATTTTTTATTTTTTGCTTATTTATTTTTTGCTTATTTTTTGTGAAGAATTTTTTTCATTTTTTCCAGTTCCATGTAAAAACATTTGTAACATTTGTTTCTTAAAATTTTGAGGTCCAAATTCTCTCTCTCTCTTGCTACCTTCTCCCTTTATGACAAAGCAAATGACTACATATAGTGCAATCATGTAAAACATGCTTCCATTTTAGTTATGTTTCTAAGGAAAACAAAGGCCAAAACATAAGTCTGACTAGAAAAGCAAGCAAAAAAGTATACTTTGATCTTCATTTAAACTATATTAATTCTTCCTCTGGAGGCTGTTTAACATTTTTCATCATGAGTCCTTCAAAATGTCCTGGATCACTATATTGTGGAGAATAATTAAGTCATTCACAGTTGATCATTGTTCAATATTATTATTTTTTTTACAATGTTCTCTTGTCTCTCCTCAATTCACTTTGTATCAGTTTATATAAATTTTCCAAGTTTTCTGAACCATCCTATTCATAACTCTTATAGCTCATCACAATCCAATACCACACATCTATCACAATCATATACCACAACTTGTTCAGTCATTTCCCAGTTGAGGGAGAAACATTTGTCATTTTCCTTTTTTGTCATATTAACCAATCTGATAAAAGTGAGGTGGCACCTCAGATTTGTTTTAATTTGCATCTCTCTAATGAATTGCCTTTTAGAGTATTTTTAAAATAAAGCATTGAAATTATGAATTTGTCATACTGCAGGAAATTCCGACCTCAGAGATTCACTTGCATTAATGTGTTTCCAAGATATGTCAATTTTACTTTCAGAACATCTCTTGAATAGGCCTCTTTCTCTCCTCTGACAAGGTCACCATCCTGATGAAAGCCCTGCCTTGGTCTGCCTGCCTCTAGTCTCTTCCCACTCTAAACCATCCTCATTCAACTGCTAAAGGGATCTTCAGATCTAATCATGCATATTCCTCCCCCTACTATGTCCCTCTCTTTCTCACGTGCTCACTTAAATAAACCTTTGTGATTCTTTATCATCTCCAGGATCAATTATATAATCCTCTGTTTGTCATTAGAACCCTTCATAACCTGCCTCCCCTAACCTCCACTTTCCACTTTTCCAGTCTTCTTCCCTCTCTCCCCCATTCTCTCTCCCCCATTCTCTCTCTCTCTCTCTCTCTCTCTCTCTAGTTATATATATATATATATATATATATATATATATATATATATATATATGTATATATATTTCTTCCAGGGCTAGCTAAATCACAGTTTTTTACAGGAAAACTTTCCCATTCTCCTTTAATTTTTAGTGCCTTTCTGTTTATTACTTCTAGTTTAATCTGTACATAATTTATTTGTACACAGTTGTTTGTAAGATATCTTTCCCATCAGAATGTGTATCTCTTTTGTAACCACTAGGCTTTCCTCAGTGCTTGACCCATAGTTGGCTAGTTGCTGTCCATTGTTCTTGAAGAGGACAAAAATATCATTATATTAGAGTCAGACCAACACAAGCTCAGAATGCTGTAGCACAGCTGGGGCACAAATAGGGCATGTGAACATTTGGGGTGGATTCTCTAAATTTACATAACTACTATGTGTCAATGCAAGATACATAAATGTTTATTGATAGACATTTTTTTTAAAAGCAAATGTCAATGGAAGAGTTAAAACCATTTTAGTCATTAATACCAGAAGGTATTTTTGCTGAATCGGATTACTTTCCTCCTAATCCCTGTAGGAATGTAGCAGAGGTGAGGCAGGCAGGGCTTCTCCAGGCTGATGGAAGAGATCTGATATCACAGTGGGTATAAAGAGAGGCCAGGAGCCAGGGTATATGGAGAACACCTGGAGAATGAGTTGGTGGAGTAAGGGAAGGATGCTAGAACACTAGGGAGTGGTCAGAACTAGAGGGCCTGAGGGTTGACTGGGAAAACCACCAGTAGAGGCAGTAAACCAAAGTTCTTTGAATTATTAAGAGATCTAGAATGTGAGGGTGTCACTAAAACTGAGCCAAAAAACCTGACAAATCCAATACAGGAAAGGTAAAATGTGGGAGAAAAAGTCAGCAAGTAGTTAAAGTGAAGTCTTTGTAATATTACTAACTTTGCTTGAGAATATGCTTTTGATAATTCCCCTTAGTTCATGAACTATGGAGCCCGAGGATATCTTTTAAAGGTTAGCACACAGAGACAACATCATCCCTCTTCCTAAGAGATCTAGACACCGGGCTTACTGGGGAAATAAATAGTAGGATGCTTTAACTAGTGCTGAGATTTCCTTTAGATTTTGGTTTTCTACCCCATAGAGATGATGATATTTATCCTTTGTTCTGGAAGAAGACCCTGATATACAGGTGAACTGACTTTGAATGAGGGCAGTACTATGCAAAGTCACCAACCTCACTTTTTCCTCCTGAGCCATCTGGGTCCAGTGTCCAAATATGAATCAGAATGCCTGGAAAGGGTCTTGTTTGTGAGGCAATCAGGGTTAAGTGACTTGTCCAAGGTCACACAGCTAGTGTCAAGTATGTGAGTTGGAATTTGAACTCAGATCCTCCTGACTCCAGGGCTGGAGACCTGTCCATTGCACTACCTAGTTGCCCATTTCACTCGCAGTGAATGACACACTAGTGTTAGCCCCTTCACCACTCAGATGAGACTGCTGTTTAAGCACCTACTATGTGAAAGCTACTGTATTTGGGTACTAGGGATGCAAAAACAAAGTGGAAAAAATATTTCTTGCTCTCAAGGATAATCATGAAGCTGGTTTTGAAGAGATGAATTCTGAGTAAGACAATGAAAAAGAATATCTGCATTGAGGAAGGGAAACTTGAATCTAAGAGTCATTGGGTTTAGAACTTGAGTAAACAGGAAGAAACTAATAATATAATATTCCATCCACATAACTACTGAAATTTCTCTCTCTAAAGTCACCAATTACCTTATTGTCATAACTATTTCCTTTTAACAGATGAGGAAGTTGGGCTCCAAGAAGTTACATAATTTGTTCATGGTCACATAGCAGTGATGAAGCCTCAATTATTTGACTCAAATGCAAATCATTTAACCAAATCAGGGGTTTTAGAAAGGATTATATAATAGTCTCTGGAAATTTCACTGTCCATTTAGTCAGAAGAACAGGGTTTATGTCTCACTTCTGCCATTTACTACTTATGTGATTATGGACAAGTTGCTTAACCTAGCCAGACCTCGGTTTCCTCATATTTAAATTGAAGGATTTAGATTGAGTTTGCTAAACATCCTCCCACTTCTAATAATAGTCTATGACTTTTAGTTCAAGGTCATTTTCCTCTTCTGCTCAAATCTATTTTCAACTTTACATTCAAATCTATTGTCTCTTCCCAATCTGTTCATCAGGCCTTTGTTCTTCACCAAACCTGACTTTATAGCCACTGAAGCTAATAGTATTAGTATATTTTTAAAAGACCTTACTACTCTTTCCATTTCTTCTGCGGCATCCTTTATCATTTTTACATATACTTTCTCTCTTTCCAAATTCTGCTTAGTATGTATTGTTTCTGAGAATTCTTAAGCCTCTTCTACCTCACTGCTTTGCTTGGAGCTCACTCAGGAAGTATGCTTTGAGTTTGCATAATGTTGCATCCTTAGTTTGCTCAATGAACATTTTGATCCATCAACAAACAGTTCATGTCTATTATTTGAAAGGTATCATGTACTATGCATTGGAAAAGTTCTGCTAAACAATCTTGACTCAGTGGTGTATACTTACTACATTCTCTCTTCCTTTCTCCCCTACCCCATATAGTTTGTAGACTTCTTGAGGGCCTGGAACACATTTTTCATGACTCTGTATGCCCTCATCATACTTAATATATAATACTTTGCACAGTGAGTTTTAGTAAAGGTACTGACTGACAACCATCCTGTGCTGTCCTAATTCCCTTTGCCATTTCCACTATATTAAAAGAGATAAAAAAGAAGGTGGGTGAGCTGGAAAGAAAGGGGAATGGTCTGTTTTTTCTGTCTTATGTTAACTGAGAAGGTTAATTTTGACTTAGGGTCAAATTAAGGTACTGATGCACTAAGCTATGCTAAATAGAAAAGTGACTATCCCTAGGATTTTAACAATAAGACACACTGTTGCTTTATAACCAGATGCTGTATACTTTCTCTCTACCAAAAGGTCCTTCTCCAGTCTAGGTTTATGCCTATTAAGATTCCTTAAAAGACAGGTGAACCTCCCCCCCCATCCACCATAAATTGTGCATTTTAAAAATATAGATAATAATAGAGAAAGAGAGAAATGAGCACAGTGCCTTGGACCTAATAAGAACTTAAGTGTTCATTGATTGAAGAAGAT